>NC_047144.1:25751739-26089326 GCF_009829125.3 Periophthalmus magnuspinnatus
AAACTAACACACCTATTGTTTACAATTTCTGTTTGTTGGCTAGGTCTGATGAGCTACACCTACAGCTCAATATTGTTCTAAAACTCTTCAGGAAAGGTTCATTTCTGTCCTGTGAATGTGTATTTTTTAGTATCAATACTTGCTCAAATGAGTATCTAGTCTAGTCTAGTACTTCTTCATGTTTCCTGATTGAACTGCATTGCTTTTGTCTTGCTAGCAATCGTCTCCAGTGGAATCTACAAATCCATAATAACATAATCAGAAATGGGAACCAGTCCATTTACAATACAACTCCTCTAGGTACTCTTTGTTTTCTAATTTCCCTATTGTCTAGAACATCACGTCCCTCTCTTCTATGAATACCCAATTACCGTACAAGAAAACAATCTGGATCAGAATAAATCATTATGCACAAAGGACCTTTTCAAATGGCATGTCTCCGTATTGATTATCGGAAGCTCAACCTTACAAACACTCAAGGATGCTTATGTACTCCCTAATTTGGACGAGTACTTCTCAGCACATATTAGTTCTTCTTGGTTCAGAGTCCACGACATTAAGTACTACCAAACAAAAAAATGAGTCCAGTAAACCCAAGACTGCATTTGTGACCTCACTGGGTTTTTGGGAATTCAACAGGATGCCATATATATATATATATATATATATATATATATATATATATATATATATATATATATATATATATATATATATATATATATATATATATATATATATATATATATATATATATATATATATATATATATATATGTGTGTGTGTGGGGGGGGGGGGAGACAAATAAACCGGCTGTTCGCAACACAACCGGCGAAAGTGTATGCTCAATGGCAGGGTAATAACACCAGAGCAGGCCCACCAAGGCTGGAAACCGAACAGTACTGGAAAGGTATATGGGAGGAGGTGGCATCACACCGATGCACAGTGGCTCTGAGAGAAGACCACAGCAACCTCCCCGAACAGAATCCAGTCACCATCTTCTCACCATCCAGGAAAGAGTCTCAGGCAAACTGGACCGCACCAGGCCCTGACCTGATCCACGCCTACTGCCTAAAGAAGCTCACTGCTCTCCATGACTGCCTGGCAGCACAAATGAACCAGCTGCTAATGGATGGGACGCACCCTGAACTAACTGAAGGGCATACGATACTGATCCAGAAGGATCCCTCAAAGGGTACTGTTCCATCCAACCACCAGCCAATAATCTGTCTCTCCACAACATGGAAGCTCATCTCAGGTATCATGGTGACCAAGATAAGTGGGCACATGGATCAATACATGAGCACAGCGCAGAAGGGCATCAGCAAAGATACCAGGGGAGCCAAACACCAGCTCCTGGTAGACCGAACAGTCATCCGAGACTGCAGAACACTTAAGACCAACCTATGCACTGCCTGGATTGATTACAAGAAAGCCTATGACTCAATGCCACACACATGGATCACTGAATGCCTGGAGCTGTACAACATCAACAGGACTCTAAGAGCCTTCATTGCAAACTCGATGAGGTTGTGGAAAACCACCCTTGAGGCCAATGGCAAGCCACTTGCACAAGTGACCATCAATCATCATCAGCAACACTGGCTATGGATACCGTCTCAGGAATGGGGCTACCATCAGTCACCTCATCTACATGGATGACATCAAGCTGTATGCTAAGAATGAGACATCGACTCACCAGGATCTACAGCACAGACATTGGCATGTCATTTGGGCTTGAGAAGTGTAGCCGGATGGTGACAAAGAGAGGGAAGGTAGTTCACACAGAAGGGGTCTCCCTCCCAGAAGGGACAATAGCAGACATTGAGGACAGTTACAAGTACCTTGGTATCCCACAAGCAAATGGCAACCTTGAAGAGGAAACAAAGAAAGCAGCCACAGCCAAATACCTCAGGTGAGTAAGGCAAGTCCTAAGGAGTCAGCTGAATGGCAAGAACAAGACCCAGGCAATAAACAGTTACGCCCTGCCAGTAATCAGATACCCAGCAGGAATCATAAGCTGGCCAAAGGAGGACATACAGACCACAGATGTTAAGACCCAAAAGCTCCTTACCATGCATGGCGGGTTCCATCCCAAATCCAGCACCCTGAGACTGTACGCGAGCCGAAAGGAAGAAGGCTGAGGATTAGTGAGCATGAGAGCAACAGTCCAGAATGAAACCATGATCCATAAGTACATCAAAGACAAGGCCCCAACAGATGATGTGCTCAACGAATGTCTCAAACAGTGGAGCGCAGAGGAAGAGTTGCTGGAGGAACCATCATGGAAGGACAAGCCCCTGCACGGGATGTACCACCGGAACATAACTGAAGTGGCTGATATCAAGAAATCCTACCAACGGCTTGAGAGAGCTGGTCTGAAGGACAGCACAGAGGCACTCATCCTGGCTGCACAAGAGCCAGGCCTTGAGCATCAGAGCAATAGAGGCCCAGATCTACCACACCAGACAATACCCAAGGTGAAGGCTGTGCAAAGAGGCCCCTGAGACAATCCAGCACATAACTGCAGGCTGTAAGATGCTGGCAGGGAAAGCATACATGGAGCGTCATAACCAAGTGGCGGGCATAGTGTACAGAAACATTTGTGCAGAGTACGGACTGGAAGCCCCAAGATCAAGGTGGGAAACACCTCCAAAGGTAGTGGAGAATGACCGAGCCAAGATCCTGTGGGACTTCTAGATACAGACTGACAGAATGGTGATGACAAACCAACCGGACATTGTGGTGGTGGATAAACAACAGAGCAAAGCCGCTGTGGTGGACATCGCAGTACCAAGTGATGGGAACATCACGAAAAAGGAACATGAGAAAGAAATACCAGGGACTCATAGAAGAGCTGGAGAAGGCCTAGAAGGTGAAGGTATCAGTGGTGCCTGTGGTCCTCGGAGCACTTGGGGCAGTGACCCCCAAACTGGAGGCGTGGCTACAGCAGATCCCAGGAAAAACATCAGACATCTCAGTCCAGAAAAGTGCAGTACTAGGAACAGCAATGTTATTGCGCAGAACCCTCAAGCTTCCAGGCCAGGCCTCTGGTAGAGGTCCCGAGCGTGGAAAAGAGAGGGGATGAGAGACCACGGAGGGTGAGAAGAAGATTTATATATATATATATATATATATATATATATATATGGGTCACATGTTTGTAACGGGGTCGTGAAGAGTCACTGTGCCAAATGTCGTATTCTTCAATGAAGCTAATAACGTGTTATAAGACTTTGAAACAATGAGTGCATGATTGAAAGCAATACGCCCTATGCCCTGTAGGGGTAAAAGCAATAAGACCTGTAGGGGTGAAAGTAATAGGCCCTATGCCCTGTAGGGACTCGGGCCTAAAAATGACAAGGGACTGAAAACACTGCAGTGATTGCATCACTCACTGAACAATCTGTGAGTTAATCTGATGTGAGAGAAATGAGATTTAGTTCAAAATAAAAAGTGACCAATGAGCTCCTTTGTTTCACATGCATCATTGAAATAAACAAATCTAATTGCATGATCATGTTTGGGTCTTGTTCGAGGCGTGACAGAGGAAATGGGGACCAGACGTATGTACCACTGTATAAAAAATACAGAGTGATAACATTTTGGATTTGTCAGGCGAATGTGTACAGGATTGTTGTTAAAAAGTTGTATGAAAGAGAAGAGAACCCATATTCATATGAACAGAAGGGTGGTGGGTTGAAGGGCAGAGGTAGCAGATTGTAACATAGAAAATGGGGAGGAAATATTTTTTGAAAATACATACTTTTCATGTAAATAAGCCTTGGTTTTAAGAATTATTTTTGCTCTCTCTTTATTTTTGCCATTTTGTGCAGCAGATTCCCGAATGACAGTCACATGACACTTATTTGTGAGCATACTGTTGCTGTTGGAAGGTTGCCATGGAAGCGCTCAAGATAGTCTGTTTATCCCAGTCTTCTGTGGCACAAAGCTCCTCTCGCTGTCAGAGCGCGCATGCCTTTTTTAGTCCACATCCGGGTTTGATATTAATATTCCAGTGCGTCTCCTCACTTACAGACCAGGAGCTGACAGGGGGACAGGTGAGGTCAGGGGGCGGGGTCAGTGGTTGAGGGGTTGGCAGTGTTTTGGTGGATCCAGGTGTGTGGGCAGAGAGGGGTCATGACACTGTAAGCCGCACCACAGTGGATTCACAGAAAATTTTAAAAGCTAATATAAAACCAGGACTCTTTGTAAGTGCTCACTGTTCATTTGGTGCTTGTTTGTTTTTGTTTTCAAAGATTTTTTTTTTCCCCTAAAACCAAAAAGACAGATCTCATTTCAATGGATATTGTGTCAAATTAGTACCTCAAAAATACATCAAATCCATGAGTTTATTTGTTTATGTATTGGTTTATTTCTCACAAATTCCTTGGAGCAGATTTCAATTTTATCACGATTCATGTGAACTTGCTTTAAAAAGGTAACTATAGGCATCAAATCCAACTATCACTAGCAATGACGTAACTGACTGATGGGAGGCTTAAGTGGTCGAGTGTCTTTATTGAGCACATAGCTACATTTGAAAGAAAAAAAAATGTGGATAACGATATGGCTTTTTTACCAAAATAGCATATCTTCACAGGAATAAGAACACAACCCAATTTCCATCACCATATTACCCAGCCCTAAATGTAAGAATCATAATCATATGTAGTTTTATGGCAGTTAGGCTTAGAGCAGTGGTTCTTAACCTTGTTGGAGGTACTGAACCCCACCAGTTTCATAAGCACATTCACCGAACCCTTGATTATTGAAAAATATATATATATATATTTTTTTTTTATTCAAGACATATGTATGTTTTACTGGTGCACAAAATGAAGCGTGCATTAACATCACTGTGTTCAAAGAATAAAACCAATGCAATGCGTGAACTCACAACAAATTACATGCATACCTTTTTACAAAGACATGAGCTTTTTTAAAACTACCACACAGAAAATATTTAAATTTTTAATCTTATGTATTTCAATAATGAACTTATTGTATTTATGCTATTTATTATTTTTAACATTTTAACACACACCCATCACCTAATTTCCATCACGCTAGAATAATAATGAATATTTACTGCAAATCAGTGTGACTTCTGCTGTTGCCTTTGAGAGACCAGGTCAGAAATGCCTGGCTTCACCTTGGCAAGTGCCACTCTCATGTCATTTTCACAGCAAAGTCTGTTCCTTTTGTTCGTTTTTATGTCGTTTTATGTTTTTATGCCGTTCAAATGGCTCATTTAAGTTGGGCAGGTACTTCGATAGCCACATCAAAGGGTGCATTTGTTGAATTGGGCCAACATCTGAAGACGCTCGCAGTCCGCTAATCATATGAGTCGGGTGCGTGTGTTGACCTCAGCCGAACCCCTGAGACTGACTCACCGAACCCCTAGGGTTCGATCGAACCCAGGTTAAGAACCACTGGCTTAGAGACTGTATAAAGAAGGAAAACAAACAAAGGAAACAAAGAAAACAGTAGAATTAGACAGGATGCTAATAGGTGTGAAAGCACCCATGAAGAGCTGAATGAACATAATGAGTATGACTCTGGCTCAGTACACACTTAGTGTAGTGCAGTAGACCTCCCCTACAAACTGAAACTGTAAACAACAACCGTTTTCAGTTTCAGTGTAGTTAGTTCCTCCCTTCAGACAGATATAAGGCAGTGTCCACTAGTGATATGACCAGAACTGAAGAAGCAGCTTGGATGAGTAGCCAAACGTCTTCACTCCTACAACTTTTTGTCCAGCTGCTTTGACTATGAATCAGACCTGGATGCCTGAGGGATTACACAGACTGTGTAAAGAAGTGGACTAAGGGAGAGTGACGTCATTCATAGTGTTTAAGTTAAGCCAAATGAAGCTTGTTGAGGCTAGCATTTATTAGCAGAATTTAAAGTCGAGATCCATATTTGGATTTCTGATATGAGTATCATAGCAACCAAAGAACCAATCTGAAGTGAGACTGTTGAAAGTAACACCCGTTCCAGGCCACACCACTGCGTTAGCAGGGAGTGGGTGCTTAGCAATACTGTCAATCAAACCTGTTGCTAACGTTAGCGGAAGCGACCTCAGGGAAAGAACGCGTCTGATTTGTCTTATTAATAATTATTAATCATAATGATTATTCATCATATCTTGAGTCACTGGAGCCAGAAGCTAATCCCAAACAGTATCGTTATTGGTGATACATGTAAGATTTGGCAGCATCGCGTAGCTTTTGGGAACAAAGTACAAAAAAAAAAAAAGATGCGTAAAATGTCCAAATTATATAGCCAACAAAAGTATAATATGTCTACTTTAAACCCACAGAATGTAAGTTTTTTGCCAAAAAAATATACTAAAATAAAAGCATGTTTTTTCATTATGGATGCTTTTATTGCACTGCAAAACATGCGGAAAAAAAGTGTCTTTATTATGAGCGGGCTTGGATCTCCTCAAACCTGACTCGTATTTGGTTGAGAAGAGAGCCTTTTCCTGCTTGTTTCCATGGAAATCTTTGGTCAGGAGAAGGTTCTTTTCCTGCTTGTTTCCATAGAAATGTTGTTCCTTTGGCTAAATACGGTTTTGAATTCTATGTCCATGGATCATTAAAAAAGGTAACTCTTCACTGAAAGTTACATACTGTGGCTTTAAAGTGCATATGTCAGGTTTTCATGTTTTTCTAATTATTACCTATTACCTTAGGTTAGTGCCTGTGATCAATATTTATTATAATGTAACATCACTCAAGTCACAGATTGTGAAGAGAAATTGAAGAAAAATGTTGACAGAGACAACAAACAAAACATTATTTTAATGGTTCAAAGCGTCGCCATGACGATGTGTTTAAACCATGAAGAAAAGGAGAATTGGATTGACATGAAGGGCCCAAATCCCAGAAATATTTGTTAAGACATTCTAACAATATAAGAATTAGTCATGTTTTGTGCCATTATTCATCTGACAGAATGAGAAAATTGTGTAATGCCACATCAGTCTGCTTTTAAAATAAATGTGCTCTTTACATCACACTGAAGCCATCACAGCTCCTTGTTATATAGTGGACTCTGACCGATTTTACAAATGAAATGAATGAGATATTTCTCGACAGTACTGCTGCAATTATAGACATTACAGTTGTGTAAAACTATTAAACTGTGCACATTGTGTTTCAATAGTGTTGTCTACAGCCATTTTTGTCATTTAAATAAAATAAATAAAACAATAAATAAAAATAAAAATCTAGAAACACCTGGGTGTAGAGGCACAGTTCGAAGTGTTTAAAGTGGGACTTAACACCTAAACTCAACAAAAACACTTCAAAAACAGCTGCTAAAATTATCAGTGCATGTGGACTAAAGAAACGACTGGGAGGAGTGAGGTATGAGGAACACTGTGATTAGTCTAAAAGGTATAGCTGTGTTGTGATTACAAACACCTAATCAGGCCAGAATCTTGTGATGTCACCAAACAAGTAAGTCATTAAGTCATCAAGCTGTTGTTTTTGTCATGCAGAGAGAACCGATAGGTCAATTTTATATCAGGTCAGAACAGTAACAGAAAAAAATTAATTGAAACTTTAATCAAATCCTTGCAAATGTTTGACAAAACAGAGTTGACACATTTTGTTGTTCTTGTAACTCTTTGTGTGTTGTTGTTGTTCTTGTGACTCTTTGTGTGTTGTTGTTGTTGTTGTTGTTCTTGTAACTCTTTGTGTGTTGTTGTTGTTCTTGTAACTCTTTGTATGTTGTTGTTGTTCTTGTAACTCTGTGTGTTGTTGTTGTTGTTGTTGTTTTTGTAACTCTTTGTGTGGTGTTGTTGTTGTTCTTGTAACTCTTTGTGTGTTGTTGTTGTTGTTCTTGTAACTCTTTGTGTGTTGTTGTTTTTGTAACTCTTTGTGTGGTGTTGTTGTTGTTCTTGTAACTCTTTGTGTGTTGTTGTTGTTGTTCTTGTAACTCTTTGTGTTGTTGTTAATGTAATGTTGTTAATGTAACTGCTTTTGTTTGTGACACTTGGTTGCTATGCCGACACATTGATGTGAAGGTTCTGTTCATCAGTTATTGGTCTGTTTTGGAGACTGGATCTAGTGAACTGAGACTGCTGCGTTATGGCGTACAATAGCCTTTGTATTCAGAAAATAGACAAAAAGAAGAAATACAGCATGTTTTCTAACACCAGAACACTTCAGTATTATATTGTTTATGTACAAACAACTTCACTTCCACTAAAAGCACCAAAAGTCTCATTGATGCCCTTCTAAATGTGAGACAGTTTTGGTTTCATATAGGTGCAGAGTTTGTTGTAGACTCTGTGGGAGTATATGGAGCTCATATCAGGATGTCACCACAGAGGAGAGGAGAGGCTGCTGATAGCACGTCCACATGGAGCTCAGTTTAAAGTGTGACTCATTCATTTGGCTGTGGGCGGAGTCCTAAAAATAATGCCCAAACTTGGCAATGTTTTTGCTATCTAGTGGAGTTTACTGATTTGTTGTTTTTATTGATAATATATATATATTTTTTGATTATGTGTGTCCATTTCTTATTTATCATTTTCTTTTTTTTATTTCAAAGTATTCATAGCGTATTCTAGTGTTTTAGTTAAAGCAACCATGCGTAACTTTCTGGAGGTGGCACATCA
Source organism: Periophthalmus magnuspinnatus (assembly GCF_009829125.3). Classification (NCBI taxonomy): domain Eukaryota; kingdom Metazoa; phylum Chordata; class Actinopteri; order Gobiiformes; family Gobiidae; genus Periophthalmus; species Periophthalmus magnuspinnatus. The sequence goes on from NC_047144.1 coordinate 25,760,376, forward strand.
CCTGCATGATTCAATAGAAGTCATACTTCAGAACACAAGTGTAACGCCATACTGAGGCAGATTATAGCACAGGAACTACATTCCTTGGAAACAAGCAGGAGGGCTATATCACAATAAGTACAAATTAGGTAAAACACTGCAAGTAAAGATTTCCATAACACTGCACAATGGGGCTTTAAATGTAACTTGGCTCATTCCGAGATTGATATGAGAAGCATTTTGAAATCTATACATTCATCAATCAGTTGAGAGCATAGACTGTATAAAGAAGTGGACTATGTGAGTGTGATGTCACCCATAGCATTCAGCTCCAGTCAGATAAAGCTCCATATTTGGAACTCTGACCGCAGGTACATCATAGGGCAATGCTGTCAGACAAACCTGTTGCTAATGATACAGAGAGCGACCTCTGGGAAAGAAGGCAGCTGATTGGTCTCTTATTAATGTTCATATCTTGAGTTACAAACACAACAGCAAATAAAAACCTCAGGATCATGTAGAGTGGGTTAATACAAACATTTAAGACTCTCTGTAACTGACAGCAGCAGTTACAGAGAGAGAGGACACAGTTCTTCACCAATATTGCTCTTACAAGACACAGTAATATGTCTGGTGGTATATCTTTATTTATTTCATACGTTTGTTTATTTTTTACTTACATCCATTTATTCAGCCAATTAACTTTGATTTAATTTCAGAGTGTGACTCATTCAGTTTGTTGTTTGTCAGGTGTACAAATCGTTGGGTATACACTTGCTAATGTGTGTGTTTTCATTATATGCATGCTATATATTGCTATAACTTAATTAGCAGCACCATTTAAAGCTTTTTTTAATCATTTCAAGTGTCTGCGATGAGCCAGGTCTGTATAATCCGTCTGAGCGAAGGGGAGAAGGAGAGAAAGAGCCTACTGAAACACTTTGAAGGAGGGAATAGAATAGTCGATAAAGGATAGCAGAGGTGACATAAGGAAGAAGCATATTTTTGATGGAAGTTTCATGGCAAAAAAAAATGTTAAAAGTGTTGTACTTGATTTTTACTGTCTTAAAAACTTGAAAAACAACTAGTTAATTTTAAATGGTTTTCAGTGGTCTGAAGAAATTCGTTTACCTAATCCTAATTATTCACTGCAATGACTTTATAAGCTCTTTTCACAATTCTCAAAGAGCAGAGAGTAGTTTTGGTGTCACGGTAACTCTAACAACAACTAGCATTGTAACTACGTGGCTAATGTTCTAGCCACCACTTACATTGAAGAGTCACCGCTCTCTCTGTAACTGCTGCAATGAGCCTTGTCATTTTAGTCTTGTGTTCGTATTAACCCTCTCTACATGGTCCTGATATTATTATTTCGCCATTGTGTCAAGATGTAAATCAAAATCTACAGACAAATCAGGCATTACAACAAGATTGATTGACAGCGTTTCTAAGCGACCGCTCCCTGCTAAACCAGTGGTTCAGGCGAGAAGCAGCTTCCCTCCGGACTGGCTCTTTGGTTGCTGTAATAATCGTGATCAGAATTCAAAATGTAGATCTTGACTCCAAATCCGCTCCTATACTCTCAGCCTCGATGAGCTTCTTTTGACTAGAGCCGAATGCTACGGGTGACGTCACACTCCATTAGTCCACTTCTTTTCACTGTCTATTGGTAAGACGCATTTAAAATCAAGACAAATCAAGATATGAATATGAATAACAGACCAATGAGGTTTGATTGGCAGCTATTGCACCTCTGTCATGATCCCTGTTCTGCTCTCTCTGCGCCCTCGTCTCCCCCCTCCCTCACCTGTCTGTCTCCGGAGCTGGGCGGAATCCGGACTCCTCCCGCGCGCACCTGCTCCCCATCAGCGCAATCAACGCCACCTGCCGCGGATAAGAGGGGTCTGGACGAGTCACTCGGCGCCGGAACGTCCGCGTACTCATGTGAATATGCTCTTGGCTTTACACTGCTTCAGATCTGTGTCTGCTCTTGCTTACCGGAACCTTGTTACTCTCCTCCAGGAATCCGCCGGGAACCAGCTCCGGACCTCCCCTGCTTGTGCACCTCCGCCCTGGTAGGATCCTGTCTCGCTCTTCTCCCCGTACACCTCGGTCCCTCTACGTCCACGACTCCGCACCCACGCTCCCCAGCTTCTATGGTTTTTGGACTCTTGCCTTGTTCTAAGATTACGGACTATACGACGAACTATTACCCTTGTGATCACGATTATTGTGAATAAAGACATCGTTAAACCTTTGCGAGTCTGCAACTTTGGTCCTTACGTCACGCTGGTTACGACAACCTCGTAGCTAAGGGAAGGAGTGAGTACCTTAAACAACTTCACTCCTGTTTGGGTCTTTAGTTCCGCATCCAAATTTCCAAGTATGGTCCCTGGTTGCAGATTAGCTGCTAGAAGTGCCAGCCTGTATTGGGCTCATTTGGCTGCAGCCGAAAGCTATGGGCGACGTTACACTTCCTAAGTCTATCTATATAAACAGCCCTAAAATCCAACTGTAATTAAACCATTCAAAATCAACAGAGCTAATTAGCACATTCGATTCACCACTGCATTTCACGCCAGCAGCTTGTGTAGTCCCTGTACTGTATATGTAGATATGAGTTTCCATACTAAAAGAGTGTACACTTTGATGCACCTACACAGCTCCAGGACCCATACTGAGTGAATGATGACTTTCCTACGAGGATCCACCCACCCAGTGCTCAGAACAAGGTGTAAATGAACACAGTCACATGGTCTGCCCCCACGCACCAACAAATGTGCCACAAGTGTGTGAGGAAAATGGGTGCCAGTGTACGAGCTTTAAAGGGCCCATAATACACGACTTTCTGATCTATGTTAGTTATAATGTTGTTTCGTCATCACAAATAGACCTGGAGTTGTATTTTTTTTCATTCACACTCAAACCCTGCATGTTTAGGCTGAGTTCTCCTCTCAAACAGAAAATACTCCATCTTGTGATGTCATGTGGTAATACAAGAAGTGCTTCACTGTGTTTTTAAACTCCACACACCTTCACTAGAATCAAATGGATGATTTCAACCCTGGAATTGCCAATCTCTACTGAAAAAAGGTAAAAGGAGCTGTTAACTTAAACTAAAGCTTCATGACATCACAAGGTGGAACAGAGCATTTTGAGGTTTGAAGATATAGACAGGCTAATAATGAAAGATTACTCAAATATGAATGAAACAAAACACAACTCCAGGTCTGTTTTTGAGGAGGTAACAGCATGACTAGAACATGACTTAAAGCTCACAAGAGTCGGTGTACTGTTTCACCCAACGTGACCTCGTGCCCTAATTGAGTGTTACAGCCAGTTAAACTCTCCCTTGCATTTGTTTCCTCCAAGGAACAGGCAGGTGTCGTATTTTGGCAGGCTTTAATGCAAAAAAGTGTGAAACTGCAACACAAAACACAGTACTCAGTAAACACAGGGCAAACAGTGTCTATACTATACAAATATAAAAGGCTAATGCTAACAAGAACTTAAACTGACTTTATTATCCTATCTGAACCTAGCGTTTATAAGATGCAACAAATTTGCACAAATTGCTGTAAGTATAGCTCCAAACATTGATATCAAACACAAAAACTTACTCATATTGTTGCTCAAAGGATCAGAAATGAGTAGATGGCATCAGATAGAAAAGAAACAACACATGATGAACTGATTGTCACTTCTGCAGCTAGTGGTTTGCTTCTGGCTTCCTACTGGCTGAATCTATTGCTACATTTGCGACTAGCGCCCTCTAGCGATCTGGCTGAACAAGATATAAAACAGTTCCAATACACTCCCCGCCTGGCATTATTTTAAGAATGCCACTATAAACTAAACAGTGGGAGATAACAGTAAAATACAGTCTAAGATAGGTCTGGAGAATGTCTTTGTAGTCTTGTCACGTGCCACTTTAACCTCGATCTTCCTCACAACTCCATCCTTGCTTGGAAGAGTCTTCACGATGATTCCCATGGGCCATTCATTCCGTTTTAGTCGTTTGTCCTTCAGAAGAACGATGTCCTTTTCTTTCAGGTTCGGCTTGTTGCATTGCCACTTCTGACGACTCTGAAGCATGCTGAGGTACTCTCTTTGCCACCTGGTCCAGAAGGTGTCGGCAAGAACTTGTACTCTTTTCCACTGGTGTTTGAGCATGTCTGCATTGGTGAAATCTCCTGGTGGAATTGGGATTGCCTTTGTATTTTGAGTTAGCAACGTCATAGGAGTCAAGATCAAAGGTGCGTCCGGATCTGAGGAGACGGGCACCAAGGGCCTTGCGTTGATAATAGCTGTGACTTCAGCCAGCAGTGTTGTCAGGACCTCGTGTGTAAGTAATGGATTACCTGCTTGCAAGAGCATAGAGTCAAGGATGCGCCGTGCGATTCCTATCATACGCTCCCATGTGCCTCCCATGTGGGATGAGTGAGGAGGATTGAACACCCAGGAACATCTTTGTTCACGTAGATAGTCGTCCACACTTGTGCTACCAGTCTTTTCAGGACCCAGATTCAACTCCTTGGATGCGCCAATGAAGTTGGTACCGCGGTCGGACCGTAACTGTTTAGCAGGCCCTCTGATGGCAAAAAAGCTACGAAGAGCTTTGATGAAACTTCATGAGCTTAGTGTCTCAATAACTTCAATATGAATGGCTCTTGTAGACATACAAGTAAACAGGACTGCCCATCGTTTGCTGTTAGCGTGACCACCTTTAGTACGGCGTGCTGTGACCTCCCATGGTCCAAATACATCCAGGCCAACATACGAAAAAGGGGGATCAGTTTGTAAACGTTCCGCAGGCAGATCTGCCATGATTTGCTGCTCTGTTTTTCCTCGAAGCTTTCTGCAAGTAACGCATTCATGGATGAAACTGCTGATGGATCTCTTAGCACCAACCAGCCACAAACCACTTGCTCTCACTGCTCCCTCAGTGAAGTGTCTTCCTTGATGCTTGACAGCTTCGTGATGATGTCGAATGAGCAGGGTAGCAATGTGATGTTTTCTTGGGATCAGAAGAGGATTGGCTTCCTGACTTGTGAACCTTGACTGTGACAAGCGTCCTCCTACATGGAGTAGATCTTTGTCATCAATGATCGGCTTAAGCTTGTACAGAGGACTGTTGCGTGGCAGATCTTGTTTGGCCTTAATGCGTTTGATTTCTTCAGCATACACTTCATGTTGGACACATCTGATGATAGTGTACTCAGCTTGAGTTAAGGCTTCTTCTGTGAAACTTGTTTTGCAGAGGTGCCAGCCTTTACAATCTTTGGACTTGAAACTGTGAGCTACGTGCTGGAGGTATGCTACTGCTTTGACAAGAGAGATCCACTTTGAGAATCGTTCAAAGCGCGTGGAACCTAAACTTCTTGATGTGGTTCTAGTCACCAGCACAGTAGCGTTCTGTCGAATTTCCACATCTGAATCTGGGTCAACGAGTTCAAATGGGCCTTTTTTAGGAGCGACACTCTTGGGGTTGAGAAGAAATGCTGGGCCAGACCACCATGTTGTGCTTTCTATTTTCTCTGCAGCCACGGAGCGAGAACCATGATCAGCTGGATTGTGCTCAGTTGGGGCATACTTCCACTGCTCAGGAAGAGAAGATTGCTTGATTCTCTGGACGCGGTTGTTCACATAGACGTGGAATCTTCTGTTTTTGTTGTGGATGTATCCCAACACTACTTTGCTGTCAGTGAAAAATGTGATTTTGTCAATCTTGATCTTCAGCTCATCTCTGAGAAGCTCTGACATTTCTACCGCAAGCATTGCAGCACATAGTTCTAATCTGGGAATGGTGAGCTCTGGCGTTGGAGCGAGTCTGGCTTTGCCCATGACGAAACCAACTTCGTTGTGGCCATCTTCATGTGTAGCTTTCAGGTAGGCCACAGCTGCTATAGCTTTTACTGAAGCATCTGAGAACACACAGAGTTCTAGATAGGTGACTTGCGAAATGGAGAAGGAATGGTAGGTACGAGGAATGTGTAGGGTTGTAAGGTGCTGCAATTAATCTTGCCATCTTCTCCATTCATCGTACATGTCTTGTGGTAGTGGGTTGTCCCACTCAATATTGCGACTGGTGAGCTCCCTGAGAAGTAGTCTGCCTTTGATAGTTACAGGTGCAAGGAGCCCGAGTGGATCAAACAAACTATTTACAGTTGAGAGTACGCCACGACGAGTGAAGGGCTTCTGCTCTCGTGGAACATTGAACGTGAATGTGTCTGATGTGATGTTCCAAATAACACCTAAACTGCGTTGGACTGGAAGCTTGTCTGTTGTCAGATCGAGGTCTTTGATCTCTTTTGCTCTATCTTTAGGAGGGAAGGCACTCACAACTTTGACTTTGTTGGATGCTATCTTGTGGAGGCGTAGATTAGAGAGAGCAAGCATTTTCTGGGCCCTCTGTAGGACATCAATTGCCTCAGCTTCTGTTGAGAAAGACTTAAGCGCATCGTCGACATAAAAGTCTTGTTCGATGAAGTAGCGAGCATCAGTTCCATATTCGTCTTCAGCTTCTTTTGCTGCCATCCTCAATCCGTAGATTGCCACTGCAGGGGAGGGGCTGTTACCAAAGACGTGCACCCTCATGCGATAGTCCACAACATCCTTGGTCGGGTCATTGTTTTTGTACCACAGGAACCGAAGGTAATCTCTGTGATCCTCCGGGACAACAAAGCAGTAAAACATCTGCTCGATGTCAGCTGTGATAGCAACAGGTTCCTTTCTGAACCGGAGGAGCACGCCCACGAGTGTGTTATTAAGATCGGGGCCGGACAGCAGGACGTCATTGAGAGACACTCCATCAAACTGAGCACTGGAGTCAAACACCACACGGATTTTCCCAGGCTTCTGTGGGTGGTAGACACCGAAAATGGGTAGATACCATGTCTCTTTGTCTCTGGGGCGAGGTGGTGCGAGCTCAGCATGTTTGTTGTCAAGCATCTTCTGCATGAACTCAATGAAGTGTGCCTTCATATCTGGCTTCTTGTCAAGCGTGCGTCGGAGAGACCCAAGTCGCTTTAGGGCGTAGCACCTGTTGTTTGGGAGAAGGCGCCTTGGGCTTCGAAATGGGAGTGGTGTGACCCAACTGTTAGTGTCATCTTTGAAGATCTGCTCCATCTTTTTCAGAAAGATGAGGTCTTCAGCTGAGTGTGCAAGGCGGTTGTCTTCACTGGTTTGGCAGAACACAGTCTCTCCTAAGCTTTCAACTGTGGTCTTTACTTGTAGGCTTGGAGGTGGCGGTGGATTGGAAATGGCTTTGGAGTTGCCCAGTGTGAAGCTCTCTTTTATGTTGAAGCGACTGTTGCAGGGAGTGAGATAGCTTGGGCGACCATTGTCCAGCACATGTGTCTTTAGAGCATTTACTTCGCTTGGCTTGTGAGCGCTACCCAGACATACATCTTCGATGATGACCCAGCCTAGGTCAAGCTTCTGTGCAAATGGCTCGTTATGCTTGCCGCATATTTGTTTTCTGACCTTGTGGATTCTCAGAAGATTCCGTCCAATCAGCAGCAGGATGCCAGCGTGTGGGTCAAGGGGCGGTATCTCACTAGCTATAGCTCTCAGATGAGGGTGATGCAAAGCAGCTTCTGCGGTGGGTATCTCGTCCCTATTGTTGGGGATATCGTTGCACTCTATAAGCGTGGGGAGAGGAAAGCTAATTTTTCCATTAAATGACTGAACAACGTAGTCGCAGGCTCTTCTGCCACTTACTTGTGTCACACCGGAGCAGGTTTTTAGTGTGTAGGGCGTGGTTGTGCCTTGTATTGCAAACATGTCAAAAAACTCGGTCTTTGCTAATGACTGATTACTTTGATCATCTATTATTGCATACATCTTTTTCGTGTTGTGTGGCTCACCTTTGGGGTGGACTTGCACCAAGCAGATCTTGGAGCAGGACTTTCCAGTAATCTCGTTTCCACATACCTCTGTACATGTGGCTGTAATGTCGTGCTCTGTGTGACATCTTGCTCCCCGCCATGCTCTTTGGGGGATGGAGGAGGCTTGGATGTTGGTGGTGCAGGACCTGGGTGAAGAGCTGCTAGATTCCTCTCGCTGTCACACTCTTCACATTTTATTGTAGCCTTACAGTCTTTCGCTTGATGAGTGGTAGAAGCAAGGCAACGATAACAGATGTTATTGTCTTTGAGGAGCTTTTTTTCTATCTTCCAACAGCATTGTTCTGAAACCTCTGCATCTTTTCAGTGGGTGTGGTTTGTGATGTATGGGGCATTCCTTTTGAATGCCTTTGCATGTGTCTGACACTTCTATCTTGTGCACTGTAACAGATGGTCTTTGGCCATAATTACTAGTTGGCTTTCCTTTTTTGTAACTGACTGTTGGCTGGACAGGAGGGTTGTAAGCTGTGATGAAGCTAGGGTCATTTCTTGCTTTGGCTTGGCCTTTCACAAAGTCCACAAAGACTGAGAAGGGAGGAAAGCTTACATTATGGTCTTCTTTATAGCGTGACCCTACCATTGTCCATCTCTCTTGAAGGTGAAAAGGCAGCTTTTCCACAATTGGACTCACTCCTCTAGCTGTATCAATGTAACTCAAACCTGTTAGATAGCCATCTAGTTTTGCCGCTTCTAGTTCACACAGTAGGTCTGACAGGTCGCGGAGCTTATGAGGCTCTTTGCTTGAAAGCTTTGGAAAGTTCTGTAATCTTGTAAACAGAGAGTTTTCTATTGCTTCTGGTGAGCCGTAACATTCTTCCAGTCTCGCCCAGATCATGTTCAGACCAGCATCTGGGAATCTGATGTTAACTGCCTTTAATCTTTTTGCATGTTCACAAGACTCAGGGCCGAGCCACTTGATGAGTAGGTTAATTTCTTCGTTAGCTGTAAGACCCAAATTTCTGATGGTGCTCTGGAAAGTGGCTTTCCAGCTGAGGTAACTCTCCGGTTTGTCATCGAATTTAGTTAGCCCTCCGGTTGCTAGTTGACTTTTGGCTAGGAACCTGGCAAGGTCACTGGTAGTGTTATCTGCACTGTTTGGACTTGAAAATTGCTTTGGCTGTTGATCTATGTCTCTTAGTGGTGGTCGCGTGGCTCTATCTGGTGGCTGAACGGAGTATTCGTTTATTTTTTGTTTGGCATGGAAAGGCGTGTAAACATTTGGTTGGTATGGTTCTTGAAATGTATAGTTATGTTGAAAAGTCTCTATATTTTGAGAAGGCTCATTGTTGTGACTGTGCTTATTTATATACTCACTCACTTTTTGCGCTGTAGTTGGTTGTAAGGGCAAGAAACTGAACTTGTTACTTTTCTCTGCTTCCTCGTACTGAGCTGCGGCTGTCTCCATCACCTCAGCTTTGGCCATGGCCGCGTCCGCTTCCTTCTGGAGGCTGAGCACATCAAGAGTTGCTTCTAACCTTGCTTTTTCCACTTTGATGCTCAGTTCTTTCTCTGCATAGGCTAGCCTGGCTCTGGCAGCTTGAGCTTCTGCTTGTGCGTGTGCTGCAGCCATACTGACTCGGCTTGACACTGACGACCTTAAAGATGCTCCAGCTGATGAGCGAACAGTCAATTTTCCTGTATGTGTTGAGGATGTTGATGAGTGTGCTTTTGGTGAGTGAGAGGAGCGGGACTTTTGGCTTTTAACTTCTTCTTTCTCCATAGTAGTGTTTCAATACAATTGCAGATGTCGAATGTGTTTTCTTCCACCAACCGTTCACCGTGGTCCCTCGCAGAGCGATATGATTTCACTGTACTGTTTCACCCAACGTGACCTCGTGCCCTAATTGAGTGTTACAGCCAGTTAAACTCTCCCTTGCATTTGTTTCCTCCAAGGAACAGGCAGGTGTCGTATTTTGGCAGGCTTTAATGCAAAAAAGTGTGAAACTGCAACACAAAACACTGTACTCAGTAAACACAGGGCAAACAGTGTCTATACTATACAAATATAAAAGGCTAATGCTAACAAGAACTTAAACTGACTTTATTATCCTATCTGAACCTAGCGTTTATAAGATGCAACAAATTTGCACAAATTGCTGTAAGTATAGCTCCAAACATTGATATCAAACACAAAAACTTACTCATATTGTTGCTCAAAGGATCAGAAATGAGTAGATGGCATCAGATAGAAAAGAAACAACACATGATGAACTGATTGTCACTTCTGCAGCTAGTGGTTTGCTTCTGGCTTCCTACTGGCTGAATCTATTGCTACATTTGCGACTAGCGCCCTCTAGCTATCTGGCTGAACAAGATATAAAACAGTTCCAATACAGTCAGTTTTGTGTAATATAGGACCTTTAAAGATGAACTAAATAACTTTTCTGGTGGAGAGTTTCTTAATGTGAACAGTTGTAAATGGATCTAATTTTTTTAAAGAATTGAATCTTTTTTTTTTTTTCAATTTTTTTAATAATGATTAATGCTGACTCAAGATGAGAACCAGCACAGAAGCAGAGCAGGCAAAACAAGCGAGGTTTTTTGCACATACAAACAGATTTGTCATAGTAATAAAACTGTAAATAGATTATGGATCATTTCAAAGTGTAAACTTACTCCTGCTCTCAGTTTGAACCATTTTAACCAAATCTTAACCTTGGTCATTTCTCTCTGTGATTAGTTTGTAGATTAAATGAGTTCCCACATTAGCTTCTGTCACACAAGTAAATATAAAAAGAGCCAGTGTTTTAAATGGCTTTTTGAAATGAATGGATCCAAAAGACTTGGATCCCATAAAAGAGCTGTAAGTTTGATCACTACTGCTCTTGTGGCTACCTGGCTGGACAAATGAGCACTTCTTGAACATTTGGAGTGTTTTTTTGCTCAGTTTTGAACATCATATCAAGGGACTTAACCAGCTAAGAAGTGCAGCATGTGCCCTTCAAAGGACAGAAGATAGGGACTCTTGGATGGAGTGAAATGAGTGGTTTGTTTTTCCTGTATCCATGGAGACGGTGCAGGAAACTAGCTAAGGAGCTAGCTATGGACCTCTGAGATGCTACAGACTTTATTTATACATGTATATTATTGCATTAGCTGGAATGTTCTACTATATGGCATTAAACTTATCTATCTCCATGGAGACAAGCAGCACGAGCCCAAGTTACAGATCAGATCTCTGGAGAGACAAGGCCGCTCAAGGTAATAGTGCATGTTTTTAAGGTAATTTTGAGCAACAAAACACATAACGAAAAAAATGCCTGATACAAGTTCCACACCATCTTATGAAACATTCCAGGAGATAGGAAAAAGTTACATAGTGTCCTGGAGGAAGTTTTATAGTATTTGAATGCATTTGTGTTCAATTATATATGACTTTTGAGCTGAATGCGCAGCTAGGCCTGTAAAACACATTTTAAAGTGTGATATGTTGCTGAAGAAAATATAGATGATAAAAAGATCAACCTCAAACATGATTGTTCTATTGATCATGTACTGAACGATAAGTTGGTTGACTGAAGTAATGATCATGACAGGCCTATGTGTAGCTTCAGACTTACAGAGGACCAGTATGTAGACTTTGTGCACAGTTTAAGAGGAGGTGAAGAGGCACAAACAAAAGATGCTCTATGTGCAGTGACTCAGGCTGAATAACACTGCCATAAGACACTTCCATCTGGGCAGCGTGTATTTTAGGAGACACAGCGGGATCTGTGATGAAAGAGGTGTGGACTTGAAGTGGTCAAGAAAACTACTCTTTATTGACTAGATGAGATTGTGTTATTTTCACTTAAAGGTGCAATATGTCATTTTTGGAGGTGGCATGTCACCTGCTTGATTACATGCGAAGTTAAAACTATACTTCGAAACATTCTCCATGGAGATAGATAAGTTTCATGCTGAACTGTAGAAGATTATAGGGCATTTTTCAGTGTAATAAAAGAAAAAAGACAATACATTAGACAGGGGAATGTGATGGATGTTTACAAAAATTACTACAGGAGGAAGTAGTAGTAGTAGGTCAAAGCAGTGGTGGAAGTAATGCTCAATTTTGTTACTTAAGTAAATAGCGGAGCAAAAAAAAGTAAAAGCATAACATAAAAATAAAAAAAACTTACGTAAAGGTATTAAAATAGTACTAGTAAATGCACTTAAAGAGTAAAAAGTAAAAGTATTTCACGGAGATTTTGAGGTCTTGTAAGGCTTGAAAAGTATTGATTTTGATAAAGATTTATGTCAAATTTTGCTCAACAGAAACAATTTTATTTTTATTTGTACATTTTGTTTGCTCAAAAGTGTTCAAAATAAACCCTTCTGCCTTCAGCCTTTAACTTAAGTAAAGTACAGATACCTAAACTTTTTTCTTAAGTACAGTATGTTACAACTTTTATTTTGTTACATTCCACCACTGCTCCAACGTTATCCCTCACTTGCCTTATGAGGTAAAAACATCCTAATTATTCACCACAATGAGTTTTTTTGTTTTCCCCCCCAACTCTCATAGATCACTGCAGACTTTTGTTGTCAAGCTAGCAAGAACTAGCATGCTAAAAGGCACTTCCTGATTATCTGAAAATAAAATGTGCTCTAATTTGATGCAGGCATCACACAACAGATATATTTTGACCTCAAGAGCTGTTTATACAATATATCTGTACTGAGGCAAGACAAATTTTGCTCCAATACGTGGAATGAAAAAAGATTTTCTAGTATTAAAACCAAATATAAGATCATATTCTAGTATGATATCCAATAATCTTGTAATTTAGTGAAAGCATTAAATATTCCACTTAATTTTTTTCATCATCAGTACAGAATATAAATATGTCTATGTCGCGTGCCAGTCGTTTGATCATATGTAATGGGTGGAATTGTAGCAGGAGTAGGCGTGACCGTTCATAGGGAGGGCTCATAGTGTTGTGCGTAATGACGCGCCCCCTTTTGTACTACTCGCTTTGGTCGAAAACACGACGCGTCTCCTGCAGCGAACAGATGTTAAAAAGAGCTTATGCATGCTCTCAGACTACCTCCAGCCATCCACCACGCGGAGAGAAGTAGCACCAAGCGTTTGATTCATGGGTGATAAGTTAAAGGAAGATGAGTACAAATATTTGAACTCAAAATTGGCAAAGGAATATGATCGGTTCTTAGACTTGTCACTGTATTATCCCACTATTGTTTTATTTTACTAAGTGTATATGGGCCTATAGTTTATAATTCTTGCACCTCGGCACTTTATATAGTTTAATAAAATTCGGGCAATGGTGCAATACGGCGTAGTACAGTGAAGTGCCAAACTATTCTAATGTTTTAATTGGATTTGCTGTGTTTTATATTGGATGATATTGATTAGCGTGTACTCTGATGTGGAATAGCACTGGACACTTTACCTGCCTTTACTGAATGGCCGATTGCTTGCCTTAAGTGCTCTAGGGGTGCCACCTTGTTAAATAAATTTGTTGAATTTATGTACAGCCTCTCTCCAGTTTATTCTGGCACCTGATACTCCTGAATACTACACATATATAATCACCTTTTGGGGGACATTTTGGAGGGGACATTTGTCGGCTCATGACAGCAGCCTTGACATCCTCGACTGCTCTGAACCGCAGGATTGATAAATCACATCTATGACTCCGCTACACCTTCACTACCTCACATCTGCTGACTCACTAATGGTCATACTAAAAGCAATATGGTGACACATAACACACTTTTAGCACTTACATGTTGATCATTCTTGATTTTTATCATTAGTCAATTAAACAAACAACATTAATCATCTGTCATCTGAATAAAATATCATTATACAAGATTGAAATAACAAAAAAGACCGAAGAGGGCATATTATGCTTTCTATCATGTTATCAAGTTTTATAAGTCATCCATCCACCTCTGAATAATCTAGTGCTCTATTCAATCCCTCTTTATGGTTGGCAGTCACAGCAGTTCTCCATAAATACACAAAAGCATGATGCAAAACAATACACTACAACTTCAGAAACTTGATACGATGTGCAGTAGTTTCTTTGGTGGGTTCCATGGCAAATCAACAATTGTAATGTGACAGCGCTCGGAAGGGGGAGTGACTTAGTATGGTGAACAAAGGGAGGGGAGACTCAGAGTGTCGAAAATAAAAGTGAAACTTATTAAAGATGTTAAAATGTTGTTTTCGGCAAATATAGCATTTCCAAAACAATAAAAGGGAACTTCATGATCTAAGTATTTTAATGATCTGACATTTTGTGTTTACTTCAGAGTCATCACCTTTTGTTGTTCTTGTAACTGCTTTTGTTTGTGACACTTGGTTGCTATGCCGACATGTTGATGTGAAGGTTCTATTCATCAGCTTTTGGAGAGTGAGTTGAGACTGTTGTTGTTTTGCTCTTTTTTGGTGATGGGTTATAGCCTACAGTAGCTCTTGGGTTCAAAAAATAAACAACCAGAAGAAATTTGGTGTGTTTCTTACACTAGAACAGGGGTGGGCAAAGTTTTTGACACACGGGCCACAATGGGTTCTAAAATTTGACAGAGGAGCTGGGCCAGGATATATAGATGTATTTTTTACATTAAAGATTTGACTATATCTTCGTCAATCTGTTCCACTGGGCAAGTCACAGTTCTATGTGACTTGATTTTTCAAAGTTGCCTTGGCTCTCCGGACACAAGACCTCTCGTCTCCACCATGCACCATCACCATCAGAGAAAGACTCGCTAACTTTTGCTAATTTGAATGCCAGCAAAAAAATTGCCTTGGTACTTGACTCTTGAATCTCTGTTTGCCGGTGAAAAGAAGGTTTGAGTCTGTAAATTGGCTGCCAACCTCTGAGCCGTAGTCGCCCGTTCCAGCGTTGACTGCTTGCTAGTGTAGTTGGCGTGCTTCATAGCAAAGTGATAGCTGATATTGTACTCTTTGAAAGCTGCGACAGTTTCTTGGCATATTAGTCACACAGCCTTTGATCGGACTTCATTGAAAAAAATATTTTGTTGTCCAATCCGTAAAACGCCACTCACTATCCACTTTTCTTTTCTTTGATAAACTCATTTTTAGGATAAGAGAGTAATACACCTGAACAAGGCGTTATTTAGCTGAAGTGTGCCATCTTTTGGGAAACCGTTGGCATTACAGGTAAAGGTAAATTGAACAAGGTTTACCCTTACCTATTTTATTATAATTTGGTCACATTTGGCGGGCTGGATTAATAAGCCCAAAGGGCCGTGTGTGGCCCCCGGGACATAGTTTGCCCATGTCTGCTCTAGCACTCTACAATATGTTATGTGTTGACAGTTAACACCCACTAGAAGTGTAATGTACCCTTTTTAAAAAGAAAATCTTAGTGAGTAATCTGATTTCTGCTTTATCCCTCTATTTACTTGCACTGGATGCCCTTCCTCTTCCAGCCATTGTGACTGGAGAATGCAGCGATTGTCCTGATCAACAGCTGCATAGTAGTTACCTTGTGGTTGGTGGGTGAACGCTCAACACACTACTTCCACTTTCACTTCCACCTCAAAGTGTAACATGTTATAATATCAAATGTTTGATCCTAAAAGGTGCCAAGAATAGGACAATACCAACAGAGCATTTCTGTAGTGATCTGTGGTCTCCATGGTGATGTCAAGGCCTCGAACCAGCACTGAACCACTGAAACACCACTGCCACAAGAACAATGGACTCTATAAAACACACACAGAGCTGCTCCAACTGTTTACATCATCTAGTCACCATTTATGTTTAAAGTGCATTTGACAGGTATTAGAAATCAGATATTAATCAATACTAAAACTATTATCAAAGCTAAATTCTCATTTGAGCAACTATCAATACGTCACATTCACAGGAACAAAATTAACTTTCCCTTAATATCTTTGAAATGATGTTGAGCTGTATCAAAGCAAGTATAAGACACATAGGAATATAAGTCCATGGACCACTATGAACCCACTGGACACTGATGGATTACTACATGGTAATATGAAAGAAAGTACTATGATTTAAAGTTGAAAGTATTTAAGAAAATACTGTTTTTATTATCATTGTTGTATTAGAATCAGTATTGAGTATCGAACCTATTTCTTTAGTATCAATATCAAGTTTGAAATTTTAGTATCGTGACAACACTAATGACAGAGACTTTTTTTTTTTTATTTGGTGATTTAAAGTTTATAATTTCACTTTCTGGTTGGACACAGGTAGCAGATGTGGCAAGAAGCCTCACATGAGCCCCCTCTAACATAAATTCATAGGGTCCAGTTCTGGGCCCCTGAGACCATAGGGCCCAGGACAGCAGACGCCTTTATTCAAATACTCTCCATAGCGTGCTGCCTCTTAGATCTGGACAGACCTGTGGGTTTGGTTCTCGGAGTTCTACTGTACCATGTCTGTGCATGGGTTCTGACGAGAGTGGAGGTCTCTCTGGTCAAAATGGGTTCATCAGGTGGCTCATCCTCTGAGTGCTAGTTCCAGGCAGGAGGATAGACTGGGTTCGAGAGGTTCTGTCCCGCCCTCACAAACAGCAGGATCAGAGCTCTGTGCTCAGATTGATAAATACCACGTCATAATATTCACCTTTTTCACCATGTTGGTAAATGTGTATTTTTGTACATTTTCTTAACTTTTTTCCACAAACTGCCATGTAATTTGTGTAAAAATATTTACTACATTTTATTTACTACAGGTACTGAACCCAGCAGTCAGCAGGGGCAGGGGCTTTTAAGGTGTGGCAGCTGTAGGTGAAGGGCTGGGAGTGGCCAGGCTCTAGGGCAAGGATCAGCAACTTGCGGCTCCGGAGCCGCATGCAGCTCTTTCATACTTATACTGCGGCTCCATGTGGCTTGGGAAAATAAATTATAAGTATTTAATTGAAGTGTCTTTGTTCTTTTTTAATTGTAGTTCTGAATTGGATTTTTTTGTGATCTTGAAATATTGAAATAAAATAATATTTTATTATTATCTGTTGCTCAAAATAAGTTTCACACTCACGGCAGCATTTGCAGGTGTAAGTCAACCTGATCTGGAGCTGGCACAGCTGACTAAGATATGTGAGGTTTATTGAGGTGGGATAGGGCATTACGATCCCAGACTAACCCCCAATGTGTTACCACCCAGCTTGTCTAGGGTCAGGGAAGTAACAAAAACCTGAAGGAAAGATGGTGAAATAAAGTTGTAATTTAATGTACAGGGTTGTAAAAGGGCAAAGTAACAAAAGTGGACTAAATATATATGTAACTGTATAAAACAAAAGAACCTAAACTAAGAAACCAAAAAAAAGTTTTGTGTCTCAGAAAATGGGTCATGTGGCTCATTAAAAAATGAGTGATAATACTAAGGGACACACGAAAACAAAAGCATGAGTGTCCTAAAACAAACACAAGTCGCAGCCTACAAACAGAATCAAGTGACAAAGGAAAACAAGAGACACATGAATCCCAAAAGCTAACGTTAATATAAGTACATTTTTCAGCTGAATAATGAATTTTACACAGAATTTTCAGTTGAATACTTAAACAGGCTATAAGCTGATTGGGCGTAGTGCCACAATAGTAGAACAAGTAGATCTGTTTAAGCTGAGAAAAACATTAACATCTTTTCCATTAATAAATGAACAAAATTACTTTTCTTTGCTCATAAAAAAATGTCTCTTTTCCTGCTAAAATGGAGTCAAATACGTTTATGGCTGTTGGCTACACCAGGTTTGATTTGGTTTCTTTGTAAGTTTTGTCTTTGGTCTCTGCCCAAAACACAGTGCTTCACTGTAATTAGTCTGATTGATCCAATCCACTTCGAGGACAACATGTTCAACAAAGTGATTTGAACTACCAGACAGAGAGCAGCTGTGATGAAACTACATACACCACAGGAAAAAACACAACTTGAAATTTCATGGACAAACAGTATCCATAACTGACTTATTAAAGAGCTCATATTACACTACTTTTTGATCTATGTTATAATGTTAAAAAAGTTGTGTTTTGTTTTCATTGACATAAAACCTTTCATTGACATAAAACCTTTCATTTCATTCATTTACCTTTTCATTTCATTTCATACAGAAAGTTCTCTATTGTGTGTTTAAACTTCATACACCTTCACTAGAATAATTTGGATGATTTCAGCTCAGGAAACTGAGGAATCTCTACTGAACAAAAGATAAACGGTGGCTTTTTGAGCTTTGGAGATGTAGACAGAGTAATAAACCAGGTTTACTCAAATGTGTGAATGCTTTGATGAGGTAACAACATTCAAACATAGCTTAAAGCTAAACAAGAATCCATGTTGTGTAATATAGGACCTTTAACAGATTTTGTTTTGTTATAAAAAAATAAAAATAAAAAAAAAACTTTCACGGAGGTTAGTGCTTTGCTCATTGATTCTGCTGCAATGTTTCTATCTTAATCCTTCTTAAGACATGTCTCTGACTACGTTTCACTGATTTGCTAATCCACCGCTCATGTGAACTCAGGAAAATAAGACCGGGCCCAAACTACTAGACAAGGCAAGGCAACGCAAGTTTATTTGTATAGCACAATTCGTACACAAAATAATTCAAAGTGCTTTACAGAGTAAGAAAGACATTAAAATCACACAAATTAAAACATAAATAATCACAAATAATCATCATAAAATTAACATTAAAACAGAAGAGTGAAGAATGAAAACCTTTCAGTCATATGCACAGCTAAAGAGAACTGTTTTGAGCCTGGATTTAAACATTGTCAAAGTAGAGGCCTGTCTCACATATTCAGGAAGATTGTTCCAGGTTTTAGCTGCATAAAACTGAAACAATCCATGTTTAGTCCTGACTCTGGCACCAGCAGGAGGCCGGTCCCTGAAGTCCTCAGAGTGTGAGATGGTTCATGTGGCTCTAACATGTGGGAGATGTTCTTTGGTGCTGGTCCATGGAGAGTCTTGTTCACAAACAGAGTTTCTTTAAAGTCTATTCTCTGAGCCACAAGAGCCAGTGCAAAGACCTGAGCACAGCACACATGTGTGAAGTACTTCCTGGTTCTAGTCAGGACCCGAGCAGCAGTGTTCTGGATGTACTGCAGCTGTCTTAAGGCTCGTTGGGAGAGGCCAGTGAGCAGGCCATTATAGTAGTCTAATCTAGTGGAGACAAATGCATGGATAAGTCTCTCTAAGTCTGGTTTTGACAGTTTACCTTTGATTTTTGACATGTTTTAGGTGGTAAAAAGCTGCAGATGTTACTCATTTGGTGTGGCTGTTAAAGTTGAAGTTTGGGTCCATTATTACCCCTATATTTCTAGCCTGATTTGAACATTTTAGAGAGAGAGACTGGAGGTGACTGCTGAGACTTTCTCTATGTTTCTGTGGCAAAAGATGATGACTTGAGTCTTGTCTGAGTTTATCTGGAGAAAATTGTTTTTCATCCTCACACTGATCTGTTGGATGCAGTGGCAGAGTGAATCCACTGGTCCATATTCACCTGCTGCAGTGAGACATAGATCTGAGTGTCATCTGCATAGTTGTGGTAGGACACATTATTGCTGCATATTAATTGGCCTAATGGTAGCATGTACAGATTGAACAACAGGGGTCCCAGGATTGATCCCTGGGGCACCCCACAGCTCAGGGACATTTTATATGAGACACATTTTACAATTTCAACAAAGTACTCCCTGTTTTCTAAGTAGGACTTGAACCAGTTTAGTGCCGTACCAGAGATGCCCACCCAGTCCTCTAGTCTCTGTAAGAGAATCCCATGATCCACAGTGTCAAAGGCAGCACTCAGATGTAACAGGATCAAGACTGAGACTTTGCCTGCATCAGGCGGATGTCATTTGTCACCTTGATAAGAGCAGTCTCAGTTCTGTGGTGGGTCTAAAACCTGACTGGATGAAATTAAAGGAGTTGTTCATTTGGAGAGAGTTAATAAGCTGTTGGTAAACAACTTTTACAGGGACTTTGCCTAGAATTAGAAATTGGTCGGTAATTCTTCAATATCTTGGCATCAAGACTGCTCTTCTTTAGGAGAACCTTGATAACCACAGGTTCCAAAGCTCTTGGGAATGTTCCAGGTTGAAGTGACATGTTAACTATGCAAGTGAGTGGTGACAGCAAACTTTTAAGCACAGACTTTAGAAATCTACTGGGTAACACATTGAGGCAGCATGTAGATGAACTCAGACTGGTGATGATCTCTTGGACAGTTTTGTCAGTTACAGGAGCAAAGTGAGTCAGTGTCTAGGTGGGTGCTGGGGTGTTATTTATGTCGTGGAATTGATGACATTTTTAATGCCCCGAATCTTGTCATTAACAAATATTGCAAACTCATTGCACTTAGATGTGGAAATTAGTTATAACGGCAGTGGAGCTGGGGGGTTTGTTAATCTGTTTACTATTGCGAACAGTACACGAGAGTTGTTACTACATCTTAAAATAATGTCAGAAAAATACCTCTCCCTTGTTCTGCATAAAGTGTGGTTGTACATGTGTATCTTTTCTCTGTAAATCTCATAATGAACCGGGATCTTGGATTTGCTCCGTTCCCGCTCAGCCCTCTGGCACTCCCTTTTCTGACCGAGTCATCATTCCTCCATGATGCTTTCTGCTTATCTTTAACCATTTTAACCTTCATCGGGGCAATGGTGTCCAGAACATTCAGAACACTCGAAGTCACAGAGTTCAACAAATCATCAACATTAGAACATGAGTCATTTTCAAAGTGTATCATTTCCATGAATAATGCACCTGTGTTATCATTTATGTGTCTCCTTTGAACAACTGCAGGACTACTACTACTACTACTACTACTACTACTACTTTGTATAGTAAAGGAAAACCCTGCAATCTCTGTTGACAAGTCTAAGCCACAGGGGCAACTGACAGCACACCACTCAGTAACACCCCCGTTACCCGTTTACTCATACTTTTCATTTGTCTTCCCCAGTGCAGATACATTGTATAAGCAGGTGAAAATATGTCCACTCTATACTATCTGCAACTAATTATAAATCGTTTTATTGTCCAAGAATCAGCATGTGCACATTAGAATGCTAGTTGTTGTTAGCGTTGCTGTGACATGGCCTCTGAAAGTTCTAAAAAATGCTTATAAACTCGTGGTGAATAATTAAGACGCTCTGAATGCATAACATAAGTGAGGAATTACTTTAGATCACTGCAGACTATTTAAAATAGCTTTAGCTTTGTTTGTCAAGACTGTAAAAATCAGGTACAGCGCCTGTAATTACCCACTGATTATATTCATTACTACTTTTCACATGTAATCGCTCAACTGTAGATATTTCAAAAACCCTTGTGGAAGCAGCTAGAAAATTGTTCAGTGAGAGTATGGAGTCTGGCCAATGTAAATGTGGCCAATGTATCATCCCTGAGCTATGTACAACCCTATTGGAAACGCAGACACGCTACGCCTAAGAAGCATCAATTATCGTACAGCTAATGGGTATCGGAAGAGAGAATAATTTGGCATCCATTTCCATATAGATAAAAAAAAAGATGGGATAATGATGCAGATGGTTCATAATTATGTTTAATTTGTGCAAGACTATTAAAGAAATAATTGTGTAATTGGAGTATATACTGGACGTTGAGACAGAGATACAGTGGTCTTTTAATTGTAGAATATCTTTGAAGGCTTTGTACTCAATTTTTTACCATGTATTTTAGCAAAACTGAGGTCAAAATATGTTCACTGTTTACAGCCTGCATCAAATTATGGGAATGTTAAGTGATGTGTGACTTTTGAGCCTCACTTTTCATCAAACAGGAGACAATTATTACTAGAAATATTTCTTCAAAAATGCCGTGAAATAATCTATCATAACATAGGATGTGTTCATATCTCACGAACTGGCAGTCCCCACCAACACTCACTGAGACTATCCCAGCCTCCCACCTCAACGTTTCACACTTAAAACAAGGGCTAGCTTTCAGGGGGCTCTAAGCTGAATTTGCCTCTGGGGCCCCCGGCCGCAAATGTCCCCCGCCTCAGCCATTGGTGATTCACATTTGACACATTATGACTCTGCTCTCATCACTTTGATCAGTTGTATTTGTGTTTATATGAACAACATCAGACTGAAAACATCCAGAATGTCTCAACTACCACAGTCACAAGAACAGAACACAAACATATAAGGGGAGGTCAAGATTTTTGAAATTCTAGACATTTTTTCTTGATGGATTTTAATGTGTTCCAGTTGGCGACAGTGAACTTACATTTACATTCTTGCATCGGTGTAAACACATAGATGCCCTCACCTCTGCCCGACTCAAAAACAAATGCAGCAGCAGCAGATATTTTGCTACTATTGATATAAAACAAATGTGATTGTTTTAGAGGGATATTTAGGCTGCTGTAAAAACAACACACAAGCACACAAACCCTGTGTCCAATAAAGCTTGATATATTATTTACAGTATAAATGTATGGGCTCTTGGGGGCCCTCTGGTGGCCCCGGGGCCCTAAGCAGCTGCTTAGTCTGCTTATAAGTATAGTCTGCCCTGCTTATAACCTTGTTAATGTTAAATGATAGCAATCCCTAAAAGAAAAAAAGTACATTGTTAAAATGTTTTCAATCAACTGATGCAACTTGGACCCTGAAGTTACATCACACTTAACAATCCAATAAAACAAACCCCAAAAAAAGTAAAAACAGAAGGTGAGTGCTTCAGTGGGGCTTTAGATAGATGGATGTCAGACACAGGTGCTGTTCAAGGATAAGGCCACTTATCATGGAGGAACAGAGATTAAGTTTAGCACATACCAATGTGAAGATGTGAACAGTAGTGGAGCTGAAATAATCCGAGGCATTCTTGTGCACCTTTCCAAATGTCTTCATCAGGGTTTAAGAGTAAAATTCTCAGGTGTAACACGTAGGCTTGTCTATGTGTCAATAAAGGACTTGTCATTCAGTATGTGCTAAGCTAAAATCTCTGTTCCTCCAAAACACAAAAAGTTTTATAGTCAGAGAATGAGGATGTGTGTGTTAGCATACTAGTTGTCATCAGCTTTACGTCACAGTAAAACTACACTGGTCTCTAAAACTTGTGAAAAGCGCTTCTAAAGTCAACACAGTGCATAATTAGGGTTAAGTGAGGAATAACTGTGAACCACTGCAAACCGTTTAAAATGTTGAAAAAAAAAAAGATACCAGGAATTGCCTGTTGTACCCTCCTTTCACAAAGTAGTGGTCACATATATATATTATGTTTCCACTCACCCATTCACAGACTCCTACACTAATGTACACAAGTGTCATACCCGAGGACAGTAGCAGTGTTCATCAGTGAGCTGTTTGTCAATCCTCTCTGTGGCCCAGTAGAGTGCAATTATCTTTATTTTGAAAGTGATATTTGCACTGCCAACATTCAAATGGAGGATGAGCACTGAACCAGCTTAGCTACTGCCATCCATGTCAGCGGATTTGATCTTGTCTTGAAATTTTTTTCAGATGTTGAATTGCCTAGTTTACAATTCATGGGTTATGTTTTAATCACTGTTATAATTTCAGTTAAAAAGAAGCTTAGAGTGACAGCGTTATTATTACTATAAAACTTTCAACTTCTCTCATCACCTTTTCACTAATTTTTACTCACATGACCACTTCAGACAGTTTAAGAGTTTTCCCTTCCAACATATCCACATGTGCCAGGACATAGCAATAATTATTCATTTTCCCATCAGTGGTAGTATAAGTATTTTGCCTGATTGAAGAACTTGATTAATCAGAATCCCATGCATATATTAAAGAAAACGTGCCCTTTCCTGGTGCAATCAAAATGCAGATTAAATCACACGTGTGCTTTAGATAACCTTTGGAGCTTTTGAACATTTGGGATAGAAATTTAGGATTGTGTACATATTCCTAGGCAGTACAAAAGCTAAGCAATTTTCACACAATAGCGATGAGAAACGGGCTGGCCAACAAAAATTATGAAACCAGGCTTTATAAAATGTTTGCTCTTATACAGGTGTGCTCATTTTACTTCATTAAAATGCAATACAGAGCCAGCGAAAATAGCAATTAGCTTAAAACGCAACAGGTGGATTAGGCACGAGCTTCAAGTTAACAGATGTTAGAAGTAAACACTACTAAAATCAAAGAATATCAATTTAGTTTTACTTGAAATAGACATGCATCTGAGGATGAATTAGAGCTGGAATAGAAGACATGTTTTCAAAATAATACAATATTTCATAACATTTCCATTCAAAAAGGTGAGGTTGCTCTTGCCATATTGACATGTATAGCCTCTGAGCTGAGTTCTACACCTCAATCTGAGGTGGCCCTCACTGAAAGTGAAGAAAGGTTCAAACAAATACTTCACATTGATTGGTCGAAGCATCACAACAGCAGGATAAGCTGGAAAATAAACATTTAGTTAAATTCAGTTAAGAGGGAAGCACACCTGTCCATAAATGCACAAGTGATTCACTCTGCACATTTTTCCCCAAACTAAATTAAAAAAATAGGCACATCTTTCTGTGACATCCTATTTGTTTTGGTTTGTTCTGTGCTGGCTTCCGTACAAACCACAGTGCTGCTCTGTGACTGGTTTCCAAGCCACTGGTGGTACCGGACATATCACACGCACAGCCTACAGCTGGACCTGAACAAGACAGATTCTAAAGAGTTTGTGAACTCACAAAAATTGCAAGAATTCATCTTGCCAGGAGGATTAGGGTGAAGCAGTTTGTTGTAGGAATCGAGCTGGAGACTGGTGGCCCGGTCAGCAGTTTTCCATAGCAGGGACCGTAATTGTTACCAAAAAAAAAGGTATTACTATTTAAATATACATTTATTATACAATGCTGGTAATGGTTAAGATAATAATTCATAAGAGATTTAATTTCAAGAGTAAAGGTAACTTCATTTCATAATGGCATGATTATTATTTGTATTACATAATTATACTGCAATATTTTCCTAATATTGTAGTAATAAGTACATCCTGTTGAGTAAAGAGTCGATTCTGTCTCCTGTCATTAAACCAGTGACTTGAGATTCGAACAACTAATCAAGTTTTATTCTCCTTTTCAGGGGCCATGGTCGTAACACCAACAACATGCACTTTGTTGTGATGACGTTTATGGCATTTTCTGCAATTTTCCAACCCAGAAGTCAGCTGACTTGTTTCTTTTTATTAAGTCGTTTTAAATCGATATTCCAATTTAATATGTCCAAGATAATGATCCACAGGTGTCAAAGATTATATTCATACAGCAGGCAAAAGCACAATAGGTCTTCGCTAAGTTGTATTACAACGTTATCGTCTCTCTCATTTGGCATCAGACTCAAAAGTGCTTTTTAACAACATTTTGAAGGACGACTTTCTGGCATATGTCTCTTGATTCATATAAAATGTCATTACTGTGCACAAAAATCAAGCAATTTGAAAAATACAGCAATCATCATTACAACTGCATGTGTGAATGTGTTTGTGAGTGACAGTTCTGTAAGGCTCAAAGTACAGGTTGGCTGCTCTCTTTAAGGGTCGCCACAACCTCAGCTCCTCTATTATTATCTGTCTCATTCAGTATAAGATTGGCGCATAAAATGAATTTCTTTTCATTCCGGGCGGTGAAAAGTCTTTACGAAGGAACAGTTTTATCAATGGACTGACTTATAGTAAATGGGTGTACTACTTGGAAATACATTGACAGGAATGCATTTAAATTGTTACCTGTCACTTGCTGATAGGATGCTGCATGAATTGTGTGGGGAAGTATCAGAATCAGAATCAGAATCAGAAGACTTTTATTGCCATAGTCTGTGAACACAGTTCACAAACTAGGAACTTGATACGGTGAAAAAGTGCAACATAAACACACTGAATAAATACAAATACAAATAAGAGCATGCACAAAGTTAAAAAGATATGCTTAAAAAAATCAAATGAAATACTTAAAGGGAAAAAATATGTACAATAGCAGCATCAGAACAACAGTGCAAAGTGGCTTATTAAAGTGACCGGTGTTATAAAGTGTCCAGTTTAGTGCCGATATTATAGAGTGTTCATGAGACAAACAGCAGAGGGGAAGAAACTGTTCTTATGGCGAGAGGTTCTGGTCCCAATGGACCGTAGCCTCCTGCCAGAGGGAAGTGGCTCAAATAGTCCATGTCCAGGGTGAGAGGTGTCAGCTGCTATACGGCCTGCTCGCCCCCGAGTCCTGGAGACGTACAGGTCCTGTATAGATGGAAGGCTGCAGCCAATCACCTTCTCAGCAGAGCGCACAATGCGCTGCAGTCTCTGTCTGTCCCTGGCAGTGGCCCCAGCGAACCACACAGTGACCAACCAACCAGTATGGTGATATTGGCTGGGTATGCATGCTAAAACAATGTTTATGTTAACTATTACACTCAATGTACTTTTTGTGTTGTGTATTTAATAATAATTATGCCTTACACTTGTACTGTGCTTTACAGGCTTGTCAAAGCCTCTCAAAGCACTACACTATAGTAATTATTCATTCATTTCCACACTTGGTGATGGTAAGCTACTATTGTAGCCACAGCTGCCCTTGGGCAGACTGACAGAAGCGAGGCTGCCAATCTGCGCCATTAGCCCCTCTGACCACCACCAATCATTCGCGCACAAACCACTTTCATACTAGGCAATATGGGTGAAGTGTCTTGCCTAAGGACACAACAACAGAACTTGGTCCAATTGGGACTCGATCCTCCCACCTTCGGGTTTGGGGACCAATGCCCCAATTTATTTGAACAGTATATGAATAGTCAGGTTATGTATCTTATAAACTCATTACAATGGGATTATTAGAGCTTTTCACCATTCTCAGAACTAAGCATGCTAACACCCACTTCCTGCCAAAATGTAACGCTATAATTAGATACAGTGTAAACACATTTAACTTATTTTGACCTCAACAGCTGCCATACATGTCCACAGGGGCAAGAACAATTTTGCTCAAATTCATGAGGAAAAAAAGGTACAGGGCCTTTAAAGGTAGTGCCAAATTTACCATGTTTATGTTATAACCATGTTCGTAATTTTTGTCTTAAACTTTTCGTATTACCCCGCTCTATGTGATCCTGGTATTTTTATTTTGCTATTGTGCCCCTAAATCAAAATATGAGCTTTAATAACAGAATAATCAGAAAGCAGGCTCTTTCACCGAGTTCCTCCTGCTAGCGTTAGCAACCGGTTTGATTGACAGCGTTGCTAAGCGCCCCCTCGTGCTAGACCGGTGGGGGTGGGATGGGGCCTTACCTTCAGTAGCCTTGCTCCAATTTGGCTGACTGGTTTCTATGATACTTGTGGTCGGAATTCCAAATATGGAACTCGGCTCCAAAATCGCCCCTTTAACTTCAAGCCTCGATGACTGTTGGGATGTAACATCTTATAATTTGTAGCAAATGTAATTTGAAGGACCAAATAATACACAAAAATCTAGTATTTTCAAAGTATAGACAAAAATGAGAAGAACCATAATCATATCTGAAGGAGCAGTGCAAGAAATACAAATGTTCAAATGATTTCATACTGTCAACATGAAGCTTTTATCACTTGTAGACTTACTCACAGTGGGAAGATTAACCACAACTCAAGTAAGAGTACTGTTACATCAATAAAAACAGTAGGAGTAAAAATTATGTTGTTAGAAAAGTACTCTGGAAAGTACAATTCTTTAAAAAGTTATTCAGACAAATGTAGCATGAGTACATACATACAACTGTGTACTACCCCCTCTGCATGAGATACCTCCACCTCCCTGTGCTGTGTATACTACAATATACTATGATATACAAAATGCTAATGAACTTACAGCCCTAGATGTTTTGAAGTCCAGTGTATTATGTCAGCTGTCAGTTTACTCTGTATGTGATCACGCTGATAACCCAAACCTCCATGTGATACCTGCCATCCCAAACACAGCTGCTGGAGTACGCTAGCAGCTTGTACTTGCGCCGCTTTATCTACTGAGACAACACTTGTCAGCGAACTACAACAGGCCTGCTCAAATAACTGTCAGAATGTATTTAGAGTTTGTCAAAACTTCGAGCAAATTTTGTAAAGATTTACTTTGGTTCAATCGTCACATTTTGCTCTGTGCATTATGGTTTTGTTTTGACAAGATGCTGTGACAAGGGAGAAAGGGATGGTATTGATATTTGTTTTTGAGCTGTGTGGGTGAGCAAGCAATACAGCTACAGAGGACATGGTACTTTATACAGAGAGTGGAAACCCTGAGAAGAGCAGTTTTCACACACATCACTTGAAAAGAATGGAATATCTATATTAAAAGTTTTCTGTATGAAGACTATAGCTGACTAAAGAAATTCTTGGTCGAAGTGCTGCTGATCGATTAGTCGAATAAAAAGGGGTAGCGTGGTAAAAGATCTCCAGTTTTATGTATCTCTATGTACTCAAACTGCACTCGTAAGATTATACTTGCGCAGAAGTTCATGCAAGTACTGAAGCAGAGAAAAAGTACTAGGTAACAATGCATTTATAGAGAGACAGATTAAACTTGTGACTCAAAAACAGCATATGTTCAGCTAACTCACTCACTGACTTCTCTCTGCAGTTGTTTCATATAAATCCTTATAATCTACACTACCAGTCAAATGTTTTACTACTTTCTACATTGTATATACACACAGAAAACACATATATATATATATATATATATATATATATATATATATATATATATATATATATATATATATATATATATATATATATATATATATATATATATATATATATATATATATATATATATATATATATATATATATATATGATATATGAAGTAAGAAGGAATATAGAATTATGTAGTAAAAAAAAATTATAATAAATGAATATGTCTACTAAAAGAAAAAAAAAATCTATTCAAATCCTCAGTCCTTACATCATATATCTGATATCTTCTGTTTGTATATAAAATGTAGAAAAGCAGTAAAAAATACAATTTTAAAAACACTGAATGAGAGAGTGTGTCAAACTACACTACCATTCAAAGTAGCCTAAATATAATGATTAGTCAGCTAATAAAAATTTTAGTCGTCTAAGAAGTAAACAAGCATATACCACTTCCCCATTGCCTCCACTGGGGATGTCTGACCACAGCCTGATGTGTTGCTGCCCAAGTGCACTCCTATAGTTAAGAGGCAACCTGTAAGAACACCAACAGGAAGTGGGACGCTGGTGCTGAGGGGACACTTAGAGGCAGTTTTGAGTCCACAGATTGGAGTGTACTGCTGGGTTCAGATGGAGACGTACAGACTGTCACCCACTGCCTTAAAGACCACATACATTTTTGTTTAGATGCGCTAGTTACTGTTGAATGTAATGTAAATAACAAACTCTGGAAAACCAGTGAGGCAAAACAGTGCTTAACATGAAGAAGGCAGCTTAAAACAACAAAAATAAATATGTAGATGAGATGAAGAGGGTACGGAAAGAGGTTAAGATCTTTCTTGATGAGGCTAAGGATGTTTATGGAAGGAACATTCAGAGAAAATTTGAGATGAGCAATATGAGGGAGGTGTGGAAGGGCTATAAGCCAGAGGGTGCTCTTGTTGAAGGGAGCAGAGAGTGACCAAATGGACTTATCTGTTTGACTAATTTTGATTCCTCTGCAACCCCTGCCCCCCACCCTACTCCACCAGTTCTCTCCTCTTGTCTCTTATACTCCCCACCTCAGCTGCCCAACCCTCCTCCATCACCATCTCTATGGACCAGTTCACACACCTAGAAAAACAGCTGGACCAGACAAGCTGTGTCCAAAGCTGCAGCTCAAGAACCCGAACAGCATCCACAGCCTGAGCCTGCATTTGGGGAAGGTGCCATTGCTTTGGAAGACTTCCTGCATTGTCCCAGTGCCAAAGAAGGGGTGGCCAAGTGATATCTGTGACTGCCGACCTGTGGCACTGACCTCACACATGGTGAAGGCACTGGAACAGCTTGTTCTGCACATGTTTTCTCTTCAAGGTGCCCTTCAGTTTGAGGTGCTTTGCATGCTTCACCTGACACCCTGACACACCTTGATGGGGAGGAGGGGAGAAGTAATTTATTGACCATCATTGCCCTGCACTATTTTATGTTTTGACTATTTTTTATTTTTAATATATTTTAATCTCTGTATGTGTGCTGTTAAAAAATAAATAAAGTATATCTATTTATCCAGCCATTAATATATGATCCTTGTACCACTTGTACCAAGACAATTTCAGTTCAAACTTGCTTCTCAGCGTTTACTTTATCTTTATTCATACAAACGTAGACCAGCACTCATATGGAGTATGAATGCACATGTGCTTGCTTTTACCCAAAAACATGTTTCTGAACAAATATATCAAATGGAAATCTCAATCCTTTTCAATGTGTGTTTTTAGCTTGGTTTTGCACCTGCTGTGTGTGACAGACTTCAGCAGCAGGCTCCTGTGCTAATGCTGAATTCTATGATACTTTAAGTTCCACGGTGTAATAGCTTTTTTTAAACACATGTGATTCATAAGAAGGTGCCTTGTTTAACCTTTTTGCGGTCCACGGGGTCGGGCTGTGGATTGATCCAAGAGCAAATGTCAGGTAGCAAATCTGAGCCAGAGTAAGGTTCAGGATGAAGAGAAAGTTCTCTTGTCCAGCGAAAAAGGTGCTTAATAATCTGGTCACGACTTTTTAAAGAGAGGGGGAACTGGGCTCAGTATTGCAAGGAATTTTGTTTGTTTTAATGGAACATATAAGCCACTTTTTGGTACTCTGATACTTAGAGTTCTTTGGCACAGTTTGGGGTAATGGCAGCCTAAGTTTCCACATGTAATTTATTGGGACAGCTAATGCAAGTGCCATGCATCAATAAACAGGAAACAGATGTCACAGATGTGCAGTAACTTTGTTTTGCTAAGCAACTTATATGGCTCAACATATAAGTTGCTATCACTCGAAAATGAAACTGAGACTGTGCTAATCCACTCATCTCACTGCATTGGATAGCCTCTTTAGCTCAAGTGGACCTGGAGCTAAAGAGGGCTATGTTGGACTAGATCCCTTTGGAACTTAGTACCTTGAATGCTCCATTTAAACAAGTTAGTGCATTTAAATAAGACATAAAATGATACATGGAATTGAGGAAAAATTGCAATAAATCAGTTTAATGCAATACAGTGGAACACTTTGTATAGTAAAAATGCTTATGCTTTACAAAAGCCACTGACCCTGTTTGCATCTACTGCTCTCTTGTGATTGGTATGGTTTTGGGATGCTTCACAGGGCCATTTTACACTTCTACTGCCCAGGACTTACACCCTGAAAAGAACTGTAGTGTACAGGGCGAACACACTGCCCAAAGCCCTAACTGTTCAGGTTCATGAACTATGTTTTAAGAAAATGTTCAAGATGTACATGATCATGTTTGGTGATGTATTAAATGAATGTTATTGGATATATTGCTGCTAAATGTTTCATGATGTAGTATACACTGGAGCAGGACTGTGTTATGCATGAACTAAGTTATTATAAATGACATGTTTTATTGTAAAAATAATGCTCACTTGGACCCCAGGAAGAATAATCTTTACTTTTGTAAAGACTAATGGGAATACAATACATAAATAAATAAATTACAGGCAAAGTAATAACATCTCCATGGAGACAAGCAGGTGGCGGAAACCCTTACCACATAGTTCACCATTAAGGTCTACTTTTTTGGTCCTTGACATTTGACCTTCTTAAATGCCACTTGATTCACTGGGCTTAAACTACAGTGGCTTGCAAAAGTATTCATCCCCCTGGAACTTTTTCACATATTGTCACGTCCCAAGCACAAACTTAAATACATTTTCTTAGCATTTTATTTGAATGAGCAACACAAAATGGCACACAAGTGTGAAATGGAAGAAAATGTTTTACAAGATTTCCAATTTAGTTTTAAATAAAAAACTTAAAAATGCAGCATACAAAAGTATTCAGCCCCCTTTTTCTTGAATGCAACCAATTGCTTTTAGAAGTTGTGTGTTTGAAAGATTGAATGTTGACCTAATGACTAAAAAGAGTCCACCTGTGTGTAATCTTGTCTCAGTATAAATGCAGCTGTGCTGTGAAGGCCACAGAAGTTTGTTAAAAGAGTGTTGGGGAGCAAACCACAAAATGAAGTCAAAGGAGCACACCAAACAGATCAGAGAAAAAGTTGTGGTGAAGTTTAAAAGGATTTCCCAAGCATTGAACATCTCAAGCAGCACTGTTCAATCCATCATCTGGAAGTGGAAAGAGTATGGCACAACTGCAAACCTATCCACCAACATGGCCGTCCACCAAAACTTACAGAACGAACAAGAAGAGCACTCATCTGAGATGCAGCCAGGAGGCCCATGGTGACTCTGGAACAGCTGCAGAGATCCACAGCTCAGGTGAGAGAATCCAGGACAACTATTAGTCGTGCACTACACAAATCTGGAATTTATGGAAGAGTGGCAAGAAGAAAGCCATTGAAAACTCTCATTTACAGGTCACTAGAAGTCATTTGGCCTAAAATCAAAACGCTACGTGTGGCGAAAAACTAACCCTGCACATCACTCTGAACACACCATCCCCACAGTCAAACACGGTGGTGGCAGCATCATGCTGTGGGGGGGCTTTTCTTCAGCTGGAACAGGGAGGCTGGACAGAGTTGATGGGAAGATGGATGGAGCTAAATACAGGGCAATCTTGGAAGAAAACCTGTTGGAGTCTGCAAAAGACTTGAGACTGGGGCGGAGGTTCCCCTTCCAGCAGGACAACGATCCTAAACATACAGCCTAAGCGATAATGGAATGGTTTAAAGCAAAACACATTCATGTTAGAATGACCCAGACAAAGTCCAGACCTAAATCTTATTGAGAATCTGTGGCAAGATCTGAAAACTGCAGTTCACAAACGGTCTCCATCAAATTTGACAGAGCTAGAACTGTTTTGCCAGGAAGAATGGGCAAAAATTTCAGTCTGTACATGTGCAAAGCTGGTGGAGACATAACCCAAAAGACTTGCAGCTGTAATTGGGGGCCAAGCGTGCTATGGCTTATGCGGTCACAGAGACAAAAATTTGGGGTTGGGAGGAGTTTGTGGAGGCCACGGAGGAGGACTATCAGACAGCCTCAAAGAGATTCTGGCAAACTGTCCAACGCCTCAGGAAGAGGGAGAAGTGCTTCACCAACACTGTTTACAGTGCGAGTGGAGAGCTGCTGACCTCAACTGGGGATGTTGTCGGGCGGCAGAAGCAATACTTTGAGGATCTCCTCAATCCCACCATCACGTCTTCCAAGGAGGAAGCAGAGACTGGGGATCCGGAGGCGGACTTGTCCATCCAAGTCCTCATCCTCAAGTCTCTGGATGTTGTGGGACTGTCTTGGCTGACACGTCTCTGAAACATTGCATGGCGGTCGGGGACAGTACCTGTGGAATGGCAGACCAGGGTGGTGCCTCTGTATAAGAAAGGGACCAGAGGGTGTGTTCCTATTACAGGAGAATCACACTCCTCAGCCTTCCCGGTTAGGTCTATTCCAGGGTACTGGAGAGGAGAATCCAACCGATAGTCGAACCTCGGATTCAGGAGGAGTAGTGTGGTTTTCGTCCCAGTTGCGGAACACTGGACCAGCTCCATACTTTCCATCAGGTCCTTAAGGGTTCATGGGAGTTTGCCCAACCAGTCCACATGTGTTTTGTTGATCTTGAGAAGGCATTTGACCGTGTCCCTCGTGGTGTCCTTTGGGGGGTGCTTCGGGAGTATGGGGTCCGGGGCTCTTTGCTAAGGGCTGTCCAGTCCCTGTACGACCAGAGCAGGAGCTGTGTTCACATTGCCGACAGTAAGTCAGACCTGTTCCCAGTGCATGTTGGACTCCACCAGGGCTGCTCTTTGTCACCGGTTCTATTTTATTATATTTATGGACAGAATTTCTAGGAGCAGTCAGGGGCCGGAGGGAGTCTGGCTTGGGAACCACAGGATCTCATCTCTGCTGTTTGCAGATGATGCTGTCCTGATAGCTTCATCAAGCCAGGACCTGCACCAGGCATTGGGGCGGTTTGCAGCCGAGTGTGAAGTGGCTGGGATGAGAATCAGCTCCTCCAAATCCAGGGCCATGGTTCTCGATCGGAAAAAGGTGGCTTGCCCTCTCCAGGTGGGTGGTGAGTCACTGCCTCAGGTGAAGGAGTTGCACTGGAGTCGCTGCACTTTTCAGTTATCTTCTTTTTTTTTTATCTGGAATTGATCTATAATTTTCTTTCTACTTCACTTTTTACTTTCTACTTGAAAAAAATGTGACTGTGACTAACTGTTGGCTAATACTTGCTAGCTTGTGACTGTATTTTTATTTATTTATAATTTATTTATTTTATTTATTTATTTATTTTTTGAGAGAGAGAGAGAGACTTGTTGGTACAAATGGGCTTTCCTGTTGTAGTTCCAGCTACGTCAGCTCGTCCTGGTCAGGTTGTGTAAAAAAAAAAGAAAAAAAAAAGACGAAGATCAGATTCTCTAAGTCTAATTTTTGTAACAGAGCTTCAGATAGTATCACACCCTCAGCTGATGACATCAGCTGTAAAATATCAGTAGATTGTCATCGATTATATGAAGGTAGTTGCATAAGAGTTGTGTTCTTCTTTTCTGTCTGGCCTCAACTGAACAGTGTCTAAAATTTCCAAACACATTATTCTCAAATAATTCAAAAAGTAATACAATTTACATTTGCCTTCAAAATGAAATAGAGAGATGTCAAAGTTAAAATACAATAACTTAGCTGATGTTGTGCCCAAAGGCAAAGAACATCACCCACACTGAGCATGGAAAACCTTCATTCAAGTTGTTCACTGTGACAACCATAAATAAATTACAGAAGCAGCAACAAAAGGCTTTAAATGTCTTCAAACTGCCAAACAAAAGATGCATTTACTTTTCATTATTTGAGGCCAGTTTAGTCCTGGTGTAGACATGTGTAGTTTTGATGAGTTTAATGCCATACTGTGGAACATTTTAGGCAAAGGAATAACATTGTTCTAGCAGCAATGGAGGATAGGTAAAATGTAAAGACGTGCTCTATACAAACAATAAAATGATGATATGTTCCATTATGTTGTTTTAATCTTTATGTATTTAATTTATTTGACTGCACATTAATAAACATTCCTGTAAATGCACTAGTATGAGCTGTACAACTAGTTACAAAGTGTAGTCCTCAGGCAAGGTGTAAAATGTCAGCTCAAAAGCCAAAATTCACCTCATACATTTATATGCAGACCGTGCTCCCTTCACTGATCAGGCGCTTTTAAAACTGCAGCAAGGTTTTAATGAAATCAAAAATAGAAACAGCATCTATAAATATCTTGGACTTTGGCTTGACGAAAACCTATCCTTTAAAATACATATCTCAGAAGCATGTAACAATTTAACATCAAAATGATCATTTTATTCTAGAAACAAATGACTTACAGAAAATACAATGTTCAAGCAATCTTTCTTTCTATACTGGATTATGGAGATATAATATAATCTACATGCAGACTTTAGCCTCTACTTTGAAACCTTTAGACACACTCTTTCACTCAGCCCTTTGTTTCATAACAGGTGATGAATTTAAACCCATCACTGCTCACTCTATGAAAAGTAGGTTGGCCATCGCTATATGTCAGAAGAGACACTGTACAGAATGTGTTTATACAGGACTACTTGACTGCCTGAATATCTCACTTGGTTGTTGAACTCTGATATTGGAACTTTTAATACAAGATCTCATGATTGTACAAGTCTAAAAACTGACTGCACCAGAAGTGAAGTGGGGGAAAAAAGCTTTTAGTTTTGCTTCCCAAAAGTAGAATATATTTCAAGGACATGAGAAATCAGATACATTGGTGCGCCAAATGCAATTTAATAATCTAAAAAAAAATATTTATACTCACACCTGCACCCCCTTTAATGTTTTAAATGGACCTTATGTACTTAGTATTTTGTTTGTATTTTGCTGTATTTAACAGGGTGCCTGAGGAGAGTCTGAGTGCTCTTATTGAGCTCTGCTTGTATAAATAAAGATCACAGGCCTGATCCTCTAGTAACCATGATTTTAGCATGTTTTTGAAAACTCTGTGTGTATCAGCATTGCATATATGGCATGGTATAGTGTTCAGAGCTGGACATCTTGAGAGTCTCAATTACATTAGTAGCATAGAAGAAGACTGAGGACCTTGTGTGGCTCTCTATAGCATTGGGGAGAACAAACAAACTGCACAATGAAATGGAAAAGAACTTAGCTCAAAGCTTTGCAAACAATTTTTTACCTATAGCTAGAAATATTGTCACCCCTGTCATCTATCTATCAATCTATCAATCTATCAATCAATCAATCAATCAATCAATCAATCAATCAATCAATCAATCAATCTATCTATCTATCTATCTATCTATCTATCTATCTATATATATATATATATATATATATATATATATATATATATATATATATATATATATATATATATATATATATATATATATATATATATATATATATATATATATATATACATACATACATACATACATACATACATACATACATACATACATACATACATACATATAGTAAGTATAGAGAATGAGTAGGTAGTTAAAATGTAGACATTCTGGGCAGCATTGAAGCAGCATTTTCTGGGCAGAAGCAACAATCTGGGGTAGTGTCATAGCATGTTTCCATATATAGTTCTCTAATCTCTGCCAGCTATTTGCTCTTTGAAATGCACATGACAGAATGAAGTGTCTGCAGACACTTGGTTTCTCATGGTTCTTGATTGATCGATGTCACTGCACAAACAGCTCTTGTGGTCAAAATAGGTCCACTGTCTGTGTCTGATCGTACAGAAAAGGCAGAACATGTTATATTTAACTTCTGTGATAGTTATTGCTATAAACAATGCTATGTAAAATTAATAGATAATATTTTACTGCCCCAGTTATTTTCTTCTTCAGCAGCTTTTACCATACAAGAAAGCATTCTTATCAAGATCAAGAGCATTTATTTTGACAAGAATTTGAAATTATAAATTGCAGATCCTTAAATTGATAAAACTGTCTGGTAACGTCATTGGTACGTTTAAACCACAGACCATCTTTGAACAGTCAGCTGTGAGACAGGTTCTGAAGAACATTAGAGGTCCTGCTCATGTGTCTCACAGTATGAGCTCCTGCAATCTCTGAGGAGATATAAGGTTCCTTTATGTAAAAGTAACAGGTATGAAAACTTGTTCATGCCACAGTCCATAAAATTGATCAACAACATGGACTGTGCAGATGTGTAAAGCCTGAGTGATAATATATTGTCCAGTTAATGTTTTTGTCTTTTGTTGTCATGTCAAGTCTGTATGTTAATTCTACTGATCCCTGCTCCAAGCTTGAAACTGGAAACCTGAATGTACAGAAGAGTGGGTGGAGATAGGGGGTGGGTGAAAACAGAAATTTTCTTAGCAGTCTATCCACAAATGCAGGACAATACAAGATTATTCAAACATGACTGAACCAAAATACAACTCTGAGTAAGCTAATCATGAGAGAACACTGTTATGACAAGTACATTTTGCATTTCTCCTTTACACTAACTGTGCCTTTAGCCTCCACTTCTAGACCAGTATGACTGCACCATTATCACACAGAGGCTATTATTACATACAGCCTCAGATTACAGAGGCACATACACTAGACCAAACTAGTGACAGCAAACCACTTACTTGTTGCCATGGCAAAGGGCAATCAACTGTTACTCTTCTACTGCTCTGCTAAATGTTAGTTTTAAAATAAATAATTTGATGACATTTATTAAAACAATGTCCAAGTTGCATTATGTTTTCTTCTTGATGTGGCAAACGTCCCTATCCCACGTATTTGAGCTAAATTTGTCAGATGTTCTGCACAAACAGCTCTTGCAGCTCTAAATAAGTCCACTGTCTGCATCTAATTAGAAAGCAGTTTTTGCCCGATAATCAGGAAGTGCAGGCTAGCATGCTGTGGTCTCTGAGAGGTGTGAAAAGTGATTATAAACTCATTGTGGTGAATAACCAGGATGTTTGAAATGCATAAGGTAAGTGAGGAATAACTTTGGATCACCACAAACTGAACTAGTTCTGTTTTTTTGTTTGTTTGTTTTTTTTTTGTTAACTGAAAATCAAAATAATTTTAGGATTTACATATTGACGACTCCACAGAATTTTTAAGAACATAACCTAAATTGCTTGTTCTTTTCTTGCATTTTCAGACCGTAACAAGATATAAATTCTTCTAGTGATACAATTTTCGCCACTACTACCACTGAGACTGAGTGCCTCATAAAACTGACTGGAAAATACATTGGCTTTTATGATACTTACAGTCTGTACTCAGTGGTGCTTGTCAAATTGAACATTTCTAACATCTGGAGTCTCACAAAAAAGGCATTGCAATCATTATGCTAAATTGAACTTAAAATGTCACTTGTCCCTTGCAAATAAGCATACCTCTTTTTTTTATTTCTAGTTTAAAAAAAAATAACAACGCTGAATAAAGAGCCTCGTGGCAGTCCATACATATAGCTCCTGCCCTGTGTGTTATTAAAATGTTTTTGTGTGCCACATCTTAAAGGGTACTTGATTACAAACCCTGAGTCAGGAAGAAGTTTTCGTTTGAACTATTACAGCACCTTGCTTGGTGCTGTGATTTTGCGCCATGACACAGAAACAACTGTTTGGGATAGTGTCATGCAGTTGATTTCCCATGATTCTTAGTCAAAATACGCCTGATTGGGTAAAATAGATGACCCTACCAGGACCTTCTGTTTTAGTTATTACCTGAGAAAATGCTATGTAAAATGAATAGCTTTACAGTCCCAGTTTGAAAAGTTTTGCGGCAAAAATATGATATAAAGTAGGTTGATCTGTGTAAAACGTTCTATGTTCAGGTGCACCAATAAGTCAACAATGCACCAATTCTCTGGAAGGCTTTAAAACGGCTCTGTAGTCCGTATAGAACTTATTTCTATACGGCTGCCAATCTTTGTCAAGATTGGCAGCCCTATGGAAAATAATACAACCCGAATGACGATGGCCGCGCCCACGGCAACTTCCGGGATAAGGTGAAAAAAAATAACTTTATGACTCATGTGATGCACAGCAGTCATATGCGGGTGTTAGCTGTGGAGTGAAAGACAACATAAACATTTTGTGTCATATAGTCTATAGTCTATAGTCTAAAAACACTGAGTATACTGTCTTAAAAACATGAAAAACAGAACAAATTTTATGTAGGGGAAGTCATTATGCTAAGATATTTCTACAGCCTGAAATGTGTCCCTTTATTGAAATGGCGAAGCATACAGCTCGCTTCATTATTGGTTCTATCTGTCTTTGTTTATATGCCTGTTTTTCTATCTATCTGATCCATACGGCCATTAAAATCATTACGCTTACGAGAAATACTTGTAGGAAGACACAGGAACAGATAGCCAAATCAACTTTGTGATGACTCACAGCTGTCTCCTCCTATTTCAGCTCTGATCCCCAGCAGAACAGGCTAATATTGCTTGTGTGTTAGCGTTTTCCGACTACTAAAGCATTACCTACTCTAAATATGCCTATAACCTGCAGAGTCTGGGTAAGTGCTTTCTAAGGGAGAGCTGGAGGTCAATGGTAAGGCAAACAACAGGTGGGCTTGGCAGATGGAGGTGTCTGGAGAGAGAGAGGGCACACAAGGGCAGCACAGCACTCAGACCTGGGTTTATACTGTTGTCAGAAGTTGAAGGAAGTAAAAAAGAGTTTAAAAAAAGCATTAGGATACTTTAAAGTAAAGAACGCTGACGCTGCTGACCATGACAGCCCATCATGGTGGTAGTACACTGACTCTGTGTCTGGCTGGGTTTAGGCCCACTATGGGTTCCCTTATCAATTGCACAATAGGCTAATCCTCCAGCTGGGTACTCTGTAAAAATCTCTCAAGACAAAAAAAATAAAAATGTGTGCAAATTAGAATTCAGTTTCTTGTGATACAATGTTTTAACTTTTTACATTTAAATATTTGGGGCATTGGTAAGTACAAACTATTCCTCTACAAGTGCAGTTTACAAAATGGAGCAAAATATTGAATACTAAATAGGACATATCGTGTTAAGTAGACTTTATTGAAAGAACGGCTGACTGAACGGCTAGTAGTGTCACCTCACAGCAACAAGGCTGTGGGTTCGACTCCCGAGCCACCTCCGGGCACTCCGCCTTTCCCTATCAACCCAAAACATGAACAGTAGGTCAAATGTTCCAGCTAAGGTAGTCCTGACCAAGGCTAGCACGAGATCTGGGGATGGGTCCCCAGGTACTGCTACTGACAGGTTTCCCCAGAGAATACATTTCTCTCACAAGGGATTAACATTGGATACCTTAATTTTACATAATGGACCTGTTGCTAAAGGGCTTTTTGTCATAGTTCATGCTTATTGTGGTCAATAGAGTCCAAGCTTAAGCTTGTTTTCCAAATATGGGGATTATTTTAAGTTCTTTGTTGGCCAATAAAGGCCAAAAAATTTATCAGTGTTGGGAAGCAAACACATATACCGAAAACACATATCCAGAATACAAAATTTAAGTAACTGTATTCCGCTAACACGTAAGCAATATTACTCTTTAATTTGGTGGTATGCAGTACACTTTCCTAAAATCACAGACAGTATTCAATCATGCAGTTTAGGCTTCAAATTGTACTATTAGTGAGGAAAAAAGAAAAGACAGCTCTTGCAGTCCTAAAATGCATGATATGCCACCTTAAAAAAAATCTGATTACCTAAAGCTATAAGCTATAGTTAATGTAGGCTATAGTCATGCTCTTTGCCACCACATCATAACTCAAATAAATTCTTAAAACTTTATTGTTGTGAAGACATATTCCTTTACATAATTCTAAATATAGTCGACTTGAGAAGTGAATATGTCATGTACCTCAGGGGAAATGGCTCGTAGCTCGTACACGCTCTTCTCATCATGCATGCTTGGGCAGCTCAAACCACATAGCCCAGTGAAAATGAACTGCAGACTCTATCTATGCCATCTGTGGAGTGCATATGCTCCATCATCACCTCTAGCTCCGTTTGCAGCCGCTATTAGCTCTCTCGAACTGCGTTTTACAATTAATGAGACCTAACATTGAGAGGACCAAGCCACCGAGTTAGCAAATGAATCACAACGGTTCATCTTTCATCTTTCAACAGTTAATTTTAGTAATACATTTTAGGCATTGACTAGTAGTTAGTAGTTAACATTTCTGTGATCCTTTGTTACAGACATTTGAAAATTCGGACAATTCAATGTGCAATTTATCATCGTGGGACATTTATGCAAACGAATATCAAACATTAGTGGAACTGAGAGGTTTTAGCAGGTGTATGCTCACACCCACCGCTCGCAGTTGTAGAGTGTCGGCGCCCGCCCATCTGTTTGGATCAGAGGCCACCAAAAGCAAACCATGGATAAACATGAATGCTGTTGAATGTATGGACGC
Organism: Periophthalmus magnuspinnatus; assembly: GCF_009829125.3. Classification (NCBI taxonomy): domain Eukaryota; kingdom Metazoa; phylum Chordata; class Actinopteri; order Gobiiformes; family Gobiidae; genus Periophthalmus; species Periophthalmus magnuspinnatus. The sequence continues at coordinate 25,801,741 of NC_047144.1, forward strand.
TTATTGAGGATTTTGGGGGCTCTTAACAAAAGGATGAAGCTTTCATAAATCCAGAAATGAATAATCTATCATCTGTTTAAAGCGTTGAGTTTGACGTTAGGGAGTTTCCCGTTGTGTCAGAGCCAAGCGTAGCTTGCCATGACGTCATGTGGGTCTGTTCAGATCTTGTTTGGTGTCACTGCACTTTGCTGCCTCTGAAGGATTGTTATACTTAAGGAATTTCCATGATTTCTCACAGTCACATAGAGGATAATCTTTCTCTTTTTAGGTTGAGGCAGCTAACATCTGCTTTTGACGTTTTCAAGCACACTGCCTGTAAACAACGCTCAGCAGGGTATTTATTTATTCTAAAACTCCTCAGTGCACCATAGTAACATCAAATGGTATAGACATGCGCACTTTATGCTGTAGTTTTTCTGGAGAGGTTTCAAGTCATGGAACACTACCGCCTGCAGCACATTACTGCCAGCAGTCCATTACCATGTGTGTACCACCAGGATTGCATATGCACATTTCAAACAGTAAATGCACTGAAAATACACCTAACACGAGCACATACAGAGGTTAATGTGGATAGTGGAGCCCTCCATGTGTCATTTCTCTGCTCTATTTGTGGCTTTGAGCAGCTGTTTAATGACCAAGCACTTCTTAGCCATGTGAGGGCACATGCACAAAATGAAACTGTGGATTGGCCATTTAACCCTGCCAATACCACAATACTGCACTAATGTGAAGACAGCCTTTAATACTCACAAAAGTAGGAGTCATTCAAAGACTAAACTCTGTGATTTTAAGGATGTTAGTGAAGACAATAGCACTCCTTTTGGCGGTGAACTTGACTCAGTTGACATGGCTGAATCTAGTCTTAACAATATGCAGAAGTGGATCTATCTGAAATTGGTCTGAGGCTGTATATGATATAAGTGAATTGCAAACTCAACTTAAAAAACAACTTGGCCTCTTTGTTCTTAAAAATGCACAGTATTCTGACTTCCGCTTCCGCCTAATGGAGTGAGCAGAACGCCTGTGGCAGCTCCGCTTTATTTTCATCGATATTAACCCCCCCCCGGACCAGACGAAGCTTCAATAACACTACAACATGTTAACTATGTTGACGGGGATATGACTACTAAAAAAGGCACTCGCAAATATACGCAGAAGACTATTCAGACAACGTCGGCTCCCTCAGCTAGCATATCGGCGGAGGTTAGCAATATGGCGGACACTGCACAGGTGGCGGAGCAAAGGGTGGAGGATTCCTCCCTCACGGTACGAATCTTGCAAAGCGAACTGAAAACTCTCCGTGAGGGTATATCGGCTGACTTGATAATACAAGTGGAGAATATGAAAAAGGAACTTCAGAAAGAAATTGCCCAACCCCGCCGTGAATCCAAAGCCGAGACAGCAGCGCTTAGAGCCGAACTGTCCCAACAAATACAGACGCTGAGCGACACACACACAGAGACCCGAAATACTCAGCGCGAGATGGAAAAATCACTCAATGACAACAGTGATAAGATGACTGCAATGGAGAAATCATGCGAAACACTTTCGAAAGAGTACAAAAAAGTGTGGGAGAAATGCCTGGACCTTGAGAACCGGAGCCGCAGACAAAATCTACGGTTTGTGGGAGTCACGGAGGGCGCTGAGGGTGGTGATGTCAGCCGCTTTCTGGCGCATCTCTTGCAGCAGGTCCTGGGAGCAGATAACTTTGAACCTCCTCCACTCATTGACCGCGCACACAGGACCGGTACCCCGCAGAACAGGCGGGATGGCCGTCCCCGTGCGCTACTCGCCCGTATGCACTACTACGCTGATAAAGAAAAAATACTACGACTCTCCAGAGAGAAAGGTGGACTTTCATATAACGGCGCCCCATTGTACATCTTTCCAGACATCTCCCCAGAAGTGAGTCGACTCCGAGCATCATTCAACCAAGTTAAGGCCAAATTACGCGCGGTAGGAGTTCCGTACAGCTTATACTATCCAGCGAGGCTGACGATAAAGGTGAAGGGATCTACACACGTATTTACCGAGCCACGGGAAGCGGAGAAGTTTATTCAAAGCAGTGCATCTGCAGCCGACAGCGTTGAAGACATCTGAAAGAAGTGGACCATGCTGAGGACCGGGAGCTGAGCATAACGGGGAAAAAAAAAAAAAAAAAAACAACAAAAAAAACCGACTGCTGTTTAAGAGATAAGGCCTGACACCTTTATTTTATTTGTCTTTGCAAAAGTTTCTTTTACCACAACTGTTCTGCACCATTTTAATTGTTCTTAAAAGGTACGAATATTTACGTATTTACGTATTTGTTTTTATTTTATTTTATTTACTATTTTTTAAGCTATTTACATGCTGACAGGCCAAATTTATTTATTTTTATTTATCTTTACCCATTTATTCTAGTACCATAATGTTTACTTAAATGGATAGTCCTCAATTGTAGCGAGTACCGTTATACATATTCTTGAATTAGCCCCCTGAATACTCCAGTGGTGGGCTTGGTCTGGGAAGGGGGGGAGGGATGTAGAAAACATCCAGAAAATTTATATTTTATTTCTCTCCCAAAAAGCGGAGTTTAGCAAGAAGTCAAGACTTAGTTTCCTCTAAGACCTCTATTTTGTTTTTGTCTTTTTTCTGTTCCTGCACCGGATGCAGTTTGTATGTCTTTCATTTGGGGAAAGGCAGAGAGGGTTATGCGGGTTCTGTTTTGTTTTATTTTTGTTTTATTTTTATTTTTTTATTTTATTTATTTTTATTTTTATTTTTTTCCTCTCCTTTTTATTCCCCGGGGGCGGGGGAGCAGGATTTCAGGATAATTTTTGATGATCACTAACTATGGCAAGAAATACAGTAAGGTTTATCTCTTGGAACTGTAAAGGTCTAAATGGAGCGGTGAAGCGAGGCAATATTTTTTCCCATCTTGAAAAACTTGATACAGATATTGGGTTTCTTCAGGAGACACATCTCAAAGATAAAGACCATAACAGATTACGTAGGAAATGGATAGGGCAGATCTATCACTCCCATTTTAATGCCAAAAGCAGGGGAACCGCTATAATTATTAAAAAGTCAATACCATTTATTGAAGATAAAATAATATCAGACAGTAGAGGCAGATATGTTATTGTGACAGGGAGGCTTTATAATAACCCAATTACGCTGATAAGCATATATGCTCCTAATGTTGATGATTACAAATTTATGATGTCTTTCTTTTCAGCAATACCTAATATGAACACACACAAGCTTATCATTGGTGGGGACTTCAACCTGGTACTTGATCCACAGCTGGATAGGTCCTCGAAGAGAGCAGCAATCCTGTCAAAAACAGCAAAAGCTATTCATACCTTTATGGATACCTACAAGGTAGTAGATCCCTGGAGATCATTGTTTCCTGATAAAAGTGAATACTCTTTTTTTTCACCAGTTCATCACTCCTTTTCGAGGATTGATTTCTTCCTAATTGATCAGGGCCTACTGTCTAAAGTTCAACGCTGTGAATATAAAACAATAATTTTGTCAGACCATAGTCCAGTATTATTACAAATTGCAATTGGGCAAAATACAAATAGAATGTGGAGATTTAACAACTCTCTGTTATTAGATCAGTTAAGCAAGAAAGAAATTGAGAAACACCTTCATCTCTTTCGAGCCACCAACGACGCCCCAGATATAACAAGATGCACTTTATGGGAGACTCAAAAAGCCTACTTACGCGGTCAGCTAATTTCGTTGAGCAGTTTTAATAACAAAAAGAGAAGAGAAAAAGAATCCACTATTATCTGCAAAATCAAAGAAATAGATCGCCTATATGAGACCTCCCCCTCATCTGACCTGTATAATAAAAGGCAATGTCTCCAGACTGAACTTAATTTACTGTATACCTCTGAAACAACCAAGCTTTTAACACAGTTAAGACATAAATACTATGAACATGGTGAGAGGGTGGGTAGACTCCTAGCATCCCAAATTAAAGAACAACAGGCGTCAAGATCAATTATCGAAGTCAGGACTGGTTTGAGACAGATCACAACTGATCCTAAAGAGATTAATGACATGTTTAAACAATACTATAGCAAACTGTATACGTCTGAATCAAAGGGGGACTCTAAACTAGTTAATAACTTCTTTGAAAATCTCAGTATTCCTCAAGTTAGTGACGACCACAGAGCCATGCTGGAAAAATCGATAACATTAGGAGAGATAAAAGAAGCAATACTTAAAATGCAAAACTCGAAGGCCCCTGGTCCTGATGGATATACTGTTGAGTTCTATAAAACATTTAAAGACCAGATCTCCCCAATGCTGTTGGAAGTGTTTAACGAGGCTCTGACCAGAGGTTTGCTGCCTCCATCATTCTATGAAGCCAGTATATCACTCATACACAAATCTGGCAAAGACCCTTTAGAACCCAGTTCATATAGACCAATAAGTTTGTTAAACGTCGATTATAAAATCTTAGCCAAGATCCTGGCTACACGCCTGGAGAATATACTTCCGACTGTCATATCTCAGGATCAGACGGGCTTCATAAAAGACAGACATCTGTTTTTTAATATTAGGAGATTACTAAATATAATTTACACCCAAGAAAACAAAAATGATCAGGAATTGCTGCTCTCTTTGGACGCGGAGAAGGCTTTTGATAGGGTCGAATGGGACTACCTTTTCTCTGCCCTGTCGAAGTTTGGGTTTGGCCCTACTTTTGTATCTTTGGTCAAGTTGCTGTATGTACACCCGAAAGCATCCATACGAACTAATGACATTTATTCATCCTACTTTCCTTTAGGCCGATCAACAAGACAAGGTTGCCCACTGTCCCCTCTGTTATTTGCTTTAGCAATTGAACCCCTGGCCATAGCATTAAAAACAAATGTGGGATATTCTGGCATCATTAGAGGAGAAATGGAACATAAAGTATCTTTGTATGCCGACGATCTGTTGTTATATGTATCGAATTCCGAACGCTCCCTACCAATTATAATGTCAGTACTGAAGGACTTTGGGATAGTATCGGGATATAAAATAAATATTTCTAAAAGTACCCTTTTTTTAATCAAGAATGTATCTAAACAGCCCTGCCCCCCTCTTAATGCATATCCCTTTACAGTTTCAGATAAATTTAAATACTTGGGAATTAATGTGACACAAGAGTTCTCTGGTCTCTTTAAACAAAATTTTGTAGCGCTGTATGAACAAACGAAACAGAACTTGGACAAATGGATGAGTCTTCCAGTCTCTTTGGCAGGGAGGATTAATATTGTAAGGATGAATATTTTACCAAAATTTTTATTCTTATTCCAATGCATACCTTACTTCATTACCAAATCATTTTTTTTCCAAATTAGATAGTTTGATCTCGCAATTTATTTGGAATAAAAAGACCCCCCGGATTAAGAAAGCATTTTTACAAAGACCCAGGGAACTTGGGGGGATGGGATTGCCCCGCTTCAGATTTTACTACTGGTCCTGTAATATACGATCTATGTCCTTTTGGTGTAATGCTGGGGAGGCTGACTGGGTTGAAATTGAAGAAAACAGCGCTCGCCCAACTTCACTGCGAGCACTTATTTATGCTTCTTTAAAAGCGACTATTCCCAAATTTAAGAATCTTATCGTTTCCCACTCAGTTAAAATCTTGCATCAAATTAGAAAACACTTTAAATGGAAAGAGATTTCCACAATGGCACCAATAACATATAATCATGAGTTTATTCCAGCACTTTCGGAAATCTCTTTCTATCAATGGACAACCATGGGAATAAATTCTTTGCGAGATTTATTTATCCAAAAAACATTTGCCACCTTTGATCAACTCTGTGGAAAATATAAGATAGAAAAGAGAGACTTTTTCAAATATTTGCAGATTCGCAGTTTTGTAAAATCAGCGTTCCCATCCTTCCCCTGTCAGCCTCCTGAGTATGAACTTAATACTGTACTTTTGAAAGATCCTCTGAAAAAAGGCTCAATCTCCAGAATTTGTAACGGATTGTTGGACTTGGAAGATATGCCTACGCTAGATCATCTCAAGGACGCTTGGGAACAGGACATTGGAGTGGGCATAACTGACAATCAGTGGACTAAAGCCCAGGACAACGTCCACTCTTCTTCGATTTGTGCCCGTCATGGTCTACTACAATTTAAAGTTTTACATAGACTACATCTGTCAAAGGTGCGACTTTCCAAAATGTTTCCTGGAGTGGACACAACTTGTGAGCGCTGTGGGCAGGGCCAAGCCTCACTGGCTCATACTTTTTGGAGTTGTCCAGAAATGTCCCTCTATTGGACAAAAATATTCCGCATGATGTCTGACGTTTGCCAACTTCAATTAGATCCTGACCCTGTGCTGGCATTGTTTGGTGTACCCTCAGCTGGTGCAAACCTCCGGAATGAACAAAAAACATTTGTCAAATTTGTGACATTATTGGCTAGGAGACTTATTCTGTTGAACTGGAAACAAAAAAACCCTCCAGCCTATACTAATCTGTTGTATGATATATTGAAACATGTCCAGCTAGAAAAAATTAAATTTGAACTTAGAGGGAAAGTGGACACTTTCCACCTGACATGGGATGGGTTTCTGGAGTACTGTGATAGACAGGATAGACAGGTGAATATGCAGGTATAGAATATGCTACCTGAACCCCGCCCCCTCCCCTGTTTTTATTTTATTATTTTATTATTTTTATTAATTATTTTACTTATTTAATTTTACATTTGTTGTCTCTTTTTATGTATTTACTTTGTACATTGCTTTTGTTTTACATTTGTTTTAAAGAAAAACTCAAATAAAAAGAACTGAAAAAAAAAAAAAAAAATGCACAGTATTCTGCATGTGTCAGAGCGGGCTATACAAGACATTTTTGACAACTTGGGAACTATATTTTCATTGTCAAAACTGTTAGGGAGAGATACTGTTGAGACAGTTTTGCAAGAGATAAGTCTGTTTTTGTCTGCTGCTGTAGAAGGTGAAGACATGTCCCCAACCAAAAGAAGGAAAACCTTTGTGAGAGGTCAATACCCACCTGTGATACCATACCAGTTCAGTATTTGGTGGATGTCAGTGCACACACAGCAGTTTATGTTCCAATACTTCATATGCTTCAGACAATATTCAAGCATACAGATCTTCTTGACAAAATCAGAGAAACAAAACTATCACTAGGAATGTACACATCTCATGAAGATGGAGCACACTTCAAAGAAAACCAGTTACTGTCTGCAGCTGATGAGTTGTGGATATCACTTACCTTATATGTAGATGATGTTGAACTTGCAAATTCATTGGGCAAATCAAGGAAGATTCACAAACTATGTGCTATATATTGGTTACTTGGTAATTTACCAAACCAGTATAGATCCATTCTTCATGTTTCACAGCTAGCTCTGCTGTGCAAAGTAACTGATGTGCACAGGTGCAGTTATGACACAGTGTTGTCAACTTTGTTAAAAGACCTACAGGCTCTTGAACAAAATTGCACCTTCACTGAAGCACTTGAGTACTGTGTCAAAGGCACAGTCTTTTGCATAGCAGCAGATAACTTGGGTGCTCGTGGGCTTGCAGGTTTTGTGCCGTCCTTCAGGGAGTCGTACTTCTGTCGGTTTTGTTGTGCTACATCAGATGACATCTAGACTGCTAAAGTTTCTGATGGACACTTTAGCATGAGTACCAAGGACCACCATGATCTTCATGTGTAACACACTGTGAGGTTACAGGGGACTGTGCCCTAAGGAAAGCACTACAGTATTTCCATCTGATTTCTGGGTTCCCTCTTGACATACTGCATAACCTATTTGAAGGAATAGTACCTGTTGAGATGGTCCCGTGTATTCGTAAAATCATACAATAAAGGTTCTTCACCCTTGTCTGTTTGAACAAAAAAATCAAACATTTGCATATGAAGATTATGACAGAATACAGAAAACTTAGCATTGGTGAAAGCAGGCATGAAAGAGCCACTCTGCTGCATTTATTACCACTCATGATCAGAAATCAGGTCCCAGAAGGAGACGAGGCTTGGGCCATATTAATGGACCTTAAAGAAATTGCTCAGTTAGTGTTACCTCCCTTTTACTGACACCTCCTTGCAGTACCTCCAGACAAAAATAAGTGATCATAGATAGGGTCTCATAGAAGTGTTCCCAGATTTTAGACTGAAACCAAAGCATCAATTTATCAAACACAACCCTGAACTGATCAGGCGGTGTGGTCCTCTAGTTCATTTATCGAGGGAGGAGGAGAGGAGAGGTGGAGGTGAGAAGAGAGGAGGTGAGGAGAGAGGAAATACTACTACTATTTGAAATACTACTAGTACTACTACTATTTTAAATACTAATGCTTCTACTATTTAAAATACTTCTACTATTAGTACTAATACTATTTAAAACTACTATTTCAAATATTACTACTAACACTACTACTATTTCAAACACTATTATATTAAATAGTGCTACTACTGCTATTATTTCAAATACAACAACTACTACTACTACTACTACTACTACTATCTCAAATACCACTACTACTCCTATTTTAAATACTACTTCTACTACTACTATTATTTCAAGTACTACTACTACTATTACTATTACTACTACTACTACTATTTCAAATACTATTACTACTACTGCTTCTACTACCATTTCAAGTTCAGGGGAGGAGGAGAGAAGGAGGAGTGGTGGAGAGGATAGGAGGAGAGGATGAGGAGAGGACAGGAGGAGGTGAGTAGGAGAGGAGGATGTGAAGAGGTAAGGAGGAGAAAATGTGAGGAGGAGAGGAGAGAGGTGAGGATTTGAAGAGGTGAGAAGGACAGGACTAGGAGAGTAGAAGAGGAGGTGAGGATAGGAGAGGAGGAGAGAGGTGAGCAGGAGAGGAGGAGGTGAGGAGAGAGGAGAGGAGAAGAGGAGGAGAGAGAAGGAGAGAGAAGGTAAGGACGGCAGGTGAGGACAGAAGAGAGGAGGAGGTGAGGAGAGAGGACAGAGTCGGAGAGAAGAGAGGAGGAGACAAGATGATGAGGATGGAGGAGCAGGAGGTGAGGAGATGATGAGGAAAGAGGAGGTAGGAGGAGAGCGGAGGTGAGAAGAGGGAAGGAGAGAGGAGTGGAGAGGAGAGGAGGAGAAGGCGAGGAGGAGAGGAGTTGAAGAGCAAGGAGTTGAGGAGGTAGAAGAAGAGAGGTGAGGAGGAGAGGAGGTGAGGAGGTAGGGTCTCGTACTGCTACTGCTTCTACTGCTACCATTGCTACAACAGCTAATACCACAACTACATCTACTATATCTATTACTACTACAACCAGTACAACTACTATTTCAAATACAACTATTACTACTTCTACTACTACTATTTCATATACTACTACTATTACAAGTACAACTTCAAATACTACTGCTAACCCTACTATTTCATATACTACTTCTACTACTACTACTATTACTACAAATACAACTATTATTTCAAATACTACTACTACTACTCTATTTTATATCCTCTAAATATGCTATAATATAGTCTCTGTTTGTCTCTGTTGTGTTTGTTTGTTTTGTTTTGTTTTGTTTGTTTGTTTGTTTTTTCTTTTTTGTTTGTTTGTTTTAGCTAGGAAGTTAAGAACACCTCCCCTGATCTTGTAAGAAAAATGACACTGTCTGCTCATTGACAATCAGTAGAAGAGTTCAAAACAATGATAAAAGACAAATTTAAGATACACTTTAACTTTGGTCCATCATATGAGGATCCAAACTTTGGTGGACAGCTCTGTTCACTTGTACATATAGAGCAATCTCCAGTGAAAGCAGTAGTCAAGGTCATGAAAGTGTCATGAAAGTGAAGCCAGTTCAAAAGCATCAGATGATACTATAATACTGACTCACACTTCAACTCTCAAACAAGCTCAAGGATGGCCTAAGGAATTCCCACTGCCTAAATTTTCGTATGAGGTGGAATTCATACTGTACATGCCCAAAGAAATACAGCATATGACAAATCTGGAAATACAGTAAGACTGACTAAAGGACAAAAACATGACATACTAGAGAATTTGGCCATCCAGATCCATAGTTTTAAAGCATATCCTTCAGACAAGGAGACTAAAAAAATAGCACAAGCACTGGTCATCAAACATCACACCGGTCAGAATAACCCGGACAGCCAACCTCTACACACCAGCATCAAAACACCCAAAACAGCAGAGCTGGAGACTTTCGGGATTGCGACAGAACAATTGGCAGCATAATTCCTTAGCTCCCCGATGGCCCACTATTTCCTCGGTAGAAGTATCATAACTAGAAATAAAAGTTGTCAGTAGGCAGTCAGGGGGCAATAAAAGAAAGACTAGAGCAAATCTGCAAGACATCGCAAACAAAGAGGACTCTTTACCCGCAGAGGCTGCCGCGGATAACAAGCTAACAGAAAACGTGACCATGGATGCTATTCAAGCTAACAATATAGCAGAGCTGAGAAACGTCCAAAATGATATAAAGAAGGAATTTAATGACAGAATTAACACGCTAAGGACTGAAGTGACTGGCTTTAGAGAAGAAATGGGAAAGCGTATGGACAGTTTTAATGCGGACTTAAAACCTGTCACACAGAGAGTCGGCGAGGCCAAACAGAGAGTAGCCGACATGGAGGAGTTCAATGTTGACGTCAAAGACGCTCTGGAGCACACTCTACAGCTACAACTGGAACTCCAAAGACAACTATCAGACCTAGAAGCCCGCTCCCGCAGAAATAATGTTCGAATTCATTGGATTGTTGAGGGGGCGGAGGGGACCAATATTTAAGTGTTTAAAGTTACATAAAACATGTATCTGACAAACTGAAGATTTTAGAAAAAGAACACATGCAAAACCAAAACAATGATATCCTAATAAAGATTAACAAAACAAAACTAATTCTGAATAGACTATATGAGGATCAAATAGAAAATAAGTCAAAATTTATAAAGCAAAATTATTATGAAAATGGTCCTAAATCTAAGAAACTTCTTGCTTGGAGGATACGTAAACAACAGGCCGAAAGATTTATACATGAAATGAAGAGCCCTCTTGATGACTATATATGTCATGATCTAAAAGACATACAGAACTCCTTTGTGGCATATTATGAGCAATTGTATACCCAACCCCACTCTGGAAATGTTGAAGCTATAAATAATTTTCTTTCTTCACTTGATTTACCATCCATAGGAACCAAACAAAACGAGAATCGGGAAATAACAGATGAAGAAATTAGTAAAGCCATGTTAAAGTTGAAAACCATTAAAATGGCCGGAGAGGATGGTTATCCAGCCGAGTGGTATTAACATTTTCGACATTTAATACTTCTGCCACTTAAGACTTGCTTTAATCATGTTTTAAGGGGTGGGGAGATACCACCATCTTGGAAAAGAGCAGTGATTTCAATGATCTATAAACAAGGTAAAGACAGAATTCTATGCAGCTCTTATCATCCAATATCTTTTTTAAATATTGATTATCGAATATTTGCCACGATACTAGCTCAGAGGCTCGAGATTATTGTTCCAGAATTGACAGACACTGATCAATTTAGATTTGTCAGCAATAGACAGACTCAAGATAATATTAGACGTGCTCTACATCTCATTAATAAAATGAAAAACATAGAATCTATAGCAGTTAGTCTTGATGCTGAAAAAGCATTTGATTCTGTCGGTTGGGAATATCTTTATTTGGTCCTGGACAGGTTCGGATTTAACAGTAAAATAATTGGGTGTATAAGATCTTTATATGATTCCCCATCTGCCAGGATCAAAATTAATGGGGACTTCTCTGACACACTATACTTAGAGAGGGGCTGTCGTCAGGGATGCCCCCTGTTTGCACTTTTTACTGAGCCTTTGGCTCAAGTTATTAGAGAACATATAGATATTTCAGGGATTACTGTAGGAGACACCATACAAAGCCTGTTTATACGCAGATGATGTCCTTTTAATATTATCTGACCCCAAAGTCACTTTACCTAATCTTTTGTCCTTGCTGCGGGACTTTGGTACATATTCTGGTTACAAGCTGAATCTACAGAAAACACAAATAATCTCTTTCAACTATCTGCCCTCTCCTGAGATTCGCAAGATGATAAATTTTAGTTGGAAGAAAAAAAGCATCAAATACTTGGAAGTACATATACCAAAGGATTTATCATTAATCTTTGAAGAAAATTATACTATTTTAACCTCCAACATTAAAGTGGATCTACAGCGATGGTCCCTGTTGCCAATGAATATGTATAATAGATGATTGACATAATAAAAATTAACCTTTTGCCAAGGTTTCTTTACCTTTTCCAGGCATTGTCAGTTCAGATGTCCTCTAAGCAATTCAATGAGTGGAATAGAATGATCTCAAATTTTATTTGGGGAAACAAAAAAACAAGAATAAAGTTTCAGATACTACAGTTACGAAGAGAGGAGGGTGGACTAGCCCTACCATGGTTGGAGGGACACTTTAAAGCAGCTCAGCTACGAGTTTTGATAAGTTGGTGTGATCCTTGCTGTGAGGCTAAATGGAAAGAGATAGACCAGTCATTCTTTGATCTGCCTTTTCAGTCCATACTCGGTGATCAGCCTCTTCTTAAAAAGTACTTAGACTCAAACCTGTTGCCTGTCTGGATAAAAGTACCAATAAATATATGGAGTAAAATACTTAAAAACAAAAACATAGAAGGAAATGCCAGATTACTGCGATGGCCGGCTTTTGATTCAGAGTTTCTGCCGGCACGGACAGATAATGGGTTTCGACAGTGGTCATGGCGGGGTATCGCTGGTTATTCGACTATATCAAACAATGGTGGTTTGAAAAGTTACATGGATCTCTCAGATGCACATAATTTGGACAAACATGACCTCTTTAGATATTTTCAGCTAAGACACTATTTTGAAAGGGAAATTTAATTTACTGAAGAAGAAAGTGATTTGGTGAAAAATTTTTTAGAAGCTTGTAAAGGCAACACACCCAAAAAACAAATAACCAAATTCTATAAATGGTAACAAGCAGCAAGAAATATTTCCACTACATATATTAAAGAGGCATGGGAAAAGGAAGCTGGTGTTAAAATATCGGAGGATGACTGGTTGAATATTTTCAAAACTACTATGACTACCTCAAGTTCAGGTCTTTGGAGGGAATTTATGTGGAAAAATATGGTGTGTTTTTTGTAACACCTTATATCAGGAGCAAACATTGTAATGACCCAGACAAAGCACAATGTTGGAGAGATTGTGGGAATGACAGGACTGGACATTTCCATATCTTTTGGAACTGTGACAAGATCGCCCACTACTGGTCATCGGTGATAGAAGTAATCCAGGATATGTTTGGACCTGGCTTGACATGGGGATTCACTGAAGTCTATTTGAGTAAACTTCCACATGGGATGCTAAGATCCGATAAATATCTTTTGTCAATACTACTAGCTGGAGCAAAGAAGGCCATAACCCGCAAATGGTTGTGTAAGGACGGACCTACACTCACAGACTGGATTCAAGTTGTCACCGAGATCTATGGCATGGAGAGACTGACCTTTTCACTGAGACTTTCTGCTGACAGATGTAAAAGATATTGGGAGAAATGGACTTGTTATATTAAAAAACTACGTATATGATAATGTTAATGGAATAACTGTGCATTGTTTCTGTACCCTTTCCTGGATGCTCTGTATTGTTTTTGTGCTCTGCTGTTCTTTTTGTTCTAAAACACTTATAAAACCCCTAATAAAAATAAAGTAAAAAAAACAAAAAAAACAAAACAGAGCAGAGCTAAACTACCTGCCAAACTTCCCTCAAGGTGAAGCTGGTGCTACCCTGGAGGAAATGAGGCTGGTTTTTAAATGAGTGCAAAGAGTCAGACAAGAACCTTCTTCAGATACAGCTGATGCAAACTACCTTTGCCTTAAGACAAAAAGAGGTGCTTACCCATGACTTGGCGATTGTTGATATCTTGGAGCACTGGCCTGCACTTAAAATAGATTTGCAGGTAAAATGTACATTTATATAATATAGTATTAATGTTACAATAGTAAAGTATAATAAATATAATACATGCTGTGTCTTTTGTGCAGATCTAATAACCAATGTCAACCTGAAAAAAACATTTCTACTCCAAATTTGACCAACATCTTGAATGTCTTCAAAGCCTTCCATCTCCCCCTCTATCTTGTCACTTCTTTATCCCTCCATCTTAACCATCACTTATTCTATGGTCAAATTGCGTTCTCAGTGAACATATGGCTCTATTAGTATAACATGCAAAGGGTATAAGGACTATAAGGACTAATGAAAAGGTGCAATGATGTAATGAATTGTCTGTCTGAACAATGGCACCCAGCTAGCTCACTGTCACTACTTCCTTACCAATTCAATCTCAGTGTGGTTTCTGCTGAGTAGTGCTAAAATCAATCAATACTTAAAGATCACAGAGATTTGTGGATGGATACGTCAAGGACTTCTCAAATTAAGTGAACACAGTGGAGGGAACTTCTGTGTTAAGTGTTATTGTCTCAAACCTGGGCCTATCCAAATGAAACATGGTTCTTTTTCACAATATAGCTTCAGAAAGTTGTAACATTATTCAACCCCAAAGACGTGATTGTAGTCAGTGGAAAAGCCATGTAGCCACAATATTAATAGGGTACATTTGCAACGGCAAGTCCTATAACAAAAAATGATAATGATTTGTGGATCATAAGTTTGGACATGTCTTCCATAAACTGTGAATCTCGCATAGGGTTATTAAGCCCCCTGCCATCCATCTGAAATTATGACAAATTCAATAACGTGAACGCAATCTGTCACTATAGCAACAGTGCTCCTTTTCCCATCACTCTGAAGCCCACGGCTAGACACTGACCACAGCTAATCAGAACCCTCAGAAGACATGCAGTTTGGCCGTGCTTTGACCTGCTCATCCGGCTGTCATGATTTGGTCCATGTCAAACTCATTCCAGTTTTAGACTAACCCATTTTCTCCACTTAAATGATTGATGTAGAGGACAAAATGTTCACTTGCTGCCTCACAAAACCTACCCCAAAACAAGATTGACTAAAAGGTAATTTGCGCTGTCTGTGCTTACGCTGTGCTGTGTCAGTCATTTTAGATTAGAATGGCACATGGATACAGAACAAATATGATGCATTACTTGTGTTGTTATTGGTCTGTTAAAAATGGTCTGAGTACCTTTGCTTTGGAAGTGCATCATTTTTTTTTACTTAAAAGCATACCTAATTTAGTTGTAGGAGTGAAGGCCAAGTCACTTCTTCAGCAGTAATCTGACCAGAACTGAAGAAGCAACTTGGATGAGCAATGAAACGTCTTCACTCCAATAACTTTTTGCCCAGTTGACAGATTTGAATTTTTCTTTTACTATGCAGAAATGTTATGGAAATATATATTTCCTGATTATAGATGAATACATTTGCATATATCTAAATGCACACATCTCTTTCCAATGATTGTCATGTCCAAGCTGTGCAGCTCTTGGGACACAGCTTGGACAGCAGTGTGTTCTATTTGTCGTCATTGTTGCGCCCTCCTCTCATTCATTATCTATCGTGTGTGACAGTGTGCCCGGACCAGATTGTGTCCCTCTCAAGGTAATGGTCCAATTTCTGGGGGATTGTGCTACTCCTGCAAAAGTAATAAGAATAGATGGCTTCATGTGAGCAAAACTATAAATTGCAATCATTATCTTTAGATGGTTTTGGGGCATCCTAAAAAAGAAGAAAAAGAAAGTTAATAGTGATATCTTGAATCAGTATTATCATAATTTTTTGTTTTTAATTTCCAAATATATTATTACCCTGTAGTTATATATTTTTTGTATTCTTTATATAAATCAAATATTTATGAAGTATCCACATTTAGCAATGCTCTTTACAATTACACTTTTATCTTGATGTACTAATGCTAAAGTTAATGATTACAGAGTTGTTGCTGGGACTCAAGGATGGGACTGTGAGCTCCTGTGGCTTTGCTGTTGCAGGAGACCTCACGGAGACAACACTCTGCTGCCCGGAAGATCCTCCTTCACACACACACGCGCACACACACCCCTACACACACACACACACACACACACACACACCCACACACACACACACCCCCACACGCACACACACACACACACACACACACACACACTATAAACTGTAATTCAATTCAATTCAATTCATTTATTTTTGTAACGCCCAAAATCACAACAACAGTTGTCTCGAAGGGCGTTCATGTTTTGGTTGATGGGGGAAACCGGAGTACCCGGAGGAAACCCATCCAGACACGGGGAGAAACATGAAAAACTCCACACAGAAAGGCCTGGTGACCCGGGGATCGAACCAACCTTCTTGCTGTGAGACATGAGTGATGGCACTCAGTCACCGTGCCGCCAAGACACAAAAAACAAAACAACAGGAAGAATCAGACACAACAAGAAAAATCAGACACAACAGGAAAAATCAGACACAACAGGAAAAATCAGACAACATAAGAAATCGGCCAGGAGACCAGACGAGGAGGAGGAGAGCCGGGCGAGGAGGAGGAGAGCCAGGCAAGGAGGAGGTCCAACTGTCATCGGGGCATCTGAAAGAGATACACTCCACAGGGGGAGTGGGACAGGGGACAACATGTGAATAGCATTGCTGATGAGAAAATAGGGCAAAGTAGAGGATAGTGCTCAGGTTGCCATACTTCCCCCAGCTAGTTACTCCTACTGCAGCTTATCTTATCCCGGGTTTTAATAACCCTAACTCCCTCACTAAGTAACCTGGTCATATGCTATACCGAAGAGGAAGGTTTTAAGCCTGGTCTTAAATACAGAGACTGTGGGGGCCTGTTTAACATCAGCAGGGAGTTGATTCCATAGCACAGGAGCTTGGTAACTGAATGCTCTCCCTCCCACTGTACTTTTGGACACTCTAGGAACCACTAATAGTCCTGCATTCTGAGAGCGGAGTGCTCTGTTTGGCTGGTACGGGACAATAGCATCTTGCAGATAGGATGGGGCCATACCGTTTAGGGCTTTGTATGTCAGGAGGAGGACTTTGAATTTGATTCTAAGCTCGACAGGAAGCCAGTGCAGATATTTTAGTACAGGACTGATGTGGTCTCTTCTTTTAGTTCCTGTTAGGACTCTGGCCGCTGCATTTTGGACCAACTGGAGGCTCCTTATAGTACTTTTGGGGCAGGCGGCAAGCAGGGAATTACAGTAATCAAGTCTGGAAGTAACAAATGCATGGATGAGTTTTTCAGCATCGTTTTTAGGTAAAATATTTCTAATTTTAGTTATATTTCGCAGGTGAAAGTATGCGGTTTTACAAGCTAGGTTTATATGGGCTGTGAATGAGAGATTTTGATCAAATAGGACTCCAAGATTTTTTACAGTAGGGCTAGAAGCTATATTCACATTGTCGAGTGAGAATATCTGGTCTGACAGAGAATCTCTTTGACCTTTGGGACCAACGACAATGACCTCTGTTTTTTCAGGATTTAAGAGCAGGTAATTCAAGGTCATCCAGGTTTTGATGTCCTTCACACAGGCACTGAGTTTATCTATTTGATCAGTCTGATTTGGTTTCATTGATAAGTACAGCTGAGTGTCATCAGCGTAGCAGTGAAAATTAATGCCATGTTTTCTGATAATGTTACCCAATGGCAACATATACAGAGTAAATAGGATTGGACCAAGCACAGATCCTTGTGGAA
Organism: Periophthalmus magnuspinnatus; assembly: GCF_009829125.3. NCBI lineage: Eukaryota > Metazoa > Chordata > Actinopteri > Gobiiformes > Gobiidae > Periophthalmus > Periophthalmus magnuspinnatus. Next base: position 25,819,450 of record NC_047144.1, read on the forward strand.
CACCACAGGCTACTTTAGAACAGGGAGAGGTGCTCTGGTTTATACTAACAAACTGGTACCTATCTGATAGATAGGATTTAAACCATTTGAGGGCGGTCCCTCTGATTCCAATGTCACATTCTAACCTCTGCAGTAGAATGTTGTGATCAATGGTGTCAAACGCTGCACTGAGGTCCAGTAGGACCAGGACTGAAGCCAGCCCGTTATCAGCAGCTAGTAGTAAATCATTTGTTACTTTAAGCAGTGCAGTCTCTGTGCTGTGGTGAGCTCTGAATCCAGATTGAAATTTTTCAAATATATTATTGTCCTGCAGGTGGCGGCAGAGCTGTTTCACCACAACTCGTTCTAGAATTTTTGAGAGGAAGGGAAGATTAGAGATAGGTCTATAGTTGACTGTGTGTGTTTACACACAGGGAGAGCCCTGTGTGTAAACACACACAGGGCTCTCCCTCTGTCCTTTCTGGAGGGCCCATTACTATACTGTTCATGTTTGCTGAGCTATGCCATAACTTTACCTGTGTGAGACTCAATAAATCCTTCTGAATTTACATTTCAGATTCATGATTCTCTTTGGCACTTACACCAGAAGTGAACTTGGTGACCGCAACGTGATACTACAGAGTGATCTGGTGGACATTTAGGCACATCAAGGTGGAGTCTGATGACAACCAGGGCACCCCCAAACTGAGGTAAGCACAAAACCTTTTTAATATAATTTCTGCACAGGTCAGTTTTGATTTGATTAGGGTTGCCGCTGTCACAGAAATCTGTAATTATTAGTAGAGCAAATTTGATTTTCTCATATTTAGTGTTTTGTTTTTGCTTGTTTGAGTTTTTACAAAGACAAAGTCTGATCAAGTACACACAACTAACACATAAACTCCTTTTATATTTTTATGTGACACTTTGAAAATAATTCACAGATGTGATTGGCCTGTGGCTCATTTAAAGTAACTTATGATTCTAGTTGATCCACAGAAACTACCATGTCACCAGTGCCACATCCTCACAACAGGATTACTAACCTGGAAGAAGATATTTAGCATCTGAAAGCTGAGCTGGAGAAGAAAGAAGAAATGCTTCAGAAGCTTATAAATGCGGCATTAATCAATCCAAGCGATTAGCCTCTATGAGTGTTGCTCTCCAGGACACTGCTCAATGAGATCCTGCCTTCAGCCCACAGCCCTCCTGCTGCTCAAGCCCTCTTCAATGAGGAGGTAGTAGTCCGGAGGCTATCCATACTCGATGCCCCACCACTGTGTCTATGAAATCGTAACACTGTCTTAAAAACAACTGACTCCCCAGTTAGGCCTGACATTGTCCATACCAGGGAGGCATAGGCCCATCCTGACCTGGAGTCTAGCTTTGATTTTCCCATGCTGCCAGCCAGTACTGTTATCCCAAGTAGGAACTCGCCTCCTCCGGTGTGGACAATTGGTGTCTCTCCGAGTGATGCACCCCCGTGCCGAGTACTTGGAGCCTGGTGTTTGGAGCCCACTCACCCACTCAGAGTAAAGTTTGTTTAAGACGGCAGGGACAGAACGTCTTTTTCTGCTTTTTGGAAATACTCTGGCTTGGGTCTCTGGCTTCTTATTTGGAGCCTTAAATGCACAGTGTATTGGTTGTAGCAGAAACTGCCAAATTTGCAGGTGGAGAAAAGTAAAGGCAAAAGCCGGGGTCTAAGAGTGTCGAGTCTTTAAAACTGAAATCCTGGTAAAAAAGAATATCCCAATAGAACCCTGACCCTGCACAGACACCTCAGGCTCTGTGTAGAAGCTCAGATGAACATTCTTAATGTTTTGCCTGGTAAAATAAAGGTTAAATAAAATAAAAAATAAAAATATGGTCAGATCTAGTGGGATCTCTGTGTAGTGAAAAGTTTGAATATGTACATTAGCTTTGTACATAAAGTAACATTTTTATTCTCAATAGTCTAAAATACAAATGTGTAAAACAGACGTAGAGACAGACAGAACTGCAATTATGTTAAGATTTTGGATTTATAGGACAAACAAATTGCAAGATTATTTATAGCTTTTCTATTACTTTCATGAAAATAAAGAACACAATCAAAATCCATCAGCTTTTGGGATTTTACTTTTGACTTAAAAAAATGATATAGATGTAGTGTTCATTTTAGAATTTTATTTTATTTTTTTTTAACATTTGGTCTTTTATCTTCACTCTTACTTGGAAATAAAACATATAGGTCTATAATTACAAAAATATTGTAGCTCCTCCACCACTGTAAAATGGAAAACGAAATGTATTTACTGCTACGTCTATGACAGAAGAAGCATGAACTGATTTACTTTTGTTAGATGTAAGAAAGTGACAGAAGATTTTTTTTTAAATTTATTTATTTAATTTTTACCCACTTAGACTGTAGGTTATTTCAAATACAGATACTGAATTTCTGATGCACTATTTACAGATTTTGAGGTGAAAATGAACACCTTGTCCATGCAAATTATATTAGAATAGATTTTTGTGACTTTGGGTGTCTTCCAGCTCTGAACTAAACAGTCAGTGCCTGGGACTGGCTCAGCTGCTGCTGTTTAAAGACTCATGGAGAAACATGAACTGAACTGAAACAAAACAACATCCTGCTGGGTCTGAATCTGCTCTGTGCACTGGGCTCTTCCATCACTGGTCAAAGCCAAAACCTTGGCTGTGTTATTTTGCTTTTAACTAAATTTAAAATGATAATTTATGTACTTATTTTTGTTTCTTTTTTACATTTTTTCTTTCATTCCTGGAAATAATTACAAACATAGCATTATTTATTAATATATTGTTTACTTTTTAGTATTCTGCCTTGTTTATTATAAATGGAGAGTCCTACACCAAACAGGTGTGAATGTTTGATGGTGAGCCTCCAAATACATACCGGTAATCCAACTCAAACTTTAACTTCAACTTCAACTAGCACAGTCTAGTCCAGAGTTTGGTGTTTTGACTGGTCAACCAGAGACTAAGCCTTTTCCTTAGATCGTTGAATGTTCGTCATGTTCACAGAATTAAACCTATCATCCATTTGCACATCTACCAACGGTTTTGAGCCTGGATTTAAACATTGTCAAAGTTGACACACGGCAGCCAGCTACCAGGTCTTTGGTAGGTTGGGCAGAGGGCATATCAGGTCAACAAATCTGCAATCTGACAGCAAACCTCCACCACCAATTTGGCAGAATGTGGCTTTTAAGATTCAGATTGCAGTTTTGTTGACCTGATGTATGGTTGTATGTCTGTAATACTGGGCCTGTCTACATATTTTCTATCTTCTCTGTCAACATAACCAAGGAAAAACTGAAATTATTTTTTCACATGATTGTTGTCAGTTGAAAGGACTTTCAGCCATGAGAACAATAAGTTTAAGGAGCCAATTCTTTATGAACAATGATAACTTCAGTATACATAGGTTGCATTCATGTTCTAGATCAGAGGTGCCCAAACTTTTTTTTATCGAGGGCCACAGCTCAAAACATGTTCGAAGCGGAGGACCACAAGCCAGTAATCAGTGCAGTGCGGTGCTTTAAACACAGCGTCGACAGAGCCACTCTGCAATAATAAGGCTTGAAACTCATTCATTTTATGTCTGTGTCACATTGCAATGTGATGTTTGAGGATTTAGTGGTAGAAATAGTTTAATATGCTGTTAAAAGTACTGCTTTTGATCAATTGGGCCGGTTCAGCAGGGCCAATAGAAACTGGTCTGAGGGCTGCATTTGGCTCCTGGGCCATAGTATTTCTGAAGTTATAGTGAGAGAACTTTTTTTGTTTATTCATGGTGACAGAAAAAAGTACTTGTTTCATGTGGACTGGCCCAGTTACACAGATAAACTAGGTCAACAAATCTGTAATCTGACAGTCAAACAACAAAGTCTACCATAGAATTCTGACATCAACTTTAAACTGTTCTGTGAAATGTTATGATTATTATGCACTGCATTATTATGCAGTCTTTTTCATGCTTGGTCATTTCTATGTAGTAATGTGTTTGATGTTTGCAAATGTAAATTGTTTAAAAGTGCACTATGTGACGGGTTTTCTTCATGGAAATTGCCTGGAATGTTCCACTGTATGGCATTACACTTTTCTATCTTATAAAACATCCACTTAGATGCAGACAGTCCTGGGTTCGATTCTGTGTACAGTTGCATGTTCTCTCTGTGACAAGCAGGTGTAACTTTAATTTAACACAAAAATAATACAGAAAGATGACATAATAGTTACTTGATTTTCTTTTATAAATTAATAAGTATATATATATATATATATATATATATATATATATATATAGATAGATAGATAGATAGATAGATAGATAGATAGATAGATAGATAGATAGATAGATAGATAGATAGATAGATAGATATAGATATAGATATAGATATAGATATATTACGGACTCTTATTTTGCATGTAGTTTTTTTTCCAACTATGGACCCCTTTGTGTCTGAAATAGATCAAATGAATTCAATTATTTACCATTTTTATTTGTCCAATCTACTTTGAAGTACTAAATGCCCCAAAAGTACAGCAGTTTACAACAGTTTAACATAAAATTAAACTAACGAAACTCCATGTCATGTTTGCAGATTTTATTAATAAATACCATCTATAACGCAATACCTTGTAGAAATCCAATGAACCATTAGTTTAAAACAAAAGAAAAAAAAGATAACCTTTCCAAGGAGAAAAGTGGGACAGCACAGTTTAAACCAGCCCAGTGACCGAAGTGCGGGATCAAACGTCACTGGATATGTTCAGGACATGAGTGAAGGGTTAAGGGCTCCATCAGTTGGTTGTGGTGGGCCTCAGAGGTTTCTATACAAAAAATAAATAAAAATGAGTTTGAAATCAACTTAAGCCTAGAAAAGTTGACTATGAAGCTATTTGTACTACTTTGAGTGAGTGAAAAGTACAGTTATTATTCATCATGTAAATCTAAAGAGAACAAACATTATCATTACATATTTTGTGCAGAGAATGATTCATGACTGGAACAGTGCCAAGGAGTGCCCAAGCAGTGATTAAAAGTACAAAATGTGATTCAAAACATGTAGCATAATAGTCCCCCCATAAACATTTGAAAAGTTTAAAAAGAGTCCAAATGTGTGAAAGGTGAATGTGACAGGTGCAGGGCAGGTGAATGTGACAGGTGCACCACCTAACTGGGACTAATCAGCTATTGAAATAATTGTTGACTATTTGAATAAAGGTAATCTTGATTATACAGACATAATACAAGACCAAAAACATATTAAAGAAAAGGAAGCATTAGTGAAATGGTGTAGATTTTAACTTGCAGTAAGTGGCTCTGACAGGCCTGCCTGATACGTGGCTTTGGTTGGATGTGCTAGTGCTGACCCCTGTGTGTTGGTGGAGGCTCTGCAACAATTTGTACTTCCTCTATGATGTCACGTTTGAGGGCCTCCTCCCAGTCACACTGGGGCTCCTTAGAAAAGGTACACTATTGACAATGGCGCATGTTCCATCTACTGTTGAGCTTCTATATTCAGATTCCAGTCAAAGCAAGGGCCTCCTCCCACTTACCACAGGCTTACACTTTTAGTGCCTGGGCTAGAGGAGCTTCACACAGGCCAAGAAGTAGCTGGTCTCAGGGCTGCTCAGAGCTGGAGTCAAGAGTTCTGTGGCTGTAACCTGTAATACAAAACAGAGAGCCAAATTAAAGACACTTTGGCCTAGTATGTGACACAGCTCAAACATGGTGAGCGCAGGACTTGGGCTTTTGTTAGGACAAACATGTCAACTTAACTGCACCTTGTCATGTGGAAACTGGGTCTCACTCTACCCCTGTTGTCCAGCTAATGTTCCTATAACTATGACAACCATCTTGGGCTCTGTTAGCATTTGTGACCCCAAAAACCCCCTGGATTTCCCCTTACCAGTCATTACCATTTATAACCTCATGGCACTGTAAGCCTCTGGACCCAGGAGCACCAGGAACACAAGCTTCAATATGGAGGGTTTTTCCTTGGCAAACAAGTGTACTCAGACCCAGTCCTGTCCAGCTATTGTGAGGGGGAGTGGATGAAAAATTACAATAACATTTAGTGCAAATTGTGAATGAAAATGAATTTAGAGTAGCCACAAGAGGATACACAGTTGGTGGTTAAAAATGCTTCCAGTCCATTAAAGCTAAGTAGGTTAAAAACATAAAAAAAATATGGCTCAGTGGGTGCATGAGCGGGGCCTTGTCCCTCCACTACCTATAAAATACTCCTCCTGGGCATCTCACAGGTGTGCTCAAATAAGTGCTGAGTACAATGTAAAGGGCAGAAAGTAGCTTATAAAAACAGGAAAACATGCTTTAAACTACAATCCCAGTCTACAAATCAAAAAATGCTCTTCAAAATAAAACTATAAAACTATATCGTATTACACAATCATTAGCCAATTATATATAGAGCAAAAACATTCACAAACATACATAGGGCAATTACCTCTAGGTGAGTCAGAGACTGACTGTCCAAAGATGTGTGCGTCCAGTTGTGAGCATGCACAATGCTGCTGTTGCCTAACCTGTGTTTTGAACTTAACTGCAAACTTTGCAACTTTGGCTGCAATCAAAAACCTTTGTGGACTTCATTCGATGATTTCTTGAGAAAGGAGACATCGGTTCGGGACATTTTCACCCAGAATTCTACTGACCACCCCCTGACTAGGACTGCGAGACTGTATTGAGGAAAAAATGCAAGGTTTGACTGCTTCCCTGTTCACGGTAGTCCCTATGGGATTTGACCTTATTACTCAAAAAACAACAACTAGTTAAACTAAAAGGTCTTTTATCAAAGTCTTGAGCTTCTGATCTCCTTTACATGAGCTTAAATGAAAAGCATTACATCTGCAGCAGGTAATGGAGCACTAAGCACAACTAGAACTTAATAGTGACTATTGTGAGCAAATACAAGTAGAAAGTCTTCAAGCATAAACTTTTAGGCTTCAAACACCTTCAAACACTGTTAGGGCCCAAGAAATGGAGCCACTAGAAGAGCACTCAGACTGGCTTTAACATCGCACGTACAGACCTGTTTCTAGTTTGATCAGGCCTATAGGTTTTTAAAGATGCATCTGAGTTTATGAGACTGGACCAAATGAATCTCACACATTCTCTAAATAGCTCCAGTCCACTGTAATGTTACACCCTTAAGTTTGAGACCACGTTTCACTATTGACTATATATTAAATTCAATTCATTTTATTTTTGTAATGTCCAAAATCACAACAACAGTTGTCTCGAAGGGTGTTCATGTTTTGGTTGATGGGGGAAACCGGAGTACCCGGAGGTAACCCATCCAGACACGGGGAGAAACATGCAAAACTCCAAACAGAAAGGCCTGGGCGACCCGGGGATCGAACCAAACCTTCTTGCTGTGAGGCATGAGTGTTGCCACTCAGCCACCGTGCTGCCTACACACAAAAACAAACAGGAAAATCAAACAACAGGAAAAATCAGACAAAACAAGAAAAATCGGCCAGGCAAGGAGGAGGGAGGGGGGCGGAGGAGGGCCAGGAGAGGAGGAGGAAGACCAGGCAAGGAGAAGGAGAGCCGGGCGAGGAGGAGGAGAGCCAGGCAAGGAGGAGAGGGAGGCGGGTGGAGGAGGGCCAGGCGGGAAGGAGCAGAGGGTCCAGCGGTCATCGGGGCATCTGAAAGAGTTACACTCCACAGGGGGAGTGGGACAGGGGACAACATGTGAATAGCATTGCTGATGAGAAAATAGGAGGAAGCAGAGGATAGTGCTCAGGTTGCCATACTTCCCCCAGCTTGTTACCTCCTTCTGCAGCCTATCTTATCCCGGGTTTTAATGTCACTCCCAGCCAATCTGGTCATAGTTAGTTCGGAGTGACATTAAACTAAGTAACCTGGTCATAAGCTATACCGAAGAGGAAGGTTTTAAGCCTGGTCTTAAATACAGAGACTGTGGGGGCCTGTTTAACATCAGCAGGGAGTTGATTCCATAGCACAGGAGCTTGGTAACCGAATGCTCTCCCTCCCACTGTACTTTTGGACACTCTAGGAACCACTAATAGTCCTGCATTCTGAGAGCGGAGTGCTCTGTTTGGCTGGTACGGGACAATAGCATCTTGCAGATAGGATGGGGCCATACCATTTAGGGTTTTGTATGTCAGGAGGAGGACTCTGAATTTGATTCTAAGCTCGACAGGAAGCCAGTGCAGATATTTTAGTACAGGACTGATGTGGTCTCTTCTTTTAGTTCCTGTTAGGACTCTGGCTGCTGCATTTTGGACCAACTGGAGGCTCCTTATAGTACTTTTGGGGCAGGCGGCGAGCAGAGAATTACAGTAATCAAGTCTGGAAGTAACAAATGCATGGATGAGTTTTTTAGCATCGTTTTTAGGTAAAATATTTCTCATTTTAGTTATATTTCGCAGGTGAAAGTATGCGGTTTTACAAGCTAGGTTTATATGGGCTGTGAATGAGAGATTTTATGTGAGTGAGATTATCTGGTCCAACAGAGAATCTCTTTGACCTTTGGGACTAATGACAATGACCTCTGTTTTTTCAAGATTTAAGAGCAGGTAATTCAAGGTCATCCAGGTTTTGATGTCCTTCACACAGGCACTGAGTTTATCTATTTGATCAGTCTGATTTGGGTTCATTGATAAGTACAGCTGAGTGTCATCAGCATAGCAGTGAAAATTAATGCCATTTTTTCTAATAATGTTACCTAATGGCAACATATACAGAGTAAATAGGATTGGACCAAGCACAGATCCTTGTGGAACACCACAGGCTACTTTAGAACAGGGAGAGGTGCACTGGTTTATACTAACAAACTGGTACCTATCTGATCGATAGGATTTAAACCATTTGAGGGCGGTCCCTCTGATTCCAATGTCACATTCTAACCTCTGCAGTAGAATGTTGTGATCAATGGTGTCAAACGCTGCACTGAGGTCCAGTAGGACCAGGACTGAAGCCAGCCTGTTATCAGCAGCTAGTAGTAAGTCATACCACTTTGAATCTGTAATAAGATTATAGTTATCATTATATCATAATATGTAAATTTAAAAGGAAAGGAATTACAGTTCAATGAAACTTGAGTTTCTTGCCCTCAAATGGGCAATGACTGAAAAGTTCAGAGACTACCCGATTGGACAAAAAGTGTGGTGTTTACAGACAATAATCCCCTCAGTCATCTGGCCACAGCTAAGTTGGGCGCACTTGAACAGCGCTGGGCTGCTCAATTAGCAGACTTTGATTTCACGATAAGATACAGGCCTGGACGAACAAATAAGAACGCTGATGCCCTTTCACGTCAAAATCCTGTGAGCAGCACTGAGTTAGTTCTTGTGTCTTTGGGCCTTCCAGTACCAGAGCCATTGCAGCTAAGCAACCAGAGCATGCATCATTCAACCTAGTCTCTGCCTTGCCTTGTCACTCTGTTGCTGACCTCTGTGCTTTACAGGAAGCAGACCCTATGATTGGAGAGTTCCTGATGTTCTGGAAGCGAGGAAAGCATCCAGACGCAGCTGAGAGAAGTCATCTCACTAAAAACATTATGACTCTCATCCAACAGTGGTCACGGCTCCTCACTAAGGACAATGTTCTCTATCGGAGGATTACGCTTAAGGGAGAGGAGACCTTTCAGCTGGTTCTGCCGAGTGCATTGAAAGAGCTGGTGTTAAATCAACTCCACCAGGAACATGGACATCAAGGTATTGAGAGGACATCAGAGTTGGTCCACCAACGATGTTATTGGCCAAGGATGTATGCTGAAATTCAATGATGGTGCTTAGAGTGTGACCGGTGTCAAGTGGCCAAAGAGACTCAAACCACTGCTGGGTCATACATGGGACACTTACTGCCCTCCCGTCCTAACCAGATACTGGCCATTGACTTTACGCTTCTTGAGCTGTCGCAGAATGGAGAATGTAATGGTAATGACAGATGTGTTCTCCAAGTACACTCAAGCTGTGCTCACCCATGACCAGAGGGCATCTACTGTTGCCAAGGTCCTGGTGATGGAATGGTTCTATAAATTTGGAGTGCCAGCTCGCATCCACTCCGATCAAGGAAGGAACTTTGAAAGCACCTTAATTCAGTAGCTTTGTCAAATGTACAACATCCAGAAAACACACACTACCCCCTACCATCCTGCAGGAAATGGCCAATGCGAAAGGTTTAATCGCACTCTGCATAATCTCCTCCGCACCCTGCCGGTCACCAAGAAGAGGGATTGCTACTTGCCCCAAGTAACATTTGCCTATAACGCCACACCAAATCAGTCTACGGGTGAGTCTCCCTTCTTTCTAATCTTTGGTCAAGATCCACAGTTGCCTGTTGATTTTCTTCTTGGAAGAATAGAGAAGCGGGCTCAAGGCACAGTGCAAGACTGGATCATTGAGCACCAGGTGCATCTAAAACATGCCTTTGAAGAAGCTAGGAGGCATTTGGACGCAGCAGCTGCACATAGAAAGGCACGTTATGACGCACATGTACGAGATCAACCACTGCAGCAAGGTTGTAATAAATACATTTTTCTAAATTTAGTTGTCCTGTTTAACTTTATTTTGTTTTAGCCATATATTAGAATTTGATTTAGAATATTTGAAAGAAAAACCTTTTTAAATAAAATTTTATCGTTTGTCATGTCTCTCATCTTTTAATTCAGGATCTTATCTGTCTTTTACACTGTAAATTTGATTGTGACCCTTGGGCCTTAAGACCCCCCCCCCCCCCCAAATACCCTCGGCGGGGTGACCCGTGTCGCCACATTCACACGTTGTGCAACAAACAAAACGTAGCTACATTGAAATAGATTCAAATTATGGACGCCAAATCACTCATATCAAAATGGGTATAATTCAGAAAACTAAAAATGTCCTTTGACTTTAAAGGTTTGGCCTTTAATTTGGCAAAAGTAAAATCATGGTTTAGTTCGTATTTAATACTGACGCAAAATGGGTTGCACTTGCCTCACGCGCTAGCATTAGCATGTTTAGTCGTAGCTCTATGGGGGTACATCATAGCTTTGCGTAGTGCTAGAGTGGTGCTTTATTCTCAATTGAACACCAGTTAAAACGAGAGACTCACCGCTGAGCGGACGGGTGAATGCGTAGTATGCAAGCAGTTGATTCAGGTTTTTAGTGACAAATGATGAGCACGCCGACTCCAGAGCACGACCAGCACGAGCCACAGTGAGCAACAGCAGGAGTAACAGAGCAGGAAGTGACGGGCGCACCAGGTAGTTAAACACTCACCGGTGCAGCAATGGGTGGGGCAATCTAAGTCACGTGGGTTACATTTTGTCCAGAAGATTCATTTGAACCTCAGCTTGGAACTCTTGGACTTTTTGTGGGTCTTGGACCAAGATGTATTGCTGGACTGAGATCTGGGCTTTCTGCTGGACTTTGTCCTGGGTCTGGATCATGTCCTGGGTCTTCTCCACAGATATGTCCTGGTCTTGGTGCAGAAGTGTTTGCAAGGTCTCTCAATGTCCCTCAAAGTCTTTGAGTCTGTTTTAATTCATTCTGCAAAGAAAAATAAGCCCTTATTGACAATAGCATTTTTATTTGATTCATCTAATCTAATATACAAGTCATAATTTACAGCTGAATCTACCTGTCAAATGACACTTCACTGGACCAGCAAGTGAAGGATAACACTCCAGGTCAGTGGTCATCCCAGATGGACTCTGTCTCTCCTTTGTCGAGGTCATTGTTGAAGTGACATTTAGTCCCTCTTTTCTGGACCACATACACTGGCTGTGGTAAGACGAAAGACATCAGTACTAGCAATGAAGCTGGACATAGATGAATTGATTGTATTAAGAAGTTGGGACATGCCATTAACACATGTAGACATTGTGCACAATGCAGTAATTGCATTTAACAGTTCAATGTGGACTTGTCTGACCTGGTACTCCACCACTTGGCGCAGGGTTTCATGCCACACAATCATGTCTCAAGCAGGAAACATTTTTTTAATTGTTCCTCAGAGGAGAGAATATTTTAAACATTTTTGTAATAAATTAATAACCTTCTGTAAAGTTGGTTCTGTCTGTTTTTGTCCACTCTTCAGACTGTGTGGTCAGAAATACTGAGCGTGTGTGACACATTGAATGACGGGTCAAATGCAGAGGACAATTAATTTAAACCCTGACATTTAGAGGCAGAAGTGAAACAAACAACTCTAACCATGTTTTCGATAAGGACACATAATGACATGGTTTTAATAACAAAAGGACCGTTTGCATATAAACAACTTTTAAGAAGACCTAAATAATGCAGTTATAACCTGCGGCACCATTCTCAGCATCATATTATTGTGCAGTTTTTCTAAGCGAGCCCAGAGGAAAGCCATTCAATTTCATGTTGTTTTTTTCTGTGTGGGCATATATAATAATTGTAAAAAATAAAGGTGATTATTTCACGTATTTTGCCTATTGCAGGTTATTTTTAGAATGTAACCCCCCCATGATAAAACGAGGGGCCGTTCTATTCCAAAAAAGTTGTACTCCATTAAAAGTACAAGTACTACCTTAAAGGGTTTTAGTAACATTTAAAAGTTAATAATTGTGCTCTGGATTTATATAGTGCTTTTTGGACGCAGAAAGACACTTCATTTTCTCCATATTCAGTGGCGGTAAACTACTATTGTAGCCACAGCAGCCCTGGGACAGACTGACAGAAGTGGCTGTCAATCTCCGCCATCAGCCCCTCTGACCACCACCAACACTCACACATACACCACTTTGTATTAGGCAATATGGGTGAAGTGTCCTGCTCAAGAGCACAACAATTTCCACTAGAGTCACTGCTGCCCCACTGAAGGCTTCTTTTATTCCCAGAGGTCTCCCATCCTGTACTAACCAGGAACAGCCTTGCTTAGCATCTGACATCAACTCTGTTACAAGTGTATTTATAATATTTAGTTATGGCCTTATCGCAGCATAAGATACAGAATATTGCATTGTTTATTTTTATATACTTGTTAATACTTTCACTTTGAGTGGTTCCTATATACCTTGAGTTTTTAAGATAAAAACAAAGAAAAAAACATTTACATTGTTGGTGAAATTGCCTTTAAAAACTGCCTATGGATTCTGTTCTCAAGACAGTAAACAAGTGACACGTGGAATAGCGGCCTCACCTTATGACAGTTCCAAAAATTATATTAATATTCTCACAATGGCTGCAAAAACCTATTTCTTGAAAAACAGTCCAAGTGACTAAATCAGTGATCAAATGGTGGCTGGCTCTTTGTCCGCTCTGACTGATGACTGGGCACCTGCCCCCTCTTATCCACACAAAAGGTCAAACAGTACTGAGGGCTCAATCTGCTCATATCAGAGGACAGCACGGCCTGTTTCACCCAATCACCGTGAGTGCCCGGACCACCCTGACCCCACATCGCCGCTGCTGCTTTTAAAACCTCATCAGACCCTATTGTTGGCAGGCTTCATAATAGATATCATGTACAAAGACAGAAAATGAGAAAATGTTTGAAAAAGTTACTGTGAGAAGAATATTGTGTGAAAAATAATAGCATGTTTTTCTTTTGTTGTTTTTCAGAGATCGAGGATATATCTACAGTGATGCATGTTCTTCACGTGTTTGGACAGCTTTCTTACGGATGCTCCAACTGCGTCTAAAAAATGCACATATAATGCTCTAGCATATGTACTCCTGATGAAAACAAGATCTGGATATGGCTGTCCATCTGTTGTTTTCTGCTGCAGAATAATTACACTAAAGGCATTGAAGGATGACTTCTAAAAGGTTAATTTATTAACTTTTAATCGATGTGCTATCTTCAAAATGGCCTGAGTGTATTTTTAGCCACGTACAAAAAGATATTAAAATGTATTAGTCAACCTTATAATGATTATAATAATGCTTGACTTTGCTGCTGCTGAATAGCTTGTTTCTGTCTGTCATTATTCTAGCTGTCTTCCTGTTGGGTGGACACTGGAGGAGTTTTGCACCAGACTTTCCCATGCCCCAAGTCAAGGCAAGTTTATTACAACACAAGTTGTACACAAAGAATTCCAAAGTGCTTTACAGAATGAGAAAGACATTAAAATCACAAAAATCAAAACATAAATAATCACAAATAATCATCATGAAATTACTTTTTTTTTCTTTTCTTTTTTTTTTTTTTTTTACATTAAAATAGAAGAGTGCAGAATAAAATCCTTTCAGTCATGTGTAGCTAAACAGAACTGTTTTGAACCTGGATTTAAACATTGTCAAAGTAGAGGCTTGTCTCACATCGTCAGGAAGACTGTTCCAGGTTTTAGCTGCATAAAACTGAAACACTGATTCTCCATGTTTAGTCCTGACTCTGGCACCAGCAGGAGGGCGGTCCCTGAAGTCCTCAGAGTGTGAGATGGTTCATGTGGCTCTAACATGTGGGAGATGTTCTTTGGTGCTGGTCCATAGAGAGACTTGTTCACAAGCAGAGCTGCTTTAAAGTCTATTCTCTGAGCCACAGGAGCCAGAGACCTGAGCCACAGGACACATGTGTGAGGTACTTCCTGGTTCTAGTCAGGATGCAAGCAGCAGTGTTCTGGATGTACTGCAGCTGTGTTAAGGCTTGTTTGGAGAGGCCAGTGAGCAGGACGTTACAGTAGTCTAACCTACTGGAGACAAATGCATGGATAAGTCTCTTCAAGTCTGGTTTTGACAGTATACCTTTGATTTTTGCAATGTTTTTAGATGGTAAAAAGCTGCAGATATTATTGATTTGATGTGGCTGTTAAAGTTCAAGTCTGAGTCCATTATTACCCCTAGATTTCTAGCCAGATTTTCAAAGGAAGTCTGGGCCTCCCTGCTCAGACTGCTGCTTCCACGATCCAGCCCGGGATAAAGTGGGAGAAAATGGATGGATGGAGGTGTACTGACTAACTTTTCAGTATGTGAACTACCTGATTAGATATCATCACTTTGTCAGAAATGTTCTACAGTATATGATGTTGAGCATTCATACACAGTTGGTCAGGTCTAGGTTCATATAATATATATATAATATACTGAACTTGGCCCTGGTGGCACTATGTCTCCATAATATAATATGTTAATATGAGTAGAGATTTATATATATATATATATATATATATATATATATATATATATATATATATATATATATATATATATATAAATCTCTACTCATATTAACCCCCTTCATGCGTTGTATTGCCCATATGTGGGTGCATGCTGTGGGCACATGATGTTCTCCAGCAGGTGACAGTATCTTCAAAGGAGCCTGTCTCTTCCGTCCCTCTGTATTTTTACTTTTACTATGCAGTTTCCAAAGGAACAATACTTCTGCTCATATTGAAAAAAAGCAACAAACCCCCTCTCAGCCTTGTCTCCAGCTGGCCCTTCTTGAGCACCCTCTTGTACCTGTGCTAGACCAAAGACTTTGAAGCAGCACTTCTCATAACAAGAGCCTGAGCTCAAAGATGGGAACAATGTGTCTTTTAAAATGTAAAACAGTCTGCTCTGTCCTGCTGCCTGCTGTAAACAAACACCTGTGACTAAACGTAAACTGTGAAAATTGTTTGGTTTTTTTGCTTTTAATCTTTTGAACAACTTAAAGGTGCTGTCGGTGAATTTTACTTCCTTGAAAACATGAAAAATAAAACTTGTTCATTTTAAATGGTTTGCAGTGGTCCAAAGTTATTCCTCACTTTCCTTATGCATGTATAAGCTCTTTTCGCAACTTTCAGAAGCCAGAGAGTATTTGCCATCGTTGTAAAGCTAACAACAACTAGCATGCCAATCACGCACTTCCTGTTTATTGGAATAAAATGCTTTCTCATTACATTCAAACTGCACACAACTAACCATATTGTATAAGCCTTAAGAATAACTTATATAATATAGTATTTGTACAGGGGCACAACAAAGTTTGCTCAAATACTTAGGGGAAAAAATCAGGTAGAGGAACGTTAAAAGATATGAGAACTGTTTCTTTGAGGAAATCATGAAGGATACTCGTGGTTAGCAGCAAAAAGCAGTTTATTCTGTTTTTCAAACTTCACACCTCTGTTGGGCATAGTTTCAGTATTATTAGAGATGCCCTACCTGCCCAGTGTTTTTTCCCTTTTTCAAACATGTCAAAACCTCACAGTAATTTGAATTAGTAACATTTTACAAGACTTGAATAAATAATGATCGTGAAGTGTTTAGAAATCTTGCAAATCATTCAGAACAACGACCCATTTAAAGTAATTAGCAATTGACTAAGCACTTTTTAAACAGGTTTCTGGTGAAGGTTCTCCTACCTGCTTGTTTCCATGAAGATGTCATTGCTTTGCCTGGAATGTTCCACCGTATCCAAATACTGTTATATCAATTTTTATTTTTTTTAAATGCATAGAAGATGAGAAAATGCATAGAACATTTCAGTCAAAGCAATAACATCTCCATGGAGACATAACCTCCACTGAAAAAGTTCTAGGTTGCACCTTTAACAGAAAACCTCAAAGGATATTGTGTAAAATATTCACATCCTGGTTTATTTTTACCTATTTTTTTTTCTTCTTGTAACACTTTATGTAGCACATCGTATTTATCCAGCCTTTAGAAACCCCTCAGACTTGTACCCATTAATAACACATAATGGCGTTGCTTGTAATGTGTTGGTGGAAGCAATTGGATTAAAGAGCTGTGGAGTGAAACAAGCCCAGATAATGTGATTAAATGTAATTAAGACATCAACGCTGCCATCCATCACTCTTGCTAACCAAATCACAGACAACATCTCAAGTGCAAAGATTTTTATTATTTTTTGGTAATATATGTCATTGCAGTGATTAAATAGTTTCATTTATAGAAGGAAAAATAACTTATCTTGTGCGCCTGAGCAATCCAGTTAAAACATCAAAATGCGTTCAGTTTTTAAAGTGCATATGATAAGATTTTATGTTTTTTTAATTATTACTTGGTTTGGTGGGATAGTAGTAAAAAGTTGAAGAAAAGAACAAAAACATAGGATGTAATGCTGAGTTATAAAACAGAATAGCTGTCTATGTCAACATGATGCCGTGAAGTTTTCGGCATCTCCTGTGGATAGCAAGCACAATCCCACAAGTATCACTGATTAAGAAAATACTGATGGAGAAAGTACAGAGCAGTAGGCGTGCACTGGTGCTGGTGAAAACGGGTATATCGGGGCAATGACACTTTAAATACAGGACTATAAATATTACCCAAACATGCATAAATAACACTAAATAAAACTATGAGAGGGTAAATGATTAGGGAAACATCTACAACATTATTGAAAAAGCAAAAAAAAGTAGATAAAAAGGTTGCTTTAATTAAAAAAAATGTTTTTTTGTTTTGTTTTGTTTTTTAATTAAAGCAACAAGTTTTGGCTCTTTTGCTTGGTAACACTTATGAAATTACCTCTATGTAAAGGCTATCTCCTAATCATGCCAACCAGGAAGAAAAATTATAATAATAAAAAAAAAAGTCTTATATGTAAATTAGTAAAATGGGAAGTCTAACCTGTCATATGCACTTTAAGGACTGTCATAACATGCTTTGGAAAATACAGTAGTGATATAAAAGCCTTAAATTGCAGCATTGGATAAATACATAGATTCAAGTCAGCAGGATCGTGACCATTTAAAAGAACATCTAGACAAAGAGACCCACTCACAGATGGTCAACAGACTGGTGCCTGAAGAGTCATGGGCACCTTATTTTTAAGTATCTGACTCATGACAAGACAGAAAGAGAGCTAGAGCAAACACACAAGTGAATGGTGACCTCTAGTGGCCATGCCAGACACAGACATATTTAGATAAGAACAGTTTTCAGAGGTATAGGCAAAACATGCATGCCAAATAGGGTTGTCAAAATAAACATTACCCAGACAGTAATCAAAACTCAAACTACAATAAAAACTGTAACAAATATCAAAACAGAAATAACTCACATAAATAAAACAAATTTGTGGATTTCCTGAACAGTCCTAAAATGTACTGGCCTATGTAAGAACTAGTATAAGATCACTGAGTAATGTTAGTCAAACATTATCATATCGTGACAACCCTAATGTTAAATAAGGTAACAGGTACTTGTCCATTGCAGTTCTGCTTTGAAAGGCATCTGATACACTGCATTTTATAAAAGGATGAAAATAAACTGAACAGAGGTGATTAAACTTTAGCAGATGCAAAATTCTGCTTAAGTTTCATTAATATCCATTACATATGCAATCCAGCATACCAAGGTTTAAACACATTACACAATGGTATCAAACAATGTTAATCCTCATACAGTTTTTAGATTCTATATGTTTGTAGATTTCTGAAATGAACAAGTTACAAAAAGAAAAAAATAATAACCTCCCACTGAATAATCTCAACGAATATTTAAATATTTGGAGGAATTTTCTTAAAATATTATTTAAAAGTACAGCAAATATGACAGCAAATCTATAGCTTCACTCTAACTTCACAGCTGGCATCACATTCATATTTAAAGACATTTTAAATAAAGTGCTTAAGATCGTTTTTGTGTTATAATCATCCAAAATGAAATATTTAGGCATTGCGATAGGACAATGTAGTAACTAGATATCTTCTTGTTTATCGTTGGAAAACTGATAACCAGGGACGTCACGAGACCCTTTTTACTGGCGCGCGTGTTGTTCTGTGCGCACGGAGCAAACACGTTATCGCTACAGTTTAAACTCACACCGTGAGTATAAAAGTGATGCTCCAGCGGGAAAAAACAGGTCACAGATCATAGACTATGTGCGCATAGTGCATATAGTCAGGTTCCTCATCCGGACTCCTCCAGAGCACGTGCAAGCTGCGTCTGGAGCTTCTGCGCTGTTTGCTGTGAGTGCGTTTGCCATTTCAAGTGAGTCCGAAACCTGTGACCCGAGCAACACTACTATGTATGACATATGGCACTGACCCAGAGCAGGGGAGGAGCTAGGACAGCAGCGAGGTGACCAGTGAGCGCTCTTTCGTAAGGTGAATGCGGCCGTCTTTTCCAGTATATAGTGAGGAATCAAAGACTGTGAGAAATGTTTAGAGTCCATGAAGATGTTGTACAAACATCTTCTACTCTAAACACTTTTTATTTCTTGAAAATACGTGTCATATTCGCGGTGTTACTTGTATAAATGATTAAGATGGAAAAGTTAATAGTGATGCGCGGGTCAGATAAGTCACTGAGCGGGGGCGGGTCCTCCGCTTCTCTGTCTTAACATAAAGTAGCGCCAACAGTCTGCACAATAAGGTCCACCCAAAGCACGCCATGGAGCTCTGTTTAACAAACGAGGGCACAAGACTTCAGTATCCACATGTCATACAACAAAAAGGACAACTTTATTCCTTTTGCCACTGACACCAACTGAAAACAGTGAGAGAAGAGAAAAAAGCGCATGGTGTTCTGTGCGCACGGAGCAGCACAACATATGAATTACACGCAACATAAAACGTGAGGACAGGTGTCCTAAAGGCTGTGTGTTAGTCTTTTGTGTCTGAACTCAGCTCACAGACAGGGAGCGCCCAGTGAGCTGGAGAGTAGGGGCGGAGCACAGAGGGGCAGCCGTGGGCTGGGCCTACACTGAGAACCACTGACACAGGAGTTGGACACAAATGAATAGTAGCATGTGTAAAACGTTTGGTTTAATAAAAGTTGCTTAATGTTGTACCTAGCCTTTCGAGAAAAAAAAAAAAAGGTGCAAATCAAAGGGGCCAGTGCCTCGGTGTAGATGTGGGTCTAGTGACTCCAGGCACATCAGATGTTGACAATACACACACACACCATCTATATTTTCTTTAAATACTATTTGAACAAATACGTCACATGAATCTTCACTAATACGATTTGTTATGGCAAGTCAATAGTGCAAAGGTTTTTAGTGCCCATAAAGGGAAGGGTGACACAATCATTAATTGATTTTTACTACTGTTAGGACACAAAGGTAAAAATGTGAAACTTAATCAAAGGTATTAGTCACATATAGTCATATTTACATTGTTAAAGCTACAGTATGTAACTTTTTAGCCAAAAAAAATTCAAAAATTTAATTTTGTTGTGTTTAATGCACTGAAAATCTCCATAGAGAATGCTCCAAAGTGGGTTTTTAATTTTCTATTTCTATGTTAAATCATGCAGGTGACATGCCACCTCCAGAAAGTTACATACTGTGCTTTTAAATAATAAATCTTGGATGTATATTAGTAGTTTATTTACCTGAATGCTACTGCTAGCCTAAATAAAGATCAATAAATTTCAAATTATTGATTGACTGAATCTCAAAAATACATTACAATCAGTCAGTACATTCTCATTGAGATAAATAAATAATTGGTTTTAAAAATATAATGCAAAACTATATCTTTATGTAAAGCTTTACTGCATGTTTTTTCATTCCTACCAACTTTTTTGACTTCATACTTTCATAAACAGATCAGATTATGGGAAAAGTACAGCCTAGCTCTTGAAATAGTAATATAACCCTACTTTCACTGTTTGAATTGTAAACTGACTCACATCTCACTCTCTACTCTTCACCACAGGGTCTTCCACGTCTGACATTGCTGTAGCCGGTCGGTACTGTGCTGTGCTAGGGCTGTCCACTTGTTTCTTTTGCCTGTTCCCTCCACTTCCTATATTCTTCTTATCAAACTCCAAAGTTATCTCCGCCAACGTTTTTCCTTTGGTTTCCGGTAAAATTAAACCTAAAAATATGGCAGACACCACGCACACAACAAAGAAAGGCAAGAAGCAATAGTCCCCCAAGGTGTTGACAATGAACGGGAACAACATACCAACTAAAAATAAGCTAAACCACATGAATGATCCGGCGATCATGTATGCTGCTGGTCGAGCTGATTGGTCAAAAATTTCGGCCGGTAAAATGCCAGTAACTCCAGCTGGCCCCAATCCAAAACTTAAAATATATGCAAAAACACATACCATGCTTAAATATGGCATACCTGCTACACCTTGGGTTTGAAAAACTAGTGCTATTGTGAAAACAACACTCCAACAAGACATCAGGCTATACCCTCCAATCAGAAGGTAGCGACGGCCAGCATGTTCGATCAAAAAGTTACTGAGGATTGAAGACAAAAATTCAGATGCTCCCGTACCAATTGTAGCATATTGGATTTTCTGGGGAGGGATGCCAGCTGCTAGGAAAATGTAGTAAGCGTAAAAGTAGATGGAGTCATTTCCGCATAACATCATGGCACTACTGGCACCCATGACAGTTCGGAGTTGAGTTCGAAGGTCCTTGTCCTTGATGAGCGCCCAAGGTGTTTTAGCTTTGGAATTGGTGTTGATCGCTGAAGATTTTAGCTCCTCCTTTTCTCGAATCATTAACTCCAGCTCGAAAATAGGGATCTGACCGCCACGGAGTCTAGCAAGTGCGTTTTCACAAGACTCCCGATCACCTTTGTCGATGAGAAGGTACCTAGGGCTTTCAGGGAACCAGGGTAAGGTTAGAACTTGGATTAGCGCTGGTACAGTGTTGCTAGCTAACAAGTAAGGCCAAACCTCTTTCCCGCCAAGAATCTCGGTAAGTCCAACCACCTGGCCCAGGAATATTCCGAAAGCGGTGAAAACAGCAGAGGAAAACGCAACGGCTCCTCTTAGATGTGTGGGGGCGCTCTCACCAAAATACATGGGTTGGATATTCATGCTTACACCTGAATTCATGCCAACAAGAAATCGGGCAAGAATGATCATCTCAAACGATCCAGCCATTTTACATGTTAGCACAAGGACAGCAGCAACTAACATAAACATATTGTTGAGAAGTAATGATTTCTTCCTTCCAAACTGGACAGCCATAGGTCCAGCTAGTAGGGCCCCAAACAATCCACCCAGGGAGAAAGCAGACACGATGAAAGTCCAGGCTAACGTCACTTGGGGAGTATCCAAGCCAATACCCCATCGTTCCATGTAGGTGTCATTGATGAAGGTCTGGATGTAGCTGGTGGGAGCATTGATCATTGAGAGATTATAACCATACTGGAAGGTTCCTCCAATGGCAGCAGAGCACACTGTAAAAACAAGAGTGACAGTCCACGAGGTCCTACTGGGTTCTTCATCTTCAGTAGAGTTTGACAGCATCTGAAAATCTCTGCTAAGCTACCTGTCAAGATGCTCACCCCAAATGCTCCTTTAAATGTCCTTAACTGACCCACAGTCCAAAACATTGAATAACTCAGCTCAATTCACAAGTTCAGGCTTTTCCAGTGCCTTTGGGGATGCTGGCACCTGTGTGTTCAAGGCAAGGTCGTTAAGCATTCAAATATTTCACATCTGAAGGTTCCTCGAACCGGTACATCAGCATGCTTTCCGCGACTCTCTGTATATTCCCACAGTTTAGTTTCTAAGGCCAAATTAAGTGTAACAATACGGTAAAACAAACTTTTACTGTGTTATTTTGGAATATATTTTTTAACTTTACAGTGGTTATCAAAGTGCATGCAGAAGGGCAGTAAACGGCATTTATATCAAATAAGTAAGAAATGTGTGCCTTACAGCTCAAAAAGAGGGATTTTAATATTTGTCGTTACGCTTCTGAGCACGCGCGTGAGCACGGCATCTCTGTGGGACTGCTGCTGCTGCTGGTAGGCGGTAAATAAAATGTAAGTACGGCGTAATGAGACTTTTTAGACGATTTAGGTGTATTTTTTTGGAATTTGCTACTCCGGTGCAGGGATAAAGGATAAATACACGTGTTATTAAATTAATGCATTTGTTATTATTGTGCTAAAAGGTTGTGGCGTTAGAAGAAGCATCACCATTAGAGTCCGTCGTAGTACTGATTACACACTGTACATCGGTCAGATGTGAACTGTCTGCAGCCCGATGCGTCAATGCACATTTTCTGCACATACACGTTTTTTTGTCCTGTTAATCATTATTACAAATATTATAGGCTATATGTTATAATGTACCTAGATTGCTATTTACCTTTTTTCATTATTTATCAGCCATAGGGTTGTCAAAACGACACAATCACAGGACAGAAATACATTTTTCCTGAATATCTTTAGAATTATCTTGAGCTGCATCAGAATAAGTATAAGACACATAGACTACTATACACCCATGAACCACTATGAACCTACCTGGACCACTGAGGGATTACACAGATATAAGACACATGGCAATATAAAAGAAAGTACTATGGTTTTATGTTGAAAATCATGTTCTGTTGTCTAAAGATGGACTGTGGTATGGAATCTATTACTTAGAATCGAAACTGAGTTTGAAATTTTAGTACAGTGACAGCAATAACTAGCTGTTAGTTGTTATATTAATGTTGTAAATTCTTTCTTAACTGTAAATGAAAACTGTGAACTGTTTGTATTCATAAAACCCATGTTGTGTGTATTTCTAGGGCGCCTTCTCCAACAAAACGAAAAGAGGATGACAAGAGTAAAACACGACCCAAAGAGAAGTCCGGCACTGCCAAAGAAGGGGGAGACAAGAAGGACCGAGGCAGAGACAAGAACCGCACCCGGAGAGGAGCGTCCAGTGGCAGCAGCAGGTGAGGGAGGGTTGAGAGATTTCTTTTCTTGTTATTAAGAACGTTAATAGGCCTACAGGAGTGATCGCTTTATAATTTTCCTATCTGACATATTAATAGGACTACAATTAAAGATTATTTTAGACTTAGGCAAACTATTGATTCACAAGGTAAATTAAAAACTAAAACTCTAAAACTTAATGTTTTAGATTCTGTACAGTCCAGATAAGGATCAAAATCAAAATGACTAACTTTATTTTTTATAACTGACTAGTCATGATGACTCGATTAATTGTTGCAGCCCTACATAATGTAAACATAATATGAAAAAGTATATACAAAAGGTTATTCTAATAAATACTAGTATGACGTTGCAGATAAATCAGAATCAATCATTTCAAGTGACATCACAACATTCTATTGGCCAATAATATTTCATATATATATATATATATACAAAAATTGATATTCTTGTTTTAATATAGTGAGTTTTAGGTTGTAAGGATGTTCTTTCCTGGTGTATGTGTCAAAGAGGACCAAGTGTCTGGAACATTAACTTTCGCACAGGTAAAGCAAACAATGAAGAAATGGACTCTACAGAAAGGATAGGGTGAGATTCCTGAGATGTGCATGTTTACAGTTTTTATTATATGTATCAGTGTATGTGTGTGAAGGACGATCCTCTTCTCTTCATCATAGCATTATCTTTGTGAGCTCCCATCCAACGGCAAGGCCTCAGGAACTCACAGTTCTGTCCTTGAGTCCGAGCAACAATGTATTCTATATGTGTCTGCATTCATGCGTTATTAACAGTAGCAAGTACAATTTTAAAGTAGTGCATGCTACTAAATGTGGATACATTGTAAGGTCTTGTCAATATTAGAAATGATCAGGTTCAACATTTGTGAATTTACCTTCAGGGACTGGCCTCTTGCTGGTGCCCAGAGTCAGGACTAAACATGGGGAATGTGTTTCAGTTTTAT
Organism: Periophthalmus magnuspinnatus; assembly: GCF_009829125.3. Lineage (NCBI taxonomy): Eukaryota > Metazoa > Chordata > Actinopteri > Gobiiformes > Gobiidae > Periophthalmus > Periophthalmus magnuspinnatus. The sequence continues at coordinate 25,843,954 of NC_047144.1, forward strand.
GCAGCTAAAACCTGGAACAGATGTGAGACAGGTCTCTACTCTCACCATGTCCAGGCTCAAAACAGTTCTGTTTAGCTGCATATGACTGATTTTTTTTTCCTGCACTCTTCTCCTTTAATGTTAATCTTATGATGATTATGTGTGATTATTTATGTTTCGATTTGTTGTATTGCGATTTGAATGTCTTTTTTATTCTGTAAAGCACTTTGAATTACCTTGTGTACTAATTATGCTATACAAATAAACTTGCCTTGCCTAGAAATTTCTTGGCAAAGTACAATGTAATCAACAGGAAAAACTGTCTCTTGTTCCCTGTTGTGGAATTTCCAATAGTAAAAACCTTAAAAATCTAAAATCAACAGAGAAATTGTCTTGAATCAAAGAGTCTGGTTTATTGAATCAATTGTGCACAATCGTCAATGAGCTGTTGTCCCTAACAAAGTGTCGTCTCACCCTCAGCTGACAAATGAACATACATACAGTGTATTTATGCCATCAAAACCATAGTACAATAAAACCAGTTTAGTCCAGTCCAAGTGGCTCGAGGCTGCTGGATACATCTTCCCGTAGGCTCCAAGGGTTAACAAATAAGAGATACACCCATGCATAACAACAGATGGTATTATGAAGGTTGGGTTTGACGGCAGCAGACGTCTCCATGAATAAACATTTAAGGTAAAGAGATACATAGCAATACAAGTAAATATTTAGGGTAAAGAAGGCCACATCACATTCGAGAATCTGAAAACCACAAATAGAATTTTTGTCCCATGTTTTACTGACTGCACTGTCCTCATTCCTGTCTAGCTCTAGCTCCAGCAGCAGCTCTGGCTCCAGTTCGGGCTCCTCTAGTGGCTCCAGCTCCTCCGGTTCCAGTCACTCTGGCTCTTCTTCCTCACGTTCCTCTTCTTCTTCCTCTTCATCATCCTCCCCTAGCACCAGCCGGCAGCGCCACAACAACAGACGACGCTCACGCTCCAAGTATGACACACTCTATTTTATAATCACAACAATGTATCAATGTTTTAATTTGTCATACCCTTACTCTTAGCGGGGATGGACAATATATCACTGCTCATATCAATATTGTTGATAACAGGGATCTGTTTCATATAACAGTATTGGAAAAAATCCCTGTATTTTTACACAATCATAAAAGTACAACAGATTATGTTATATCCATCATACAATTTGCAGCAATACTTATTCCTCACTTTCCTAATACATTCCTACCATCCTAATTATTTCACTGCAGATTGATGAGCCCTTTTCACAACTTTTAGAGGTCAGAGCAAGAGGTAGATAGTACTCAGTTACAGTACATTTACTTTTTTTTAAAATGAATTGTACTTTTCTCCCAGCATACATTTACTCCTACCTGAGTATATTTTTTATTAAGTAACAGTAACAGTACATTAAGTAACAGTAGTCTTGCTTGAGTAAAAGTTTTGTTTACTCTTTCTGACAATATTAAATGAGTTGAACATTTGTGTTTATTGCACCACTCCTTCAGATATGATATAGTTCTTTCTCTTTTTTATGTATCCTTTGAAAATACCAGGTTTTGAATATTATTTAATGTTTTATCAATTCAGTTAAATTCAAACCAAAGTGCTTCCCAAGTCAATAAAAAAAAAAAAAAACAAAAAAAACAAACAACAAATACACAGATAATACGATACATAGGGAAAGTACAATAAAACAGCAAGATATCCTGTTTAGCTCATATTAAATGCCGAGGAGAAGAGGTGGGTTTTCAGTTTAGTTTTAGTTCTGGACATTCTATAAGTGCTGCAGAGAGCCCTGGTCCAGCCCCACATACCAAGAATTACAATAATCCAGATGATGATGATCCAGATGTTACAAGTGTGTGGATTGCTTTTTCAAAATCCGTCCGTGGAAGGTTTTGTCCTTCAAATTACATTCACTTCAAATTGTAAATGAAATACTACTTCCAGACTGTTACTCTTTTAGTTCCTCTTACTTGAGTAGGAGTTTTCTCAAATACTTTTTACTCTTACTTGTGTAATTTCTTGGACCACCACTTCATATTTCTATTTGAGTAATATGATTTTAAAGTAACACTACTCTTACTTGAGTACAGTTTTACTCGTACTCTACCCACCTCTGGTCAGAGCGAAGGTTTGCTTGTTAATGCTAACGACAACTAGCATGCTAACAGTGCACAGGCCTTACTTCTTGGTTTGCTGCCAATTAAAAATCCTGTATAATTAGATGCAGACTGCACACAGGGGTCTCATTTTGAGCTGCTTTGACAGTATATCTGTACTGGGACAAGATAAATTGCACTTCTTTCACTCATCACTGTTACCCTGACAAAAATTGTTTTGTAGTAATAGTCGGGAATTGTCCTGACTATAAATAATTAATATTCGGTAAAGCTGTGCGTTAATCTCCATTGGAAGTAGCTACATTCTTACAGTAAATTACATTGCATTACATTTCATTAGAGTGTCTGCTTAAACAAGAAACTGTTTCTCAGACAAATGTGTCGATAGAAAAATGAAGGTTGTCACTGTAACCACAGGTCCAAATCAGCAAAGAAAGACGAGAGGGAGAGGCGACGAAGAAGCCCCACTCCCAAACCCACCAAGCTGTCCCTGGGCAGGCTGACCAGGAATGTGGTCAAGGTAGCACTGCTGACTTATTCATGAGGAACAGTTGGTGTAGAAAATTTTTGCATCAAGCATTTATCCTTGTTGTGGTTATCAGGAGCACATTCAAGAGATCTTCTCCACCTATGGTAAAATCAAGCACATTGAGATGCCCATGAACCGGCTGCACCCTCACCTGTCCAAGGGGTATGCCTATGTGGAGTTTGATACGCCGGAGGAGGCAGAAAAGGCCCTCAAACATATGGATGGAGGTAACTACACAGATGGTGAAAGGTACATCATGAATTCAGTGCTTTAATTCTTATGTATTTGCTGGGTGATGAGTTAAAAGGAACTCTATGCTGTTTTCTCACCTGCTTATCTCTATGGAGATGTTGCTTTGTCTTGAATGTTCCAAAGTATTGTATTAAAGTTGTATATATCTCCATGGATATATTGTTGCTCAGTGTGTATGTGATTTAATCATGCTGACTGCAAAACCTGCTCACTGTGATTTTTTTCCCCTTTTTTTGCAAAAGTGAACTGTAATGTGTGGACTTTACTATAACATTAATTTGTGGGCCTTTCCATAGGAATAAAAACAATCATATCACCTGTACTGAGTCGTCTTATCACAGCATACTGATTGCTATTATCATAAAGGAGCCGTGCTCTTCTTGTGTATCAACATGATGAGCAAGTCTAGATACTACATTTTAGTAAGATGATGCCTTCAGTCTGCAGTGAAGCCCTTTTTGTCAGATTCCAGTACAGTGCATGAACTACAGTATAATGACTCTTTTCACAGGTCAGATTGATGGTCAGGAGATCACAGTCACCGCAGTTCTGACCCCCATCGTCCGTCCTCCCCCTCGCAGACTATCCCCGCCTCCTCGCAGGCTCCCTCCTCCTCCCCCTATGTGGAGACGCACCCCACCTCGCATGAGACGCAGGTACTGTGCATGATCAGTTACACTCATTGGAGCGGTTCCCAGCACTTTTTGTCTGTTAGTCCCCCGTTTCATCATATCACAAGTAGCGCTTTGTCACATGAAGTTTTCCACATTTAAAAAAAAATGTCCTTGTTGACTATATTATTGGTAATGGTAATTATCCTGACCTAAAATTCATTTACATAATTTACTATGGCTCAGGGATTTTTAAAAAAAACAAATATTAAAACTGGAATTACATTTAAATTATATTTTTAAAAATCTCCATTCAACTCATAACGCACATATGTATGTGCGTTATGAATTGCGTTATATATGTATATGGTGCGTTATATATATATATATATGGTGTTTGAATACTATTGTCTACTGTTCCTAGTCATTTTTTGGCAAGGTAAATTTCTCACTGTCCTCTTTAGTCCTCCAGGTACTGCCCAGTTTAGCAGCTCTATTGAAGTGTGATTGTGTTTAGGTGTTTAATCCCACTTAGACCAATTTTCCCCATCTGTACTCAGCAAAATCAACTATTACTGTCCTCTGTACTCCTTGTTAACAATGTCTTACTACATGAAATCACCCAAATATTGCTAATATCATGTTGTGTATTTCTCTTGGCAGGTCTCGGTCACCACGGCGACGCTCTCCAATTCGTCGCAGGTCTCGTTCTCCGGGCCGCAGGCGTCACCGGTCACGCTCCAGTTCAAACTCCTCCCGTTAGTTTATATTTAAATCGTTTCCTGATGTTTTATTCACTTAGTGAGCCACCAATTTATAGTGACTTGCTGTATTATTTTTATTTGTGTCGTGTGAAATAGGTTGCGTTCATGTGACATCAGAAATGATAGAATCCCTGTAGTTTCAAACTGAGCTGGATGACACGTCAGAATTCTAAGGTGGACTTAGCTGTTTAACTGTCACATTGCAAATTTGTTGACCTCATTTATGGTTAATCTCTGTAATTACTGGGCCTATCCACATGAAAGAAAAACTGTCATGAAGTTAAATGCCTCATCTGTCAGAATAGATAAACAAAAATTAAATTATTTTCAATAGCTTTAGAAAATGGCGGCATTATTCAACCCCACAGGAAAGGACTTTATGTTATAAGATTAGCTGATAGTTTGCAGTGACATCACGCTGGGGCTGTTCTACATGTATCTCTATGGTGGAATGCTCAGCAGTTGTCATGGAGACATAATGCACACAAATTGCAAACACTGTCAAAAAAAGGTGACAGTGACTAACTGAAAAACTGTTGGCTAATGCTAACTTGTAATTTTATGTATGATAGACTTGTTTAACGGTACAAATTGGCTCACCTGTTGTAGTTCCAACTAAGTCAGCTCTTTATTTTCAGATTGTGTTTTAAAAAAGTTATCATCACACCCCCAGGTAATGTTGATGGCATCAGCAGCAATGTATCAATGTGGCAAGTTTTTTAAACCAATCCCTAATAAATTTATGTGGATTTTATATTTGGATATTTAATTCACACAGTGAATCTCTTATTGACTTGTATGGGCCCTACCCTCCATCTGAAATTATAACATAAAGGCAACTTATTTTCAATGTAACAATCAAATGCAATGTTCAACAATGTTCTTAAGAGTAATTGCTTGTATGTATGATGTTTGAACGCTCTCAAAATAATTTAAAACCTTGTGGAAAGTGCTGTTAAAGTAAAAGCTTATCCAATTTTAAATAGCACTCCCTATGTGTCCTGTTATTTTAATTCTACTGTAAATAGTACCTTACCACGTACTATTGTAAGTTTCCGATATGCCCCGTTGAGTTACTTTTAGAGTTTTCAGTTCTTCAGTTTTTGTTTTAAATATTTGTGTTTTTATAAGGACTGTCCACTGCCTGTGTAATATTGTATTATCAGACTTCTCTGTGAAATTGCTATTCTCTGTACAATAAAATTCTGTGAAATCTAGCTTCTCTTAGTGTTGTCAAATGTATTGAAAATCAGATACTAATTGATAAAACTATTATCAAAACTAGATAGTTATTTGAGCATGTCTCGAAACTAAACAAGTTCAATTCACAGGACAGAACTGAACCTTTCCTGAATAGCTTTAGAATGATTAAGAGCTGTTTCAGAACAAGTATAAGACCACATGCACTAGTATATGCCCATGGACCACTATGGAACCCACCTGGACCACTGAGGGATTACACAGACACAAGAACACATGGTAATGGTAGAAAATATCTATTACCATCATGGTATCGATACAGTATATTCCATGGTATCGAAATCGAGTTAGAAATTTTTATATTGTGACACTTTCTATTGTATTTTAAAAATTATATTTGTTTTATCTTGAATATTTTTTTTATATAAAAAGTGTATTATCTTACAAAACATTTATTTATGCCTTAAATATGCACAATATTTACACACGCTGCCCATAGGTCTTCCCTTGCAATTTTTTAAGTTCTTATATTGAATGATGTCTTAGAATTACAATATGATGCAGCTAGGACTTGGTATTGTTTTCTGTTGGGTTAGAAGGAGGATCCATGAGGTCTTTAAATCCAAGTTTCTCTAGAGGCTCCTTGGTCATCAGCTGACTGGAAAACAAATATTGTCATGTTATATGTCATAATACAAGCTAAACATTAATATACAATCGAATGGCTATAATTCTTACTGCTCCATCCTGCACTCCAGGTACTCTTTGGACTGTTGTCTGCACAAGGAGTTGTCAAAGTTGTTTTCGTTCAGGCACTTCATGAACTTCTCCATAAACGCTTTACATTCACCTGAAAAAAAAAAGACATTTGCTACTACAATATATATTTATACTTATATACATACAAATAAAAACACTGCCGACTGAATTTACCTTTCAAATAACTGTTTAATGAATACACAACACAAAACATTATGTGTTTGAATAAATATGTAACAATTAATCAGGAAGGCAAGACTGTATACAGATTTTTATGTTTTTAAATGCCATTTGTAAGTGCTAAGTGCTAAGCTAGTCCTGAGCAAACTTTCAAACTTTTAATTATTATTATTATTATTTTCATGTGAAGTCTATGGAAAAAATGATTAAGAAATTTACTTCCAGAACTAGGCAATGGGCAGTCACTGTTGACCTCCATGGACAGTCTATGGTTGCACTGTTATATCTTAAATTTTATTCATCTTTAAGCCCAGTTTAGTCCTAGTTTATTTGGCTCAATCCGGATTACTCCTGTTTTAAAATACTTTACATACTTCAAAGCTGGTTTTAACCTGGTTCAGAACTGGTTTAGAATTTAGTTTGACATTTAACAACCATGTCTACAGTACATAAGTGCTTGCGAGGGGGTACTTGGACAATTTCTGATTTTAAATATAACAGTAAAATCATTTAAAATTACGGAAGAAACATGATAAAAGTGGTACTCAAAAAAATGTGAGAAAACTCTTAGGGGGCAGTTGAGACAAACAAAAGGTTGGGGATGTGAATCACTAGTTTAGACCAAGGCAAAATACATTGTTAGTCAGTCAGTCGCTCCCTGTTGTTTCTAATGCAGACATTGTCCTGTTTTATTTGCATTTATAGAGATGCAGTAGATGAAGGCCTACAGAATATTGAGATATTATGCTGCTGTTGTATATATTTTCTACCTATAAGTATTTTAATTTATTTTTAAGCATAACTTTTTTAAGTTTGTGCATGCCCTTATTTGTATTTGTATTTACTCAGTGTGTTTTATGTTGCACTTTATCACCGAAGTAAGTCCCTAGTTTGTGAACTGTGGCAAATGGTAGCAATAAAAGTCTTCTGATTCTGATAAATGTCATTGCAGCAGCGTTTTGTCCTCTTCCATCGCTATTTTTGAAGCACATTTTATAAGTTATCTTACCAAAATGATCTAAAGGAAACGATCCTTTATCAGGCGCTCGAGGTTTGAAGCTTTTTGTGCTGAAATTCATAGCAGTAGACATGCTTTATTAGGGTTAGGGTTACAAGACCCTTGTTTTGTACTTTTTCCCTATATTCTGTGACCTATCTTCACGCAGCAGAGTCGACGTGGTCGCATAAATATGACGTATTGTTTTGATAAACCAGGCGGAAGCAGCTGATGAACGATGTGAACAGACCAAACAATCAATCACAAATAAAGGACTACTGTTTTAGGGGCAATTTGTAAAACAAATATTGGTTTATAAATGTAAATTGTAATTATAGTCGTTTTGATATTTTATTGTTACAAATTACTCGATTTACATTTTATAGTATCTAAAAATTTGTCATATTTTATTTAAAGGTGCACTATGTAACTTTGGTGTTGTGAGGTCTGCCATCGTAAATGTTCCATGGTATGGCTTTATCCACCTTACATTTATTCAATTAGAGGTGATTCATTACTCATAATATACCTCTAAAATTGTGCATTTTTGTTTTATTGTGAGTGGGCTTGCCTCTCCACAGATCTGACCGGTAACCTGACCTGACCGCTTTCTCTATGCACAACTTTAATGCCATACGGCATTTCAGGTAACGGAATAAAATATCCAAGGAAAGAAGAACAAGTTATACGGTGCGCGTTTAACATAACATTTTTATAACCATTGTACATTTTAAATAATACACGTGGGAATTTATGAAACATTCATTTTAAGCAGCGTTTTGCTCATTTACCATTAGATGTCGCACTTTACTCCATTTATCTGGCGGTCGCACATTGTTACAGACAGACAGCCCGGGCTGGTGGAAAGAACGAAGCACATTGCACTGCTTAATTATTATGCAGCCAGCGCGAGTCACTAAGCAGCGCGATCCCGGGCTGAGACACCTCGCCTTGTCCCCGATCGGAGTCCAATCTCCCGGTGTCCACTGCAGGTGACAGGCGCAGGTGCACGCTTGTCTCCGTCCTTCGTATTTTTTTTATTTTTTTTTGCTTTTCTTGCGCGTTTTAGACAATCGCTGGCTGATGCTCTAGTCTCGTTGCTGCGTCCTCGTCTTTTCGTCTCCTCTTCTTCGTCACGGCGAGGTTAGGTGAGGCTGGACCCGGACACAATTAACCATGGCCGGAGAAACGGAGGCAACGGACAACAAGCTGCTCCAAGACGCGTTAACCAGACCCGGGAACGAGACGTGCGCGGACTGCGGTAATTCAGGTAGGAGAAATGAACCATCTGCACAATATTACGCGCCTTATAGTGCTTTGTGAATCAATTCAATTCCCTTTGGCTTATTTCAAAAATTATCTTCTAAACTGGACAAAGAATTACAAAGATTACACTTAATTTTAACGCATAAAAGTTGCTTAGTCTGTTAAAACGTGCCAATACAACGTCGACATGTGTTCATTATTGCAAACTATAACATTGCATAGTACATTGATTATTATTTTAATAGCACTCAGGGAATTAGCCTATAGTTTAAATGAGCAAATTCTCCTTAAAATTCTAAATAACCCTCTAAAACTGCACAAAATCTAAAATGCACAAAAGTTGCTTAGCCTGTTCAAATGTTCCAATGCAATGTCATCCATAATTGCAAACTATAACATTTCATAGTAAATTGATTATCTTTTAAAAGGTTAGTAACACTCTGGGAACTAGCCTTCAAATTCAATGAGCACGTTCTCCAAAAAAATTCAAAATAACCGTCAAAATTTGCACAAAATCTGAAATGCACAAAAGTTGCTTAGCCTGTTCAAATGTTCCAATACAATGTCATCCATTATTACAATCGATAACATTACACAGGACTTTGACTATTTTTTAAAAGGTTATTAACACTCAATTTCTTTCTTTTCACAATAGAATGTGATTTTCAACATTAAAACATAGTGATTTCTTTTATATTCCCATGAAGTCTTATATCTGTGTAATTCCTCAGTGTCCAGTAGGTTCATAGTGGTCCATGGGTGTATACTAGTCTATGTGTCTTGTGAAAGATACAGCTCAAGATCATTCTAAAGCTATTCAGGAAAGTTTCATTTCTGTCTTGAATGGGATTTTTTTAGTAGTACTAAAATGAGCATCGGGTTTCAATATTAGTTTTAGTATTGATATATTGATATAGTATCTGATTCTCAATGCTTTTACTCTGTGAGCAGGAAGTAACCAATGATTTCTTGGTGTTGTATATGTGGTTTATTTTTTACTCAAACAGGCCTAGTAAAAGTCACACAGTATATTCAGTTAACATGCCAGATAGCCTACCTGATATGCCCCACAACTAAGGAAATATATCTGAAGACTCACTGCTTGTAAAACAGCCTGAAGACATTTGCACTTTGAACTGGCCGTGCCATAATTACGCATTGTGTCGTACTGTTTACAGGCACATCTCAACACATGTGCTCTCCGTGTTGTGGTCAGTTATCATTGGGCTTTGTTACATAGCCTAGTGTCAGCCTCCACAATGCAAACACTATTAGACTTTAGACTTTACTTTATTGTCCCCGGGGGGGAGATTCCTTTCCACATACACAGAGCACATCTGACATATACACAGATAAACACCAAACATCACACTCACATAAACATACATTGCAAAAACAGACATTATGCCTCAGCGGGGCCTGTTGTTTAAGAAAGCAATGGCCGCTGGGACCAGGTTTCTACCGAACCGTGCCCTCCTGCACCTGATCGCCCTGTACCTCCGTCCTGAGGGCAGAGGGATTAGATGGTCCTGGAGGGGGTGAGTGGTGTCCTGTGTTATAGGACACTATCATTATTTGTGGGTTTTTTTAGGCTGTACTATGGGGTACAGCATGTGTTTTGAAAGAATATTTTTTTAAGTGAAATGTTTAGGCGTATTGGGTTGGATTATTCTATTGCATTAATTTATTATTCTTCTTCTTCTTCTTATTATTATTATTAATAATAATAATAATAATAATAATAATAATAATAATAATAATAATAATAATATTTATGTATTTATTTAGTCTGCCAGTACTGTGACAAGGATGTTAGAAGGCTAATTCTTGACAAATTTAGGTTATCATGATCCAAGGCAAATATATATATATATATATATATATATATATATATATATATATATATATATATATATATATATATATATATATATATATATATATATATATATATATATATATATATATATATATATATATATATATATATATATATATATATAGTGCAGGTACCTGTACTGATAACACATATACTTTCTCACTCCTGTCGTATTTTTTCTGATTGTTTGTTTTTACACCTGATGCACTTCCTGTCTAAACTAGCCACTTTTAGATCCGCACATACAGCCTGATTCTGGACATTACACTGAAGTGTCTTGCCCATGGACACAACAATAATCCATGCGTTCAGGTGAGATTTTGAACCAATCACGTTATCTGAGTACCACTGGGCAAGACACTTCACCTGCCTTGCCATGAGCGTGAATGGAGAATAGTTACTGAAAGAATGTAACAATTGTTTGACTTCATTTTCAGCTCTTAGTTGTGATGCTGCTCCTTTCACCTTGACATCATTTTCAGCTTTATGAAATACGGGAAACTCACCTTGACTTGAGTGTGTAGTGCACACTGTATTTATTTATAGCGTGTTTGATAAAGGACTAACAGTGCTGGTCAGAACATGTATTAGGTCTTGGTTGGAGGTAGATTCTGGCCCTCAGCATGCAGCCCATTAGGAGGAGAAATAGTAGTAGCCTCATGATAAAACCTAAGTAGTCATTAGCTAAACCTGTTTAATTAATATGCAGTTAAAAGGTGTAAGTATTTATAGTTAATCATTTGTGTGTTGAAATATGATTGGTATTTGAGTAAAGTGTCTTGAATAAGGTTGACTAGTGACCGTATGATTGTTACTGGGCTATTAGGAGTTTTTGTTACCAGATAAAGGTAAAAACATTTTTAATAAATAATAATAAAATATATACATTAATAATAATAATAATAATAATAATAATAATAATAATAATAATAATAATAATAATAATAATAATAATAATAATAATAATAATAATAATAATGCATTTATTTATTTATTTTTATCCAAAACACAAAACCTAGGCCCATTTTGCACAATTTTGTTTTTAAGTTGTACTGTGCTTTTTCAGGTGGAGGGTGTGCCAACTTGTCTCTATGTAGATGCAATTATTTTGTCTCAAATGTTCCATAGGATGGCATTAAACATATCTATTTTTATAAATGCCACCACACTAGTTACACGTCGATCGAACCAACTCACAGCAAGAAGGCATGATTTTCAAGAAACTTTATAAGCAATGAAAACAGCTGTGATTACATACATGCAAGATAGATTTATTTGATGCCATACTGTGGAACATCCCAGTGAAAGCAGTAACAACGGATACAAACAAGCCTTCAGTAGACTTCCACCAGAAAAGTTACATACAGTTCCCCCTGTATCAATAGTGTTTAAACCTGGTTTCTAGCACATGATATTTGAGACAACTAATACTGATTATGTAAATGTGTTGTTGATTATTTCAGAAATTGATTATGTTAAAATATAAAATCTAAAAGAGAAAAACATATCCATGGAAGAAAGTGCAATACTTGAAGAGCTTCCGTGTGTGCAGCTGATTCCAAGTCATGAGTCAGGAACCTGTTTAGTTTGAACTTTTAGACTCACCGTCTTAGTCCCCTCTCTCTTATAGTTCTCCAATCTCTGCTACTGTTTACCTTGTTGTCAAGCTTGAAAATGCACCATGACAGAGAATCAAGTGTGTGGGACAGTGTCAGGGAGCTGGTTTCCCATGATTGATGATGACGTAACAGTGTGCCTGATTGGATGAAAAAAGGTGACCTTGTTGGTGGCTTCTGTATTAGCTATTATCAGAGAAAATGCTATGTAAAATGAACAGAGTACATTTTACAGTCAGATTTATTTAGTCTTATTTAGCTGTTTTTACCATATAATGCACGATACAAACAGCATTTATCATGACAAGAATATATAAATAAGGTACAGTTCCTTTAAAACCATTTTATTCAATACTTGATACTCATTACAGATTCCGATACCACAGTGATAATTAAAAACCCTCTTTCTTTAGACAATTCATAGTAGTTTCTTTTATATTACCATGTGGCCTTAAGTTTGTGTAATCACTCAGCCGTCCAGTAGGTTTCATAGTGGACCATGGGAGTATACTTAAACTTGTTCTGATATAGCTCAACATTATTGTAAAGCTATTCAGGAAAGGTTCATTTTTGTCCTGTGAATGTAACTTTTTTTTAGTATCGATACCTGTTCTAATGAGTACTGTATTATCCTCGACTAAAAGTTGCTCCGGAGTATGAATTGCACCCGTGAAAAAATGCATAATAATGAAGAAAAAAATATATATATAAGTCGCACTGGACTATAAGTCTAATTTTTGGAGAAATTGATTTTACAAAATCTGAGACCAAGAACAGACATTTTATCTTTAAAGGCAAGTTATAATGCTAACAATAAAATAGAGAACAACAGGCTGAATATCAGTACAGCACGCTAACGTAACACATTTATATTTATTCAGCTACATGAAGCATAGACAGAACTAAATACATGTCTGGTATGTTAACATAAGATATTAACAGTTAATCAGATAAATAAAGTATAAAAAACAAGCTAACAAGTTTACTCTGGATCTCACTCCAAATCACTAAATCCATTGAATTCTTCATCCTCGGTGTCACTTCTGAACAACTCCACTAGCTCCGGAGGTAGATGAAGCGCCACTCTGGAAGTAAATGGCTGCCATACTTGTACACAAGTCTAGAGTGGCAGTGCACAGTTCTCAGTGTGACAATAACGAAGATGTGAAATTATATATTTTAATAATTTCACATATAAGTCGCATCTGAGTATAAGTCGCACCTTGGGCAAACTATGAAAAAAGTGTGACTTATACTCCAGAAAATACGGTATATTGTTTTGGTGCTAGTTTTAGTTTCAATTAATAACAAATTTTGATACTTTTGACAATATTTTTTCTTTGGTTTGTTTTTTTCTATCTTTATATTACTCTGCCAGCTCTGTGGATTGCGATGCCGCTCCATCTCTGCCAGTCCTCACAGGAGCAGTGTAAGGCCCTGGATCCAAGCACTGGGCGTCCATCCCAGAGTGGAACCATGCAGGGATCAGACGTGGTTTATGGGCGTGAGACTATGAGAGATAGAGAGAGGGAGATAGAGAGAGAAAGACGGAGAGGGGAAGGAGAGAGCGCAGGAGGTTGAGAGAGAAGAGAAGAAGACAGGGAGGGAGAGGAGTGGGAGGGAGAGAGAGAGTAGGAGAGAGATGGAGGGGTGGGAGAAGATTTGACAGTCAGAACCAAAAAAGAAAGACTCAAATAGTGAGTCCAAATAATAGTGGGCAATATTGACAAAAAATAATAACTACAGTGGTCCCTGGTTTATCACAGGGTTTATGCTCTAAAAATAACCTGCAATAAACGAAATGCGCGAAGTAGTCAGCTTTATTTTTTACAATTACAAAAACCCCTCACCACACACTTTATACACTTTTCTCAGACTGGCATTTACATAAATTTGGCTGAATTGCGCTAAAAAAATCCACAAAACCGCAAGGCCGCAGAAGATGAACCACAATATAGCGAGGGACAACTGTATATTAATCCAATTAAATTATTTTGCCAATATTGAATCTTTCTTAAATGTTCTACTGCTAATAATAATCATATCTGTCCCATCAGCCCCTCCCGCACACTAGACAAGGTGGGTGAAGTGTCTTGCCTAAGGACACAACAACAAACCTTGGTCCAAGCAGGAATTAATCCTCTGACCCACTGTCCTAACCACTGAACCACTGGCTTTTTTAATATTTGCAAATCCTCATATCAGTCTTATCCTGTACCAATCTGCACATTTTTTATTATTTTATTTATAAATTATGAAGTATTCCATGGTGAATTTAGCCCTAGTTGAATAAAAGTATTACCACATATAAAAAGGCCTACATAAAAATAGCTTAATAATAATTTGGTATAATAATGTAATATAACGTCTTAAACTCACAGTGTTTAAGACGTTAGTGTTATATTAAAAAAAGAGTAGAAGCCTGAAGCACATGGCCACTTAAGATTATGTATACAAGTTAATGCTAGGGTTGTTACTGATACGTGTACTGGTAAAAGCTCCAATACCACCGACGATTACTCAGACCAAATCACTGATCTGATACCACTCTGTATTTTCCAAAATGAGGACCCCCTAGATGTCTGTGGCTAATGCTAATGCTCACGCTCAGATCAGGTTAAATGTAGACTGTGAAGGCTCTGCAGACACTTAAAACATGCTGATAATGACAGAAAAGACATTTGTGTTACCTCGTTCATACCGTCATTTAGCCTTTGGTGTGGACACAGAACTTTGTAAAATAACTATGGAGAGTGCAGCCTGACATCAGCGCTAACACAGACTTTATTTGCTCTGCATAATAAGCCATGTGCTCACTGTTGTTTTTATCCACGCTCTGTGGTAGAAAGTGATGAAGTAGAAAAGTAAAAGAGCTTAAATCAGCACAACTTGTCATCAAGCCCATTATATATTTGACTGTAATCCTTTCTTTTATTCTTAGATAGTAGATTTTCTTTCAGGATAGCCTTTTAGTAGATGTATTTTTTTGCTCTTATACTGTTACAAAATTGAGTAGCCTTAGTCTACCAAATCTATACTATCTGGTATAGGACTGGTATCGGTATCAGGAAGTACATTAAGGCCAAGTATCGATATCAGATCAGATTTTTAAACAAATGGTATCGAAGCATCACTAGTTAGCCCCTTCAGCTCTGCTCCGCCACTGATTTTGTTTGTACTCTTAAGTCTCTGTGAAGACATCGCAAAGGTAAAACAAATACTATCTCTGTCATGAATAATGTTTTTTAACTGCTTTAGAGTCTCCTCTGGGCGTTAGCTACAGCTGTGTGCAGAGGGCACGGTCTATTCACTAAATCCAATCTAAGCTGATACCAGTATCGGATCAAGACATCCCTAGATAGATGCTACATTGAAGATAACCTATCAGAATGAATCTTGTGGTGTTGTTTGGACTCGATTGCTTGTAGAGAGTTAAGATAAGTTTGTGTCTGTTTTGATGGTTTAAGGGATTGCTTAAAGGTGCATATGTAACTTTTCTGGTGGAGGGTACAGCATTCCATGGAGATCTGAAATGTTCCACAGTATGGCATTAAACGTATCTAACCTGCATTTATTCAATTTTTTTATTATTAAGGAAATATCTTGAAAACACATGTTCTTATCGTGAGCAGGGATGCAGCTTGACAGATCTTGATAACATACTTGTACTTGGAAGATTTGAGACAAAGCAATAACATCTCCATGAAGACAAACAGGTAGCGTGCCCTCAACAGAAAAATGACATGGTGCACCTTTAAATATGTGATCAAAAGAGCTACTCCAGCTGTTGAAGCACACATTACATATTCAAACCAACACA
This sequence comes from Periophthalmus magnuspinnatus, assembly GCF_009829125.3. NCBI lineage: Eukaryota > Metazoa > Chordata > Actinopteri > Gobiiformes > Gobiidae > Periophthalmus > Periophthalmus magnuspinnatus. Next base: position 25,859,958 of record NC_047144.1, read on the forward strand.
ATTTAAAACCCTTTAAAGGATCAAATCATAAATAAGAATACAGCATCAACTGTTTTATTTCATTACATGATAATACTGAAAGGGCCTCAAACCTCTGTCCTAACTTGGGATGGTTCAACCACAGCCGCTTTGTATCATGTGTCAAATGCAGACATAACACAAGACATCTTCACATGAAAATATACATAACTTCTTTTACCTGAGATAAATAACAGTTTGGTGCTTTGATTGTTGACTCTGCAGAAATTTGAGCTGTTTCTCAATTCTCGTTAGTTTTTCTTTTCTTTTTTACTTGTAAGCCGCCATGTTTGTTTTGACATGAATGGAGCATGTATCTCTGATTGGTTACTCCAACTGTCAGTCATGCCCTTTGGAATCGGGGAGACCTGATACGTTTTCAGACTCACTCGCCTCTCTAAAGTTTTGTCAAAGCATATGGTTTTGGCGTGTCAAGTCTCTGAAATTGTCCGATTCCACAGTGAGATATTGAGGCCACTCATCCCTTCTCATTTGAGGCAGCCCGCTGGGCCCAAAATAGTTCCAATAGCCATTTATCATACTAACCATTCTTCAACTTTGGCCCCTCTCGGCTCCAGACGTGAGGACTTCCCTGCCTCATAATTCATAGCACATAATAGTGATGATATGAATTATTGATGCTTTCTCATTGGCTGGCCCTCGGTGGATTACAGAAAACCATCATAGATTCATTACCCATCAAAACACTGCAAATACCATCGTCTAAAGTAAATATGTCTGACCTTAGATGACTTTGTGATAGAGAGATAGTGAGGAGGAGCAATAAGCCAGACTAAGCCATGGAAAAACATACGTGTAACTTTTCGGGTGGAATGAAAAGATGCTATAGCTTTCTCCAGAATATTCCACACTATGGCATAAAAGCTAAAAACAGTAATCCCTTGCTTATCATGGGGGTTACATTCTAAAAATAACCCGCAAGAGGTGAAATCTGCGAAGTAGTCAGCTTTATTTTTTACAGTTATGTTTTAAGCCTGTAAAACCCCTCACCACACACTTTATACACTTTTTTCACACAGGCATTAACATTTTCTCACATTTCTCTCTTGTTTAAACACTCTCAAAGTTCAAACCTTCGTAGGCGCCTTTGTCGGTGCAGAACGTTTCATCGACATTGTGGGTTTTGTCGGGGAGAAAACTTGCAAACATGCAGCACTTCAGAGTCACATTGCGATCCAACATTCATGTAAATTTGTCTGAACACATTCTGTACTGTACAGGAGCCACGGCATGGAGGAGACTGATGTACAATGGTTTACAGTCCCTTAGCCAATCAGGACGCAGAACACAATGCACGTTTATATGCTGTAAAAAAAAAAAAGCATGTACAAAAAGAATCTGCGAAACATCGAGGCCACAAAAGATGAACTGCGATATAGCAAGGGACCACTATATCATCATAAGCAGGTGTCATTGGTACAGGTATAAAAGCTGGATGTGTTAATGACATACCGTAGAACATTCCAGAGTGAGTAATGTCACCACTCTACAGAAAAGTGGGTGGCGTAAAAGTTACATAGTGGACATTTAAAGGCACTACACGTTTTTATTTTTTAAACTGCAATTCAAAAGGTCTGGCAGATGTCGTGTACTCATTTCCCATGGGTTTAAAATTAAAGTTTGATCCCTGCTGGAATTACACACTGCCCTTGAGCAAGACACTAAAACTGTCGCAATGTCTGGGAGATCAAAGATTCAGACTCGGGGTAAAAAGTTGAACAGAGTTTATTTACAAACACGGGAATGTAAATGTAGATTGATGGCTGAGGTGTTTGTACCAGTCGTAGAGAGCTGGGTCAGGGGCTGAGGTGCAGGGTAGGTCCAAGGAGCGGGATCTGGTGAAAAACGAGAATAACCAGCTGAGTACTGAGACCATATGTACAAAAACTAGACTGAGCCAAGCGGAACTGAACCACGGGGGATACACGGACGATCTGGCGTGTTGGATCCTCGGCCTCTTTGTCCTCCACAGTTGCATGATTGCTCATGGGCTGCAGGTGTGTAGTGGGTGGTGCCAGAGTCTCCACCCAGTTCCCGGTACAGACACAGATGGAGGGGGAAAGACAGCACAGAAACACAAGGACAGACTGGGATCTTGACCAAAAACCACTGTACGCCTGTGCATACTCGTGAATAAATGTACCCAAATGGTTCCTTGATTGTAAGTGCCATCAGAGCTGTAGTCCTTTAGCCGTTTAGGCGATTAATCGGTCAATGGCGTCTTAAGCCCGCCACAAACTACAGAATTTTTAAACATACAACAAAAAAGGGAGGCCACTGACACGGGGCAAATCGGGTGGTTTTAAATCTCAGAGAGCAAAGACTTCATGGCAGTTAAGAGACAGGCTAAAAGTTCTGAGTGCACCTCATGTCCGACGTTTCCTGTCAAGAGTAAAAAAGACTCGCTTTGAAATTGTTAAGTGTTCAAAAGATCAGAGCATTGCACTCCGAGGTTGGTCTAGTCAGAACTGTATTATTATTATTTCTGACAAGCAGTGCAATAGTTCAGATGAATGTTTTTTAATACACAAAATCCTGGGGATAAATTACAGGAAGTAAAGTCAGTACTTCCCAGCTTCCCCATGGTCCTCGCTGCGTGGATGTGAACAGACACACGTGCGGCTTTACTCTCGCCTTTTTACTTTTTAAAGAACGCTTCGAGCTGGACTAATAGTGCTGTTTTATAGACTGGGTGTCACTATTTGCGGAGGACAAACTAATGGATAATATGAATGAATACTACAGTTTAACAAGAGGTGAGTTGTCTTAAAAGTTGTCTTAAAGTTATTTTTGTTAAAATTATAAGGATTTCTATGCACAACAGTAGAAATTAAAAGGTATGGAGTAAGCTAGCTGAAGATTTGGGAGTGAATCATGAGTTAGATCTGTTTTTTACATATAAATACACAGGTTTTCCTTTTCTGTTTAAATAGCTATTTCTGCATAAACTCCCATGCAGGCGTAGTCTTGTGAGTGCAGTTTACTTCAGATATATAAAGATACAAAATAGTTTTGTCAGCTAATTAGATTGGCATCACATGTCTTTAGTCGACCGAGAAATTCTTAAGTCGACTACAGATCTTTGTTTGTGACTCGACTTGAGGTTCAGGCTAAAGGACTCGGATTAATGAACCAAGGACTCTGCGATTTAATCTTGCATCCCTATAGTCAAGTCTAACTCCGAGTCAAAGTCTGCTTGTCAGAAAATCCACAATTTTTTTTTTTTTTTTTTTTTTTTTTTTTGGGGGGGGGGGGGGGGGGGGAATTGTGTTTTTGCTGTTATTATGTAAACAATAAAACATTTGATCACAAAAAAAAAAAAAAAAGAAAATCCACAATTAGATATTTTTCCCAAATCTTGCAGCCCTACTTAACTAGTTAGAGCTCTCAACTCCTACCTCTCTAAAAACAGTTTAATAGATGGTTTTAAGTTCAAAATGAGTTAGTTGAAAGAATATACAGTAGGGTCCACTGAATGAACAGAGCTAGTAAAATAATAAGAAAACGCTTCATAAATGGACTGTATTTGTGACTCGACTTGTGATTTGGATTTAAGATGAAAATGACTTGACTCTGACTCATACTTTATTTGAATGACTTTGACATAGGGCTGGGTATTGTAAGATTTTTTTAATACCACTACCTTACCTCCTTTCTATACCAGTTTCTGAAAGTTGTTTTTTTTAAGTGCTTGTATTTTTTAAATGTAAATTAATGGCCAATATTATTAAGAAAATACTTATCAATCCTTAAACTGTGTTATAATTCTTATTTTTTAAACAGAGCACTAGGCATTATGATGTTCACTTATAACTCAAAACAAATGAGTGCACACTTCTATATTTAGTGCACCACATTTATTTTGAATTACACTTTTCCCGGTGCCGAAGTGGATGTTGGCGGAGTTTGGTTCATATTTTCTCTTTGGCTTCATCTTTATGCAGATACTGCAGACTGTGAGTGGAAATGTGTTTATTGTTAGGCACAACACTTTGACTTTGAGACAGTGTACAGACCCCACACTGGAGATATGATGTGTTTTCGGGTGGATACAAGCTGCAACTCTGAACATGCCATTCGTTCATCTCTTCTGTTTTACCGGTAAGGTGACACACTGCACTTTGTTTGGACACATGTAGGGCTATGTTAAAATGTAATATGTGCTGTATGTGCCATTCGTCTCTGTAGAGCACAAACATGATGTGTGACCACCTGTGCTGCTGTTATATAAATCAGTGCGGTGTATTTATTGGCTCATTGACGCGGGCATTTAAAGCTAAGGAACCGAAAGTTGACACCTAATGAACATTGGTTTTTCGGTGTCTGTACTTATCTGCCCTTTTCAGTCGGGTCCTACTTGGAAGCCAGTTTCGGTACCCAGCCCTACTTGAACATGGACTTGTGCTGGGAGACACGGACTTTATCAATCAGGACTTGAGCGTAACTTGAACTGAAAACAATCATGACTACAACATTGTATTTCTTATAAATGACTAATGTTGCTTTATAAAATTTATTTTTTTCAATTAACATCTCAATAATTTTTCACAGAGCTCGCTTAATCACTTACCAAAAAAGGTAGAATTAACTATTGCTTAACAAGCACAATTATTAAACCCTTTTCTCCCTTCTCTTTTGTTCTTAACCTTTAAACCAAGTCAATACACCAGCTAAAATCATGTATTATTATTTCACTGTCCTGATGAAGCAGTAGTATCTATGTACATGAGTTGACTTGCACAGTTTCGCTTGATTATCTGACAATCGGGTTTGACCTGTCCTCCGTTTGAGCTTTATCTCCTGCTCTCACACACACCATCCATTAGTGACTCAAGGCAGACGGAGCTACAGGAGACAATATGCCTGATTTGAGCTCCCATTAAATATCATGCTATACCTGTATTGGATGGTACGCTGTGTTCTGTTTCAGCACCGGCATTTAGTTTCACTGAGAACACACAATCTGACACAAAGATACAAATAACATGACTCCATCTCACTCTCAGTGATTTAGAGCAGAGATGATCAGATGAAATTTTTTATTTTTTTTTGGTTCACTCCAAAACAATCAAAACAAATGAGATTGTGATGTATTATGCAAAATGTACTTATTTTTTAACTTTCAACAATGTTCTTTTATCAAAAAAATAGCTGGAGTGGTATTTTGCGTCGTTCACGTTTGTTCAGTAATTCTGTTTACAAGATTATCTCCTTCTGAACAGTCAGAAATAATCTTTTTGAATTTTTCCTCAATTGTGAAGTCAAAGGTAGAAATCCGGAGCTCTCCTGCATTGTCCATAAATCATCGCCGCACTTGTTTGGAACATTTACTCGAAATTGACTCTTGGGAACTTTAAGCCATGTTTTGATATTGTTCCCTCATCAAAAACAGACCTGGAGTTGTGTTTTGCTGCATTCCAACATGTTTGAGTAATCCTGCATTATTAGTCTTTCTACATCGCCAAAGTTCAAAATGCTCCATTCCACCTTGTGATGTCATTAAGCGGTAGTTTTCAAGTTAACCGCTTCCTTTTACCTTTAGTTCAGTACAGATTGGCAATACCAGGCCTGCAATTATCCAAATGATTCTAGTGAAGTGTGTGGAGTTTAAAAACACAGTGGAGCACTTACTGTATTACCACTTAACATTATTGTGTCTCAGACGTGTGAAAGAAACAAAGCACAACTCCAGGTATGTTTTTGATAAGGAAACATATCACATTTTTTTAAGATCAGATTTTTTTAAGACTAGCTGTGTTTTTTTCATGGTAATTCTCATTGCTACTAATACTAAATCCAGATGAGGCAGCCCACACTGATGAAGGTTGATTCTACTTGATATGTCTCCTTCAATTGTACCTTTTCCCATGCTTAGTCACTGATCCATTGCTTTTATGGACTTACCTTGCTGTTATTCTTCCCTCTGCTGCTGGTGTGCTACACCCTGGTTGCTATGGGGGATAATACTGCAGGACTTTCTCAGTACATCAGCAGGCCTAGTGTACCCGAGCAGAGCAGAGGACAGGGCAGTCAGTCAGCCCCTCTGGAGACTAGCTTCAGCACTGAGGTGGGAACAAAGGGTAGGTCTGGCTGCAGAAACACACTGTTCTAGAGGACTTATATTTTTATAGTGTATAAATTACTATGTAAAATCATGTTTTTAGAGCATTTTTTACTTCGGATGCACTCCTTCCACTTAAAACTTGATTGTGATATTAAGGAAATGACAATACTTTTTTTTTTTTTTTTTCAATAGATTTTAATTTTAAATAAGATCTTCTAAATACAGTAGGCCTAGAGGTTATTTAAGTTTGTTATGTAGTCTGATAAAGAAAGTAAAAATGATCCCAGTACAGGTATATTGTAAAAGCAGCTCTTATAGTGAGACACCTGTCTATTGTCTGCATCTAATTATAAAGCACTCTGTCCTCTACAAACCAGGAAGAGCACTTTTAGCAGGCTAGTTGTTTTTAGCACTATCTGGGTTGTGAATGTTGTGAAAAGCACTTATAAACTCATCGAGGTGAATTATTAGGATGCTTGGAATGTATACGGTGAAGTTTAGACCCTGCAAACAGTTAATGTTAGGGTATTATAATAAGTATTTTTATATATAATAAGTATTGTCTTTACTAGTCCTAGAGTCATAAAGAGAGGCAGGAGACTCTGCATGTCTGAGGCAGGAGAAGTTTATTTACCATCAGTATTGGCTGATTGTAAATAAACTATTCAAGCCTCACCGTGCTTCCACACAACGAGGTTTAAATAGGGGCTAAGGACAGCTTGGAGACAAGCTAGCCGAGATAAAATGAGAAGTGCATAGCTAATGCACTAATGTTAAAGAAGGACAAATTCTATAATAGTTGGATGACGCCATAGCTAACAATGTAGAAATGTCAGCAATGAACTGGAGGTGTCCTTGCTAAGACTATGCAGGGGATACAAAATTCCACAACTGTTTAACATACTGCTCCACTTAGTACAGACCACCACTTCCTGCTTAAACCAGGGATAATTTTTCAAGATTCTAGCTCTAGTGATATTCTGCAATGATTCCAAATACTCCAAAAAAAACAAAACAAAAAAACATCAGAACATATTACAGAAACAGTCCAGACTGGTTTATTATAGTCCTTTTTATCGTATAATATGCATTTTTTTAGAAACTGGTGACACAAGAGCCAGGATGAAACATTATGTGTCTGATTGCTCACTGCTGTACGTTTTATTTATTATTTATTTTATTTTATTTTTATTCTGATTTCTAGAAAATTATTTTAGTTTCCTTTCTAGCGAATCATTTTAGTTTCTTTGTTCTTCCCCTTTGCTTTCCAGTTAGATGATTGTGATGGGTGGAGTTCAGTTACTTTCATGCCATATTAAGATTAAATTGGAAACAAACCAAGAGCTTAATTTTAAACTGTATGATAACATTTAGCAAACCTGAAACATGCTAATGCCTGAGAAACATTGCCTCAATAGGTGGGTTTGGTGCTTGGTTGGTTTGGTAGTTGTTGTTACTTTGATTTGTGATGATAACTGTACAAGTATTAGTCAGATCAGATGACATTTAAAGACATTTTCAGTGAAAGGGCATTGTGTTGTCCATGGAAACCAGTTAACTATGTTTTATTTTTTTATGTGAGGATCCTCAAACACAATGATAAAGCATTTTATTGTCGGATAAGCAGGAAGTGAGCTGTTAGCATGATAGTTGTTGATTACAGCATTACCATGACAGCAAAACTCCAATCTGGTGTCTGAAAATTGTGAAATGTGCTTATAAATTAATTGTGGTGATTGGTGAATAATTAGGATACTCTTACCTAGCATAAAAGGCTTGTGCAAGTCACTGTGTTATCATGAGTGTATCGTTGCATATAGACTGACACAGGCTTTTACCATCTTTGTTTCTGTGTCGAATGACAATTTGAAAGTCAAATCACCAAACAGTAAATGTCATGCAATCCAGACAAAACAATCATCAGATGAAAAATGACCAGGACTCAACCTAAAGGCACTGTAGCTTGCCTGGTTTTTACTGTAAAAACATGTAAAACAGAACTAGATGATTTTAAATGTTTCACAGTGGTCCAAAGTTATTCCTCCCTTACCTCCTGCAAGCATTATAATTATTCACCACAATAAGTTTATAAGAGCTTTTTACAACTCTCAGAGACCAGAATTTTTTCATCAAAGTAATGCTAACAACAAGTAGCATGCTAACTGTGCACTGATTATCAGACAGTAAAATGCTTTATAATTACATCCAGTCAGTTATACAGCAGATTTATTTTGACGTCAAGAGCTGCTTATACAATATGTCAGTACTGGGGCAAGACAAATTTTGAGAGGGCATGCTTTTTACCTACTTTTACTTTCATAGACGTGCATTTAGTCCCATTTTTCAAACAAATCCTACAAAGTGAATTCAGTTTCTTGGTTTGTTTAGCTATACTATCACCAATACCATAAGTAGCCTCTTTGGTTTTTTTTTCTAAAACCTCTTCGCTGACAGACTGGTTCAGCCAACATACAAATGAACAGATGTGAGCACACAGGGCCCCTCTTGTAAAGCCCCATGTTGTTCCTTTACTCTCCTTGTGCCCATGGTAACGCTATAGCTAACTCTTCTGTGGAGAATCAAGAGCTTTATGGGGTCTGTCTCAAACCAAAACACCTTTTTCTTTCTATTACACAAACAATCCCCCTGACACTGAATGGCACACGTGTTGAACTTGCAAATGAACATGAAATGTGCAGCTCTGTGTTCAAAAACAGTGAAATACTGAGTGTGTGCTGCTTTCAAAGGCCACTGTAACTTCAAGTACAACATGACATCACACAGGACTGCCCTGATTACAGCCAGCTGTTTCTGATCACAAACACCTGGCTGCAGTGGCGGACATTGAAGTGTGGATACCTGTCAGACCAGTCCCACTGCTCTGTATGTGCCAAGACCCTGCCCCTCCTCCCCCATCACGCTCTGCTTTAGTCTTCCAGGTACTGCCCAGTTTAGCAGCTCTATTTGAAATGTGGTTGTGTTTAATATCACTTTAAGGATCATCATTTTATTTGGTTGTTTTGCTTGTTTATAAAATGTTTAATTAACAAAGGACATCAGAATCACAAAAATATGTGAAAGTTCAGACAGTTGTAGATAATATATAAAGCCAAAAAAAATTCTTTCCATAATGTCACTATCGAAGAGGCACATTTTGTTACAAGTCCACAACATACCAAGAATCATACATGAATAATGTAAACTTACAGTTAATTACAGGAATATGATTTTTAATTTGACAAAAATATAAAATCCACATATGAGAACAATTCAATTCAATTCATTTATTTTTGTAACGCCCAAAATCACAACAACAGTTGTCTCGAAGGGCGTTCATGTTTTGGTTGATGGGGGAAACCGGAGTACCCGGAGGAAACCCATCCAGACACGGGGAGAAACATGAAAAACTCCACACAGAAAGGCCTGGTGACCCGGGGATCGAACCAACCTTCTTGCTGTGAGACATGAGTGATGCCACTCAGTCACCGTGCCGCCAAGACACAAAAAAAAACAACAGGAAAAATCAGACACAACAGGAAAAATCAGACACAACAGGAAAAATCAGACAACATAAGAAATCGGCCAGGCGAGGGGGAGGAAGACCAGACGAGGAGGAGGAGAGCCGGGCGAGGAGGAGGAGAGCCAGGCAAGGAGGAGGTCCAGCTGTCATCGGGGCATCTGAAAGAGATACACTCCGCAGGGGGAGTGGGACAGGGGACAACATGTGAATAGCATTGCTGATGAGAAAATAGGACAAAGTAGAGGATAGTGCTCAGGTTGCCATACTTCCCCCAGCTAGTTACTCCTACTGCAGCTTATCTTATCCCGGGTTTTAATAACCCTAACTCCCTCACTAAGTAACCTGGTCATACGCTATACCGAAGAGGAAGGTTTTAAGCCTGGTCTTAAATACAGAGACTGTGGGGGCCTGTTTAACATCAGCAGGGAGTTGATTCCATAGCACAGGAGCTTGGTAACTGAATGCTCTCCCTCCCACTGTACTTTTGGACACTCTAGGAACCACTAATAGTCCTGCATTCTGAGAGCGGAGTGCTCTGTTTGGCTGGTACGGGACAATAGCATCTTGCAGATAGGATGGGGCCATACCGTTTAGGGCTTTGTATGTCAGGAGGAGGACTTTGAATTTGATTCTAAGCTCGACAGGAAGCCAGTGCAGATATTTTAGTACAGGACTGATGTGGTCTCTTCTTTTAGTTCCTGTTAGGACTCTGGCCGCTGCATTTTGGACCAACTGGAGGCTCCTTATAGTACTTTTGGGGCAGGCGGCAAGCAGGGAATTACAGTAATCAAGTCTGGAAGTAACAAATGCATGGATGAGTTTTTCAGCATCGTTTTTAGGTAAAATATTTCTAATTTTAGTTATATTTCGCAGGTGAAAGTATGCGGTTTTACAAGCTAGGTTTACATGGGCTGTGAATGAGAGATTTTGATCAAATAGGACTCCAAGATTTTTTACAGTAGGGCTAGAAGCTATACTCACATTGTCGAGTGAGATTATCTGGTCTGACAGAGAATCTCTTTGACCTTTGGGACCAACGACAATGACCTCTGTTTTTTCAGGATTTAAGAGCAGGTAATTCAAGGTCATCCAGGTTTTGATGTCCTTCACACAGGCACTGAGTTTATCTATTTGATCAGTCTGATTTGGTTTCATTGATAAGTACAGCTGAGTGTCATCAGCGTAGCAGTGAAAATTAATGCCATGTTTTCTGATAATGTTACCCAATGGCAACATATACAGAGTAAATAGGATTGGACCAAGCACAGATCCTTGTGGAACACCACAGGCTACTTTAGAACAGGGAGAGGTGCTCTGGTTTATACTAACAAACTGGTACCTATCTGATAGATAGGATTTAAACCATTTGAGGGCGGTCCCTCTGATTCCAATGTCACATTCTAACCTCTGCAGTAGAATGTTGTGATCAATGGTGTCAAACGCTGCACTGAGGTCCAGTAGGACCAGGACTGAAGACAGCCCGTTATCAGCAGCTAATAGTAAATCATTTGTTACTTTAAGCAGTGCAGTCTCTGTGCTGTGGTGAGCTCTGAATCCAGATTGAAATTTTTCAAATATATTATTGTCCTGCAGGTGGTGGCAGAGCTGTTTCACCACAACTCGTTCTAGAATTTTTGAGAGGAAGGGAAGATTAGAGATAGGTCTATAGTTGACTAATTCATCAGGATTTAGGTTAGGTTGAACAGCATAGATATAATTCTCTAGTCTAGACTCTGTAACTGTAAACTGTTCTGAACAGCCTTTTCATCATGTGTGCAGAAGGAGGAAGCCTTGCGCCTGTGTGTATGTGTGTGCGTGGGTGCACGTGTGTGGTTTAGTCGCATGACCACATTTGTTTCATGAGTGAAGGCTGACTCACACTGATGACCTCACCACGCCTCAGGCTAAACTGTGTCTGTGGGTCAGTTGCATTTGCATCAAAAACAATAGACCAAAGATCAAAGAGCAAGTCATAATATGATTCTGAAATATATAGTCAATATACTGTTTTCTATTTATCAGAGTGCATAGTTTAGTTGGCTGCAGTGTTTGGAAGAATATCTACATTAAAATGGATTATGTAATGGAAAAGAGTTGCTTTGTTGTTGTTTTTTTTTTCATTTAATTTAATTTATTTTGAGACTTTATTGGGCGAAAACGTTATATAACATCAATAAGTAAAACTTTTTTTTTTTTATCCATTTTTGCTCCTTTAGCTATCTGCCCACTATAAAAGATCTATCAGATATCAGGTTTCTTTAAATTCCCCTCATCCATTAAAGGATAGCTTGACATTTATGAGAACATGACGTCACGCTTACATGCAGTGAATCAACATTGGATTTGGAAGGGATTACTGTTAAACCACACCCTTTGGATTTAGAAAGTTCCCACATACTTTACCTAGGTCTAAATCACCTATCTCCTAACAATCTCCCCTACTGCCTAACGATCTCCCCTACCTCTTAATCATCTCCAGTACCTCCTAACCATCTCCACTACCTTCTCTCCCCTACATCCTAACCATCTCTATTACCTACTACCCATCTCCCCTACCTCCTCTATTACCTTCTACCCATCTCCCCTACCTCCTAACCATCTCCCCTACCTCCTAACCATCTCCCTTACCTCCTCTTTCCTACCTTCTAACCATCTCTACTACCATAATATTTATTTTGGTAATTACATTTGCAATTCATATTATAGGATACTGTTCAATGCTCACATTTTAAACTCATTTATGAGCATTGAGAACAAGACTGAAATAGGCCCATGAACTGACAAACTAATACAAGAATCTACAAGTACAGGGTTAGTAGTTGTATGCTAAATAAAAAATACAACAAATTTAGCTTTGCTGTTTGTGAGGGAAATTATTGTACTTCAAAAATTGCAGCTTTTGTGATTGGCTAAATGGGTCCAGTCAAATTTGGATTCATTTGCGGTTCATCTGACAGCTCTACTCCTGACCAGCTCTGTCGCAGTGTTCATGATCATGACGTGTACACTCAACAGAAAATGCAAAAATAACATATACATTTTTAGTTTTTCCTTGGCTCACTTGGGTGCTAGATACAGATACTGGTGAATGTCTGTGGGTGTGCCTGGAGACTGAGGTGACTTTATTATCATTTAAGGGTATTTGGATATTCTGCCTGCTGCCAGAGTTGACAGAGAGGGTATCTAGTGTAAAAATCAACCAAATTCATTCAAATGTACATCAAGCATGCTGGAATACTTCACTCTGTGCAACACTTTTTACGCCTTAATCATTGTTAAATTGCTTTTCAGGTTACAATGCCACTGTAATTTTAATTCTTTTTACAATAATGGTGTACCAGGAACTTAACCAGACCCTTTTTACCCTACTGATACTTGCACTTTTTAGTATATTGGCTATCAGCCTTAATTCTCTTGCAGAGGCCAACCAGATGGACCAACCAGATCCCCAAAAACATGCATAAACCTTTAATTGAACACGTGTCCACTTTGCAGTAAAACAGGCTTGTGGATGATTTTGCAGTCAATTCAAATCTAAAAATTTGGGGAAAATAATCTAAATCAACCTTGCAAATCATCATACAAATATCAGTACAGTTTATGGGCCATCGGTCTCTCTGGATGCTAAACAATTGGTATCGGCCATGAAAAAACTAGAGGTCAACCAACATGTTTTTTTGTTTTTTTTCATGGCCGATACCAATTTATTTTTAAATCTAGAGCAACCAGTGGCCAATAAGTTCTGCTGATATTTTTTGGCTGATATGTGGGGCAGATTTTGATTCTATTCCCCAAATTATCTGATCAAATAAAACTTTATGTATATTATTTTAGACAGATGGTTGGTCCAAAACAAAATGTTGTAGCTGTTGTAGATTCAGCACAAATAGCTGATACACTAAAAAGTGCAAATATATTGGTCTATCTTGGTCGATCTCTACAAAAACCTTATATTGGTCGACCTCTAGTTGTGGCTCAGGCTGCATAACTGTATAGGCTGTGCAATATTATAAGTTACAATAAATGGAGCTGCACAGTCATGCATAGTTCTGAATCCATAGAGATGTGAAATGTGACACGTTCCTAGGCCTGTCACAATAACAAATTTTGTGAGATGTATTCCTGAAGTAAATATTGACAGTAAACAATAATACTGAAGCCAAAACATAAAGCAGAATTATTAACAAAAAGTAAGTATACTGCATCTTTTCACACAACATCCATCTTATGCCTCAAACACCCACAAATGCCACTGTATAACACTGCTGAGATGCATCATAATTCAACACATTCAAAAATGATATCTTCTTTGATATTGCCAGCATAAAGTCATATAATATCTTTTGGCGCATGCAGTGGTCTTCTTGTGCGCATGTGTGATATGTTATCAGAATGTTGCTGTTACCTCGGTGATATGATCGGACAGCTGGGTTCCTGTCTCAGAGCTGGACTAAATAGGATTTCCCTGTAGAATCACATTTTGTACAGTGCCAGAGTGAGGGCCCTGTAAGCTTCATTTACTTTGCATTAGCTCATAACAGTATTACACAGGGCTGGTGGTCACATGGTGCAGCGGTGGGTTTGTTATCTTTGTTAGGAGGATGTGATATGGTACAAAAGAGATATGGCTTGGTTGAAATAGAAAGTATTACACAAAATCGACTGTTTGGAGGGTATTTCGGAGATTTCTACCATGTTATAATGTTGATCCCTCATCAAAAACATGCATGATGACGTTTTATATGTAATCCATGCATGTTTGAGTAATTGAGCAATCCCTCCCGTGCCCCACTCGAACCCTCTTCACGGTTAGCTGTAAGATTCTGTCCAAAGCTCAACCTAAAAACCTACAGTATATCATTCATACTCCAGAATGGCTATTTCATAAATTTACAAAAGCAGGATGCAAAAGAATACAGAATAACTTCACAAACCTGATGCGTTGCGAAGTAGTTTCATCATCAGAATGCACACTGATTGTAATGTGACAGCTCTCTGAGGGGGAGTACCCAGTAGAAGGTAGGTATTTAGTCAGAAGTAGATTTTTTTTTAACTTAAAATGGAGATTGAATATGCATATGCAAAAAAGGCGATATGACCTAGACTAGTGCTTATTTTCTTAGTGTATAGGCTACATTTGTAAGAACAATATAGCCTAACTATCACACTTTGTTAATATAGTGTTGCAATGCTCTTTTCCTCATATGGATCGAACACAATTTTTATCACAAAAAAGTCCAAACTCAACTCTTAAGAACATGTTTTCATTTCTATAGAACTGAACGGGAGATGTCAAAAAGCTTTGTCAACTATTATTCAATTACAATTTGATTAATTTAACTGTAGGACAGGCCAAAGAGGAAATTTGCAATAACTATATAATTGGAAAGGGATGTCTAATAAATGTCCCCAAACACTGGGAGCCTGTCTGTGTGACCATAATTACTTTTACTTTGTTGTTTTTGGGGCACTTTTTTCAACATGAAAAATGAAGGAAGAATTTAGGTGTAGGTGCGTTTAAGTGTAGTCTATAGCACTTAGTATAACAGTGTCAGAAGCAGAAGCTGATTATTTGAGCACTTTACAAATCTTTGTTTAACTGCACATATTCACATATGCACAGGGTAATATAGCATTCTTATCATCTTTAAAGAATAGGTATTATGCAAAATCTACTTTTTGGAGCTTTTCTGAATAGGTTTTATATGCTATCCATGTATGTTTGAATTATTTGAATCATCCTTATAGTTAGCTGTAAGATTCTGTCCAATGCTCAGCCCAAAAGCCTACATCACCCATGCTCCAGAAGGGCATTTTTCCATAAATACACAAAGTACGATACAAAACAATACACTACAACTTCACAAACCAGATGAGATGTGCAGTAGTTTCATTAGCGGGATGCACTCTTATTGTGTTGTGATAGCTTAGAGGGGAGTGACTTAGCATGCAGAACAAAGAGATGGCAAACTCAGAGTCAAATACGAAAGTGATTGTTATTCTATATCTTAATACGTTGTTTTCGCTGAATATAGCATTTTCACTACAATAAAAGATAACATGGTGTTAGCAGTTAACACCCCATAAAAATATAATTCCGCCTCTTTATCCAAAAGAAAAGGCTACTACACATTGATAAGTAGGTCTATATGGCTGTGCTAACAGGAAACTGCAATATAAGCTAAATGTCATTAGGCTAGGTTATTTTTATTGAAAGCGAAATTGCTTTTTTCCCAACGCAGTTCTGACAAGACAAAGCAAACCTGTCCTTACCCTCTAACCTTAACCAAACTGACTGTTCCTAAACCTAATCTTAACCTGATTATGAAGAAATAAATTATCAAAAAATAATATTTGCTAGCATAGGCACTAATGCAAAGTGGCAGTTACATTGCATAACTTGGTTGGGGTGAAAATGATCCGTTTTAGTTCTATAATCAAAGTTACTCTCTGCCAACTCAATCCATTCTCATCTGGGTTGCCATAATGATATTTAGATGTCCATATTTTTTTTATTTTAACATGAATAAAAGCTTACCTAAACAACTTGTATATCAGTGATGAGTATTATCACAAAAAAAACAAGCAAATGTACAACAAATAACACAGAAATTGTTACTATCAATATTGTATGTGCCAAGATTTTGTAACCAACCAGTTTTATTTTTATTTTTCATCACCGCACCACACTGACTTCCTTCCTCTTTGCCCGCCTCTCGCCCCATCTCTCACCTCTGTCCTCCTCTTCGTCTCACTCTTCTCTCTCTGTCTCTCACTCACACACACACACTCTTTCTCCCTCTTCTCTCTCTTCTCTCTCTTCTCTGTGTACCCTTTCTGTCTGTTTCTCACTTCTCCACTCATTCTGTCTCTTTCTATTTACTCTACCCTCTCTTTATTACTGTCTCTCACCTTTGCCTTTCATCTTTGTCTTTCCCCTTTGTCTCTCTCTTTTTCACTTCTCCTTCTCTCCTCTCTCTTTCTCTTTCCCTCTCTCACCTTCTCTATACTCGCTCTCTCTTCTTCGTGTTACTTTTCCTACGTCTCTCTATTTCTCTCTCCTCTGCCACCCTTTCTCTGTCCATCTCTCTGTTCTCCCCCTCTCTATACTCACATTCTACTCTTTCTGTTCCCTCTCCCTTTTTCTTTTTTGTCTCACCTCTCTACCCCTTCACAGAGCCGGAGTGGGCATCTCTTCCCGTGGGCGTGTTGGTGTGCCAGGCCTGTTCTCTGCTGCACCGGAGCATCCCTCACATCACCCGGGTCAAGTCTGTCCAGGACACGTGGGAGCCCAGTGAAGTGGAGGTAAAGGCACAGACACTGATCAAACATGGCCGCCACCAGGAAGACAGAAAATAATAATCATAATGCAATACACAGATGATGACCATGTGGTAATGAAGGCTGGAAAGTCACTAAATAAATGTACCAAAACCGTGTATTGGTGCCCTGTAGTGGTCTTAAATGGTCTAAAAACTCAACAAAAATACAAAATTAATTTAAACAACACATTTTCAGGAGCCTGTGATCATTACGGGCGTTCGTGGTCAGGTTTAGGTGTTTGATTTTCAACAAAAAAGTGGGGTTGACTACGTCAGTTTGTGTCCTCTTGCAAGAAGAACAGGCACAGAGGCACGGGAATCATTCTATAGATCTTTATTGTCAATTACACCAATACAATAGGGTTAAAGGCAGCAAAATTCTAAGCAAAATCTAAAGCAGTCAAGTGAGTAGTGTCTAAAACGGTGTCTAAAGCAGAGTCTAGTGAGTAGTGTCTAAAGTACAGTCTAAAGCAGAGTCGAGTGAGTATTGTCTAAAGTAGAGTCTAGTAGTAGTGTCTAAAGTCGAGTCTAAAGCAGAGTTTAGTGAGTATTGTCTAAAGCAGAGTCTAGTGAGTATTGTCTAAAGCAGAGTCTAGTGAGTAGTGTCTAAAGCAGAGTCTAGTGAGTAGTGTCTAAAGCAGAGTCTAGTGAGTAGTGTCTAAAGCAGAGTCTAGTGAGTAGTGTCTAAAGCAGAGTCTAGTGAGTAGTGTCTAAAGTGGTGTCTAGCGAGTGGTGTCCAACAGGGTGAGATTGCACCACGGCTACAGATATGAAATGTTGTCTTAACCAAAATGACCAGAACATAGCTGTTATCTTCCCTTAGTGTGATATATGGCCACTTCTGCATGAACCATGAACAGAACCTTTTGCACCTTAGTAAGAAAGTAAGCTATGTATTACATTTGTATATTGTTCACAACTAACTAAAAAAACATTGGTAATGCCAGCTACCTTGTGACTGCGTTTAATAATTTACTAATTTAAGTAACAGAGCTTCAGACAGAGCAGTGCCTTTAGTTACTTCACCCCACCAGGGAATGCTGATGCGTGCAACTGTTAAGTCAGAAAATATACATATATACAATATTTACAATACGCAGTATTAGTGAGAAAAATAAAAATGTATCTATATATTTATCCATCTATTGTAAATGATGATGTAGTAACAGGCAACAATGTAATGATTTTGTTTTACTGTGTGAATTATATACAACCATTAACATGTTATCTAATATTTAAGAGCAAGTGAACCCTTAAATGTATTTCATTATAAATATGCATTGTCAGGGCCTAAAGGGCACAATTATTCAGAGGAGAAAATATGACACTCAACCCCGCTGTATGACTATTATAAATCTAGGCTTTTTAATCATACTGTTTCCGTGGTAACGACCCTATTAGGGGTTACTTCTTGGCGGGATGTGCTAATGCATGAGTGGTGCTTACAGTCAGGGAGGATTTACAAAGAGTCGGCAGATTTCAAAATATCAGCTGTACGGTATATCTTAGATTGTGGCTGGGTAATCCAGCTGTTCTATAATGTTTCAAATAAAATATAAGTTGAAAATTTATACATCAGCCGATTTCAGATTTAGACTTTGCCAAGGAAAATACACCAAAGCAAAAACACTTTTGGCACCATCTTCAGCAATGTCAAAAGCAGCCAATGGACTATTTGTTACTTTTTGTGTGTTAAGAAATTGTTGTTCTAGTTATATAAAATGTATTTTTCAAACAAGCTGGGTAGTAGAGACTGTCCAGCTACTATTTATTTATTGTAGCTCATGTTTAGTTTTTTTTGTTTTTTTGTTGTTGTTTTTTTGTTTTTAACAATGTTGTAGATTTAGAATACCTGTAGTTTTTGTGGTACAAATCTGTTCTTGTTATTGTCTCAGTGGCGTAAATTATTTTCAGTATTATCCTTTACTGTCTATATTTTCTTCAGCAATATATTGTACTTAATTTTTTTTTTTTTTTTTTATCATGACAGGCCTAGTTTCAAAATAAAATAGCCAGTTCCATATTTAGTTTAATTTTGTACATGTCTAGAGGATATCAAATAATCTATAATATTTTACAAGATTAGGTATTAATTACTTACTAAATCTTGACAATTATGATTATTTTATAACATTTCTTGTCTTAAGATAATTTAGAAATCCCAACGTATAGTAAGTACATATATGTGAAATGTGTTACTATATCCAAATAGTTGTAGTTTCATCAGTTCAGTCAAACTAGTCAGGCTGTTCAAATTAAAATAGTGAATTCATGACATTTTAAGCAACATATATTAGATTTTATGTTATAGATTTTACATTAGCAGACAAGTTTTCACTAACCTCCCTTGGGCATTGCTGTCCTCGCTCTAGACTCTGAACTCTTGTCGTTGTTGACCTTGATGACCTTGACCTTTGGTCCGTCTGTGGCTGAACAGCATCAACACAAACCAGACTAGAAAAACCTTTTTAAGAAGCTGTACTTCTCTGAGTAGTTTTCAGACAGCATGCTTTTATTCCTACTTTATTCCTGCTTTATTTCCTACTAAATTATTTGAACATTTGCATTTCTTGCACCGTTCCTTGTGATATGATTTTATTTTTCTCACTTTTGAGGTCTATCCCTTATAAATAGCAGATTGTGTGCATTATTTCATGGTTAGACCTTCCAATTATATTCACCTCTGATAAGCAAGTCTGCACTTTCTGCAAAATCACAAACATGGAGCAGCATTTGGAAGCTACTGGTTTAGGATTTAGGATTATCCATGGATGAAATGCATGGTGGATTGAATGAGGGTATGTGGATGGGTTGCAATTCTTCCCCATATAATCCCATAGGAAACTACATACATCATTGTTAGCTTGAGTCACATCTAGCATGTCTGAAGGTTTATACTATTATAGCCCTCATCTTATGGAGTTTTTCATTGAGGTTGTGTTGTCTTACAGCTACTGGCATCTATGGGAAACAATGCAGCCAAGGCCAAGTACGAGCAGAAGGTACCACCATTCTACTACAGACCCACGCACTCTGACTGCAAGTGAGTACTACCAAAATCGGCTGTCATTTATGCAGGGGTGGAAATAACTACAAATACTCATGTTACTGTAGGTAGATTTTTTGGATACTTGCACTTTTCTTGAGTAGATTTTTAAACATGTACTTGCAATGGATAATAAAGTACTTGTCAACATTGTAAATCAAAGGAGTTACTATGGACAGCCCAAAACCCAATTATCTCACTGCTGACCTCATATCTGGAGTCACAGTTAGGTCATGTTTATGGAACTTAAAATACAGTTCCTTTAAGTATACCCAGAATAGAAATGTTGTATGAACTCTACCATTTTTGTCGTCTCTAAACTGTTTGAGGTAACTGTGTTTTCAGACTTTGCTTATGCGTAAAACTAATGTGTTTAAATGATGCACGTTGCAAAAGTAGACTGCAAACTGAGAAATGCTATTTTTCACGCCTACACTACCTAAATGTGTTAAACTTCCTTTTATCATGCTATATTTGTGCAAGTCATTTTTCTATTGGGGTGCCCATATTTCACATAGAACACTTGTGTTTGTGTAATCTCTCAGTTATCCACGTATGAGCCATAGCAAAAGAAAAAATGTATTCTGTCAACTGGACAAAAGTTTTCGAGTGAATATGTTTTGCTGCTCATCCAAGCCACTTCTTCAGTTCTGGTCAGATTGCTGGTGGACACTGCCTTATATCTGTCTTAAGGGAGGAGATAACTACACTGAAGCTAACCTTTGTGTACAGTTTTTGTTTGTTAGATATGTCTATTGAACTATACTAAGTGTGAACTATACTAAGTGCTCAGGGCTGCCAACTTTTCACCAAAGCCTGGAGTGAGATTTCAGCGGGGCCAAGCTCAGTTAGGTCTATATGGTTACTGCCAGCGAATCTGCACACTTTTTTCACAGGGGTCACACAGTAGAAATGCTTATTATTTGGCACAAGTTTGACACAAGTCCTATAAGATTTAATCAGCAGTCTACAATTTGCTGTTGTACTGTGAAAACGAATTGAAATATCCAGCAGAATAGAGGGATTACATTACATTTCAAAGAGCTAAAAGTACCCTAATATATAAAGCAGTAGGGTCTGGTTCACACCCAGGAGATTTTTTCATTAAAATAGTATTTCACACATTTTGGTGCATTTTAACAGGTTATTAGGATGATTGACTAAAGAGTCCCTCTAGAGGAGGTACATGGCATTCCCCCTTTTAAAGGGCCCATATTACTCTATTTTGTTATAATGTTGTAGCCAGAATTGTATTTTAATTCATTCACACATGTCTAACATACAACTCCTGCATATTTAGGAGTTCTTCATTAGAGAAAACACTGTTTCACCTTGTGATGTCATGTGGTAATACAGGAAGTACTCCATTGTTTTAAATTCCATGCACCTTCAGTAAAATCATTTGGATTATTTCAGCCCTGAAATGATCAATCTCTACTGAGCTAAAGGCAAAAGGTAGCTGTTACCCTGAAAACTACCACATGACATCACAAGGTGGAACAGAGCATTTTGAGCTATGGAGCTGTAAACAGACTAATAATTAAGGTTTACTCAAACATGTGCATGAAAGAAAAAACAATTCAAGATATGTATTTGAGGAGATAACAACATTCTAACATGGCTTAAAGCTCACAAGAGTCATTTTTGCATAATATAGGACCTTGAATATTACTCCTGAAGTATAGTCTAGATCAGCCAATGTGGTTTTGCCAGCACCAGCCAAATGCAATAACAAAAACTTCCTCTCCCTTAGCAGTGTATGGCCAAAGCATGTACAAATACACTGCAATAAAATCCACATGCACCTCAAACGCATTTTTCTATTTTATCTTATCAACAGCTCAGAACTGTCAAAAACAATACTGCACAACTATCCAAATAAACCTTATTTGTTGCACAACAAAATTTGCCTTGATGAGCCACAAACAAATCGGTTATTGGGCATGGGCTGTGCATCCATGGACAATGTTCCACATAGATGGAGAAAAGAGGACATTGTCAGGTTGATTGTTTAAATATTTGTACCTTTAAAGTTGACAGACTGTTGATTCATTAGAAGCCTATGCACACACAATCCGCAGGTACACGTGCAATGCTTGTGCAGTGTTTGTGCCATTTATTTGATCAGCTGTTTTTTTCAAAAGTGGTTAGAAAAGGTCTGTTTACTTTCCACAACTTATGTTTTATTGAGAAAGAAGTGTGAGCTGTGAGGGGGGAGGCAGAGGAGAGCTGAGCCTGTGAGCAGCAGTGCCACATGAGCGGAGCAGAGAGAAAGGGAAGGGGCCTCTGGGAGATGGCAACACGCACACCGCACACACAGGGTCAGGAGGACAAGAAATGGCATATTATGTGTATGAGACCATTATCCTCCCATTTTCAAACTAAAGAAATTGTTTTTTTTCAGGGGTTTTTTTTCTGCATGAGATATCAGGAGTATGGTGTGAGAGCATGTGAAGTAACTCAAATGCATGAGCCTAGTTGGCAGCCCTGTATGCCTGAGTCATATTTTGCATAATCGTTCAGGCTCCTAATGGGTGCTCTCACACCTATTAGCATACTGGTCTAAAGTTATTTCTCACATACCCTATGCATTGTGAGCATCCTAATTATTCACCACGATGAGTTTCTAAGCACTTTTCACAACTTTCAAACATATACGTGTATAAATGGACATAGCAAACCTTCTATTTAGAAGCGTCTCCATGCTCAAAAAGGAAGAGAGCATGGACATGTATTGACTCTGGCTCCAGTTCACTCTCTATTGAAAAACTGTTGCCCCTCTTTCTGTAACTGCTGCTGTCAAGCTCATCATTTTGGTGTTTTTAATTTGTCTATTTTGTCCTAAAATCAATGGATCAATGAACAGCATTAGCAACAGGCTTGATTGACAGCATTGCTAAGGAGTATTACCATCAAAATCCTCGCTCCTAATTGGCTATTTGGTTGTTTGTGGTCGGAACTTGGCTCCAAATTCAGTGCTATAACTGCTAGCCTCAATGAGCTTCATTTGGATGGAGCCGAAAGCTATGGGTGACATCACACTCTCTTAGTCCACTCCTTTATACGGTCTATGCTTTCAGAGGCCAGAGCAGAGTTTTTCCTTCGGTAAAGCTAGCATGCTAGCATATACTGGTGGAAGACAAATTTTACTCAGATAGCCTACATGGGAAAAATCTGTAAGTATTTTAAAATGATCAATTAGCAGCATGGCTTTTGCTAACATAATGATAGGTACTTTGTAAGGATTGCAAGGTGCACTAGATGTTAGTGTTACATCTGGAATTCCACTATATAGCAATACATTTATCTCTCTTCATCAGGCCAAGTTACAGTTGAGATCTGTGGAGAGGCAACTCTGCTTACTGAGAGGATATGGTGTTTAAGGTATCCTTGAACAATAAAAAACATCTGTAATACTGTAATGCGACAGTGGCTCAGTGGTTAGAGTGTGAGCATTAGAGAGCGTTGTGTCCTTAGACAAGACACTTCACCCACATTGCCTAGTATGAAAGTGGTGTGTGCGCAAATGATAGGTGGTGGTCGGAGGGGCCAATGGCACAGATTGGCAGCCTCTCTTCCGTCAGTCTGCCCCAGGGCAGCTGTGGCTTACCATCACCAAGTGTGGAAATGAATTAATAATGACTATAGTGTAGCGCTTTGAGAGGCTTTGAAAAAGCGTATTACAAGTGTAAGCCATTATTATTATTATTATTATTATGCTATATTGTGGAACTTCTAGACAATTTTAGACAAAGCCACATTATCTCCATGGTTAAACAGTGCACCTTTAAGCATTGATATCATTGCTAGTGAAAGTCTTGTTGTAGCACATTAGAACACATAGAACATGCATTTTCATATTTCCCCATTCATCACTTGTCAACCCAACTCCTTGTCCTTAAATGGCTCCTCTTAAACACCCTTTGCTTGGCTTCCTTGTTTTTGATGCAGTTAGTTATGCTCCAGACAGGAGGATCAGACATACACAGTGTAGACTATAGAGGGAGGAGGAGGAAAACGCTTACGAGCCTGCAGGGATGACAAAGGTGGAGAAAAAGTGTGGGAGAGAGCACACATAAGATTGACAGACAGACTGTTGGCATGGCAATAAGGCACACTAGACTAGACAGAGACAGTTACGCTGAATAGACTTTAATGCGGCCAATAAGTGTGTTATTGAGGACCTTAGCTACAATGATAAACATTAGTAAGTTGCTCATTGATATATAAAGGTGCACTATGTAACTTTTCTGCTTGTCTCCATGGAGATATTATTGCTGTGTCTGACAGTTTCAGTAGAAATAGATAGGTTTAATGTCATACTATGGGAGTTTACAGATCACTCATTTCACATATGGATTAATAAATTACCTGTCTGCAATGAATCATAGACTTAATCACTCTTATAATCTGCAAACCAGGAAGCAAGGCTGGTGCAATGTCAACATGGAAGTTGTTATTAGCATTACTGTGACAGCATAACTCAGCTCTGGCCTCTGCTTATAAACCCATCACCCATCATGGTGAATACTTAAGATGCTAGGAAATCATTGGGAAAGTGAGGAATCACTCTGGGTTGTCAAAAGTTTCGAAAATCAGGTACTAATCGATACTAAAACTGGTATCGAAACTTGATACTCATATGAGCAGATATCCATATTAAAAATGTGAATAGCTTGAGCTGTATCTTTCACAAGTATAAGACACATAGACTAGTATACACCCATGGACCACTATGAACCTACTGCACACTGAGGGATTACACCGATAAACCACATGGTTATACAAAAGAACATACTATAGTTTAATGTTGAAATTCATATTCTGTTGTCTAAAGAAAGTGTCTTTTTTACCATCATGGTATTGGAATCTGTATTGAGTACTGAGTCTGTTTCTTAGTATGGAAATCAAGTTTGAATTTTTTGTATCTTGACAACAGTAACAAAGTCTATTTTTTCCAAAAGTTGTTCAACCATAATCTACACCACTACTCCAAATGTCCACATAGCTGCAGTTGTAGTAGCAGCAGTAATCATTGCAGTAGTAGTAACCGCTGAGTGTTTTTCACTGCGCTTGTGTTGCGAGCGTGCTGACAGTATACTCTCTCTCTCCCTCCCCCCTGTGTCTTCTCTCCAGGCTGCTGAGGGAGCAGTGGATCCGTGCCAAGTATGAGAGAAATGAGTTTGAATTCATCGAGAAGCAGGAGCCTTACTCTGCAGGTGAGCACAGGCCTGGTCTCTGTAGAACTGGTTAGGATCCACCCCTCCATGACAATTGTAGGCCCAGATGGAGCAGTCCATTATAATCATATCATGGCAGTTATCGTATAATTAGAGTTGGATTAGAGTCCCTGGTGAAGGTTGTGGTCATCCAGGAATGATTTTATTTTAGATTGAATTTGTATTTACAAATCAAATTGTCAAACTATTTGAATTTAACCACCCATAGCGAATAAAGCAACAGTTGTTTTTCCCCGCTAAAAGCAGGTCTTAGTATCAAAATAAGACCACTGTGTGCTGTCTAGATCTAATTATAAACCATTTTATCATCCACAAACCAGGAAGTGTAGTGTTTGCATGCTAGGTTTTGTTTCATAAAGTGCTTATAGACTCAACTGAGGATACTAGGAATGTGTTAGGAAACTAAGGAATAAGTTTGAAACATTAAAAGTTCTGGTCTTCATGTTTCTCAAGACACTAAAAACAGGTACATTTTTAATATAGCAACAGCTGCCAGGGTCAATTCCCTGAATGCAGAGTTTGCATGTTCCTCGTGTGTCTGGGTGGGTTTCCTTAATTAACCTAAACATGCAAAATAGGCTAATCTTCCAGTTAGTTATTTAACCACAACACACAGTGAAGTTAGGAGATATGAAACTAGCTACCATGTATTTAAGTAAAAGATTAAATCTTTTTAATACCATATCATTGTACCATCTACAATGCCCTTGCTACGATGGAGGTGTCAGCATTCAGGCATTAACCGTTTCATTGAAGCCAATACAAACTGTCATTGCCTCCATGCTGGTGTGAACACTAGATATACAGTTACCTTCATGCTACATGCGCAATGTCCAGTGGAGCATATCAAAATCACATTTTCAACATGATTGTAAACAAACAAAACCAAAAGAAAGTATAATTTACCCATCAATACACAAAACTTTGAAAACTCCTTGGGGGGTTGGGAAACCTTGGGAAAAAGTCAAAGAGTTACATTTAGGCCTATATTCTGTTAAAATAACCTTCTAGATTCTATGATTAAAAAATAATAATAATAAATAAATATATATATATATATATATATATATATATATATATATATATATATATATATATATATATATATATATATATATATATGTGTGTGTGTGTATATATGTGTGTGTGTATATATATATATATATATATATATTTGTGTGTGTGTGTATATATATATATATATATATATATATATATATATATATATATATATATATATATATATATATATATATATATGTGTGTGTGTGTGTGTGTATATGTATACATATTGCAATGTCAGATATCTACATATTGCATGTATCAAAATGTTTTTTCACAGTTGACATATTGTGTGTGTGTCTGCTATATAGTTATAATCTATGGCACCAATGGATCATTCTGTTATAATTTGGACATGTTAAATTTCTTTATTAATCAAAAATGGCTTAATAAAAGAAACAAGATTTATATATTTTTTAATTGTACCAAAATGACTACAGGACTCTGTCGTATCCCTCCCATATCACATATTAAGAAAATAAAATTGGAGAATGAAGTTAACTACAGAGCAGTTTGTGTATGTCCGTGGCGGAGAAAACGGGGGCTGATCGGCACAATGGTGTCTCAAAAATAATCCATTTAAGATTGCACAATCATGCACGAGTCACTCCAAATACAACTCCAGGTGAGTAAATGGTGAGGGGAAACAACTGTAACATGGCTGAAAGTTCTGAAAAGACAAATTATGCATATTAGGTCTGTTTTTAAATTAAAAAAAATGAAATATGACATAACTTAAACTTTTTGCAAACTTTTTTATTTAGCATTATGTCAGTATTTATCATATTTTAATTTAGATGTATTATTTGCTGTATTTTTCAGACTTTTTTATACAGCACAATTTCATGAAATATTTAAGGGATACAAGGACTACATCAGGACTATGTAAGAATTAAACCAGGACTACTATCAGGTCTAACCATACACTGTATATATAAATGGACATAGCTAACGCACTAGCAGCCATGTTCCAAAAAGGAAGTGACTCTCGCTCCAATTCATTGTACATAGGAAAACTGCTCCTCTCTCTGGAATGGCTGTAGAGAGTTATTTTGGTCTTATATTTGTATTAACCTTTTTGGTTGCTATGATACTCGTGGTAGGAATTCCAAATATGGAACCAAATTGATCCTTATAACTGCTAGCCTCGATGAGCTTCATTTAACTGGAGCTGAATGTTATGGTTGACGTCACACTCACTTAGTCCACTTCTTTACGCAGTCTGTGGATCTAACCTTGAAAAGCTCCAGCATGACTGTAGCATACATCAAATTATATCTATATCAATTTATATTCTAAAAATATATATATAATTGTCCTAATGAATTGCCAACATTCTGTTTTCAAATATATATTTTTTCTCATAATTTTGTGTACTTTATTCAGAGAAAGTTACACTAAGTAGTTGGTCATTTGTATGTTCGCTGGTCTGGTGTACATTTCAAACCTGACTGCAAATGGAGCTCCGTGATTGGCTATTGGTGACCTCATCCTCTTATTGTTACAGTATCATTCATGCATAATATGAGTCACTGTGTCATGTGCGTTAGCGCATTTGTTTTGTTCTTTGGCCGCAGTGCATTGTGGGATATCAGGTCAAGTCTATGAACACTCAAATTGAGTTTAAAATGTTTGTTTGTCAGTGCAAACATTGATCTGGTTTATGCAAAAATAATGGAGGAGAGGAGGAGGAGCAGAGAGAGGAAGGCTATTGATCCATGAGGTAATACAAAGTGTGGAGAGGGTTTTGTGGCAAGAAGTACAAGAAATGAAATGAGTGAGAGAAGGAGAGGAGTCATTTAAGTGTATGTTTTTGGGGGTTAAAATACTTTTGTTCTTTCATTCACAATGTTTACTCTAGAAGATATAAAAAGGTCCACACAGCTGTATTAGCTAGTTCTTTTTTATGTTTGTGTCACTAAGTAATGTTTTGAAATGTCACCCCAATCCTGTAAACTTACAGAAATCCATAATGCCAGTAGTGTCTCACTTTAAGCTGCTGCACGATAATTTTTCTAAGATTTTTGGATGTTTCTCTACATGGAATTGAAACTGTGTGACAGCACACATGCGAACTATGCGATGGTGCACACGATCAGTTGTGGCTTGGATGAAGTTTGTCGGAGTGAGTGAGCATTAGAAGAGGCTTTGCTGATGCTAACTATGATGCCAGGGCTGCAGGACACAGAGAAGGGACACTTTTGTCTTGAGGGCTGTTAGGTTCCTCAACTGCCCTGACACAGGACCTGCTGACTCTACCTGACCAAACCTCCTGTTTAACTACACTAAGAACTTTGACTGAGAGAGAAAGAGGAAGAAGAAACACAGTTGAAATGTTGCTGCAGATAAACTTGAACATTTTTCATCGCAGATGGCCAAAATCATGCAGCAGACACCCGGCTTTAAACATTGTGCTAACTACTCAAGTTGTTTCGTGAAAAGTTTACTCACCAAGAAAAAAGATATGCAGTATGAGTAACCTATATCTTAACTGAACCACTAATCTCAACAATTCTTTTATAGGGCAACCTTATTATCTGGCAGTCTTATCTTCACCAGTTAATTATTCATGCTCCTTTACAGCCTGATATTATCAAACAGTTTTAGAAATCTCCATAGAGTCACTGTGTATAATTGTGGTGAGTCAAGTCTATTGAACTGCAGGCTTTTGACATCATCCTCTCTCAGAAATAGAATCTGGATTATAGAAACATGCGGCGTGGGCTGAGGATTCCACCAAAATAGACAAAAGACGACAAAATTAGGCTCTAAAAATAGAACAGCGTAAACTATAGAGTGTATTAGGGCTTAACGATTTGAGAAAAATACCTAATTGCGATATTTCTGACGAGCTGAGCTTTGCAGTTAGATTTGTGATTTACGTGATCAAAGGTGCTCATTCTTCTATGTAAACAATAGAATGGCATTTTCAACATTAAACCATAGTACTTTCTTTTATATTACCATGTGGTCTATCTGTGTAATCCCTCAGTGGTCCAGGTAGGTTCATAGTGGTCCATGGGTGTAAACTAGTCTATGTGTCTTATACTTGTTCTGATACAGCTAAAGATCATTCTAAAGCTATTCAGGAAAGGTTCATTTCTGTCCTGTGAATGTGACTTTTTTAGTATTGATACCTGCTAAAATGAGTATCTTTTCAACACTAGTTTTAATATCAGTTAGTGTCTGTTTTTTTTACTTATGACAAGTTTAGTGTGTACCAATCTAAACTACAGGGTTAGCAATTTTTATGTAGGATAAGTTGTTTGTGGGGGAAATTACGGTACTTAATAGACAAAAGACAACAAAATATGACAAAATAAGGTTCTAAAAATGGAACAGCGTAAAATAGTCCCAATCTAACGCACATATGTGGTGGTTTCATGCTACATTGACTTTCACATCCTCTTGGTAAGGATTAGCAAATGATTGAAAATGAGGGTTCAGATTACAGCAAGAGACTAAATGTCTTCTTATTACAGCTCCAATGTCTCCTTTGTTGTATGGTCTGTGTTCAGATGGGCTGTGTTTCAACTATGTAAAAAATAAAATGTAAAAAAAAAGAATAATTATTGTATAATAAATAATACATCAAAAAGGATGTATTATTTATTACTATTTACAGTTACCTGAAAAGAGGAACTAAATGTGTTTAGTTTTAGTCTTACAGAATAGAGACTATATTTGTTTTTATTTTGACTGCTGTAGGCAATGTGCGTGAAGTGTCTTCCTAATGGCAGAATGCAGTCTGATGAGGTTTAAACCGGCAATCCAATGGTTGATGGGCATACATTTATCTCACTGCAACATAATCGTTCCCATTTTTATTTAGGGTTCATTTTAAATAGTGATTTTTATTTATTTATTTTTGTTGTTATAACTGTGCACTGTTTAAATGTATTGTTGTGTATCAGTTATATGTAACTTTTTATGTAACTTCTGGTGAAAGGTTCACTACATGCTTATGCACTAACCTACTTGTACCTTATATTGTACCTTTAAGTCCAGGACTTCGTGTAATAGTTGTTCCACCCTATCTGTTCCACTCATAAGACAATAAGATCCATGAGACAAAGCCTTCCGGACAATATTGGGTTAATGATGTTTTCAATGTCAATTTATTCTTAATTCTGTCCTTTATAAGAAAATTCTATCCAGATTTTTTCTGGTAACAACAAGATGAAACCAACAAAGGGAAATCAGATTGTTCTCACAGCGATGATATTTGACTCTCTGCCTCCCTCTCTCTCCCCTGCCAGGTTACAGAGAGGGGTTCCTATGGAAACGGGGCAGAGACAACGGCCAGTTCCTCAGTCGAAAGTTCATCCTTTCCGAGAGGGAGGGGGCGCTCAAGTACTTCAACAAGCAGGATGTGAGTATGGCTCGTGACAATGCAGAACAGACTGACAAGTATAGAGAACAGATAACATTTGTAAAATTGACTTATTCTTAATTACAAAAACATTATACATGATGGTGAAGATGTTTATGTTTTATTTTGTGTTTTGGTTCTACAGATGAATTGTCCAGTCAAAAAGCAGAATGAGCTTCATATGAGTCTCTCATTCAGGCTGTCAGTTTCAATGTTGAAATCCATTTGATTTAAACCTAAAAAGACTCTCTTTGATCTGAAATGCCAGCCACTTAAACTCCAGCACCTGCAGCCAATCATGAACCAGTGCTAGTGCAACCTCTGCAGCTCAGTGAGGGAAAACTGGAGGTTCTGAGCTTTCAATTCAATTTATTTTTGTAAACCCAAAATCACAACAGCAGTCGCCTCTTAGGGCTGAACATGGGAATATATTTAACCAACAGAAAGTTAGAAAATCAACAATGAAAGAGAAACAGACAAGCAAATGAACCAACAGAAAATAAGCAAATGGATAACAAATGGATAGCTTTCACATGAGGTAACCCAGGTTCAGTTGTGATAGCATAATTTGTACACAAAGTAATTCAAAGTGCTTTACAGAACAAGGAAGACATTAAAATCACAATGCAAACAAATCAAAACATAAATAATCATCATAAAATTAACATTAAAAGAGAAGCATGCAGTTATATGCACAGCTAAACAGAAGTGTTTTAAGCCTGGATTTAAACATTGTTAAAGTAGAGGCCTGTCTCACATCTTCAGGGAGACTGTTCCAGGTTTTAGCTGCATTTAGTTCCTCTTTTTTTGTTTTTGTTTTTTTTAACAGTAAGAGCATAGGCTACATACAGTTCCTTTAAGAAGACAGAAATGCAAACGTCTAAACTAATACAAGAATCTTGATTGTAGAGGTCTGAACTACAGGGTTAGCAGGTTTTAACAGCTTCATGAAGCTAACATATTACACTATAGATTACCTGTTCTTTCAAGATGCTACAACCATTTAAACTGTGATTTTGGTTTCATTGCAATTACTTTTGCCTCCCTTGTTGATAATAAGTTTTTACTGGCCAGGCCAGAGACCCCAAAGCCGTGATGAAGATTGAGACGCTGAATGCTACGTTCCAGCCAGCGAAGATTGGGAACCCGTGTGGTCTGCAGATTACCTACTTGAAGGACAACAGCACACGCAACATCTTTGTGTACCACAGTGACGCCAAGGTACGCAAACCAATCAGGGTGTTGGTCAATACACTATGTCATGTAGCGAATGATAAGTCTGGAACTACATAGACCATGATACTTTGCTCTTTTTTGGAGAAGCTAACATGAAGAAATCAAGCTAACACAAGGAAATCAAGAAACATTTGATTTCTAATCTCTAAATTATTAAATTAAATTTTGATTTTAGACAGTACGATGCAATTTTCAACCATGTGGTCTTATGGTAGTTTTGATAAAGATTTGCATTCTGCATTTATACTTTAGTTCAGGTTGTCAAAAGTATTGAAAATCAGATACTAATCCATACTAAAACTAATACTGAAATATTGATATCTATTTAAGCAAGTATTGGTAACAAAAAAAAGTCACATTCAGAGGACAGGGAAGAACCTTTCCTGAATATCTTTAGAATAATGTTGAGCTGTATCAGAACAAGTATAAGAGACTAGACTAGTATACAATCATGGACCACTATGGGACCTATCTACATTATATTCTTGTTTTGTATTGATTATCTGGATATCAGTTTTTGACCACCCCAGTTTAACGTTTTACCTAAATAATGGCAGAGGCATTTAAAAAAAAATATATACTGTATGCATTCTAAGCTTAATCAGGCAATACACATTTTTACTTTCCATCATAAATTGCTATGCCTTTTGAATTACTTTGTTCAAATGATAAATTACAGATCTTTATTTCAAGAAAGGCATTATTATAATTGCATCCTAGAACAGATTTAGCCTGTTAAGTACTTGGACCCATTTCCATCAAGAGGCTACCTCTCACCTACATGTGCACCACTGTTTCTTGAGCTAGAAGTGGGTCCAGTAAAACCAGTTCCTTTGTCTGGGTGTGTGTGAGAAACCTGAGACCGCTGCAAGCCACAAAAAAAAAAAAAATCATAATACTTTTACTTCTCCTTTTTTCCCATTTCTTTAAAGCTACAATATGTACATTTTCTGGAGTAGGGTTGGAGATATTCAGATGATATTGTTGTGCCTAGAATGTTCCGCTGTTTGTCACTATCTTGCATTTATTCCATGTGTTTGTTGCTCAAATAAAAATGCATCAAAAACATTCATCCTCATTATGAATGGGCTTGTCCCTGCGCAGATCTGACCTGTAACTTGGCCTGCTTGTCTCCATAGGCAAAGATACATTTAATACCATACAGTGAAACATTCCAGCTAAAACAAAAACATCACCATGGAAACAAGCATATGGTGTTACATAGTGCAGCTTTAAATTCGTGTTAAAAATACTACCATCCGATGAGACAAATTTGGTGAAAAATGCTCAATTTGGAAACAGGAAAAAATAGAAGCATAAATTGTGAATTGTTCAGTCTTATGAATTGTTCAGTCTTAGCTAAAGCACACTCCACCCTCTGCTGGTGGAGAGCTGGTACTGCAGTAGGAGCAGGTCAGTGGGTTCGCGCCTGCCATGTGCCTGTCACTCTGGCTCTCTAGTGACTTTATTGACAGCTCTGCAGCAGCCCAAGACAGGTTTCTCCGGATAGTACCTGAACACTTCACACCTTATTCAAGCCAGGTTGAGATCAATCTATTAGAATGCATCATTTTTCAGTATTTCATATGCCTATTCACTATATTAAAAAATCATTAAAAATGTTATAAAAATATGTTTTTAAATTATTATTATTATTATTATTATTATTATTATTATTATTATTATTATTATTATTATTATTATTATTATTATTATTATTATTATTATTATTATTATTGCAATATATAAATGTAACATTCCAAGGATTATGCTAAAAATGAAATGCCTTTGCTTTGGATTTGGCACACAATGCAAATGCAATTCCAAAAATAGAAAAGAAATATTTACAAAATTTTACTTTAAACTCTGGAACTTGAAAAAATGTTTTAAAACGATCAGTAATAGCAACGATAGCAATTTATTGAGTTTTTCCAATCAACGTATTATTTACAAATTTGCAACAATTGAAATTGTGCATAATCAGATAAAGTCAAAAAAGGCACTTTTAGTGCCTTTTTTGGCTTTATCTGATTTCTGGTCTGATTGTCCTAATGGAGTTGTTTTTGCCTAGAATCTTTACCAGAATTAAATTCATATAATGTATCTTGCGTTGAGGTGTTTTTTAAGATGGAAAAACACCTTGAAAAATTGGCATTCTTATTGCGAGCTCTCCACAAATCTGATGTAACTTGCCATTAGCTGCTTGTCTCCATGGAGATAAATACATCTCATGCCATACTGTGGAGCACATTGTTGGCCTTTGAGAATGTACATAGTATACCAAGTTCTCAACATTTTTTATATCTGTAAATATATATGTAATTACAAAAAGTATTTTTTGGGTTTTTAATTGTTGTTGTTTTTTTCAGGAAATGGTTGACTGGTTCAACGCTATCCGAGCAGCGCGCTTCCACTACCTGCAGGTGGCGTTTCCTGGAGCGAGTGATGAGGAGGTATAGTCCTGTTTAGCACCAGGAGGACAGGGAGACATATCTTTGGTCTTAGTTGTTCCCATGACAACAGAAGCTAACACCTCTTGTCTTTCTGTCCTGTGTCCTTCACAGCTTGTGCCCAAACTGACCCGAAACTTCATGAAGGAGGGGTTCATGGAGAAGACTGGTCCTAAGGTCAGTGTGATTCTTTAAAAGTACCATTCTGTATTTGGGATGTTGTTGGGTCTTATTGTTTGACTCTAATGACTGTTTAGTCTAAGGGGTGAAAGCGGCAGAGTGGATAAGCATGCCCTCTGAGCAATATTGATTTTGAATTCACTCCTTTATATTAAAGAGGTCGGGTTAATCAATTTTTTGAATCTTTTTGAAGCTTTCTACTATATTCTAACCAAAAACATGTCTGAAGAGGTTTTATACACTCACCTAAAGGATTATTAGGAACACCTGTTCAATTTCTCCTTAATGCAATTATCTAATCAACCAATCACATGGCAGTTCCTTCAGTGCATTTAGGGGTGTGGTCCTGGTCAAGACAATCTCCTGAACTCCAAACTGACTGTCAGAATGAGGAAGAAAGGTGAGTTAAGCAATTTTGAGCGTGGCATGGTTGCTGGTGCCGGACGGGCCGGTCTGAGTATTTCACAATCTGCTCAGTTATTGAGATTTTCACGCACAACCATTTCTAGGGTTTACAAAGAATGGTGTGAAAATGGAAAAACATCCAGTATGCGTCAGTCCTGTGGCCGAAAATGCCTTGTTGATGCTAGAGGTCAGAGGAGAATGGGCTGAGTGATTCAAGCTGATAGAAGAGCAACGTTGACTGAAATAACCACTCTTTACAACGGAGGAATGCAGCAAAGCATTTGTGAAGCCACAACACGCACAACCTTGAGGCGGATGGGCTACAACAGCAGAAGACCCCACCGGGTACCACTCATCTCCACTACAAATAGGAAAAAGAGGCTACAATTTGCACGAGCTCACCAAAATTGGACAGTTGAAGACTGGAAAAATGTTGCCTGGTCTGATGAGTCTCGATTTCTGTTGAGACATTCAAATGGTAGAGTCAGAATTTGGCGTAAACAGAATGAGAACATGGATCCATCATGCCTTGTTACCACTGTGCAGGCTGGTGGTGGTGTAATGGTGTGGGGGATGTTTTCTTGGCACACTTTAGGTCCCTTAGTGCCAATTGGGCTTCGTTTAAATGCCACGGGCTACCTGAACATTGTTTCTGACCATGTCCATCCCTTCATGACCACCATGTACCCATCCTCTGATGGCTACTTCCAGCAGGATAATGCACCATGTCATAAAGCTTGAATCATTTCAAATTGGTTTCTTGAACATGACAATGAGTTCACTGTACTACAATGGCCCTCACAGTCACCAGATCTCAACCCGATAGAGCATCTTTGGGATGTGGTGGAACGGGAGCTTCGTGCCCTGGATGTGAATCCCACAAATCTCCATCAACTGCAAGATGCTATATCCTATCAATATGGGCCAACATTTCTAAAGAATGCTTTCAGCACTTTGTTGAATCAATGCCACGTAGAATTAAGGCAGTTCTGAAGGCGAAAGGGGGTCAAACACCGTATTAGTATGGTGTTCCTAATAATCCTTCAGGTGAGTGTATATTATCCATGCATGTTTGGGTAATCTTGCAATATCTCCCATGCCCCATTCAGCCCCTCCTTACAGTTAGCTGGATGATTCTGTCCAGTGCCCAGCCCAAAGGGACACTCGACTCAGCGCTTCCAAAAAGAAAATGAAACTTATTAAATATGTTAATACATTGCTTTTGGCAAATATAACATTTTCCAAGCAGTAACAGGTAACATCATGATCTAAGTATGTTATGTGTTAGCAGTTAATACCCCATAGAAGTGAAATACCCTCCCTTAAAATACATCCATCCATACTTTTCTTCCACTTATCTGGGGGCGGGTTGTGGGGGTAGCAGCCTAAGCAGGGACTCCCAGACTTCCCTCACCCCAGACACGTCCTCCAGCTCCTCTGGTGCGACCCTAAGGCGTCCAGATGCCCGAGCCACCTCAGCTGGCTCCTCTCAATGTGGAGGAGCAGGCGATCGCTGTCAAGCACCCACCCCAGGCCTGGCTCCAGGGTGGGCCCCAGTAATGCCAGTTTGTAGCTGGCCTTGTTTTTATCCTCATCAAGACAGGCTTTTGAGCCGCTCTTAGTCTGACCCGTCCCCCGGACCTGTTTGCCATGGGTGACTCTACCAGGGGCATGAAGCCCCCGACAACATAGCCCCCAGGATTAAAGTGAGGGTTCAAGGAGGGGCTCTGTGTCCAAACATTGTGTCCATTAAACTAGTCTGGTGTAATATGATTTATATATTATAGATTCAATAAATTTAATATTTTGTCAAATAAAACAAAAGTATACAAGTCATACTAGCAAAAAAGTGACTCACTTTTAGTTTAAATATATTGTCAGACATAAGGCTGGTCAGTTGAAATTTCACCTGAAGAACTTAATGTTATTGTGCCCTTGTCCAAGATGCTTCATCCATATTATCTACAGTTATGGTAATGTCTCTATTTGCACCAGGAAAAACATCTACTGTAAAATCGCTTGTTCACTGTAAAGACAAACTGCAGTCAAATGAAGAATGTGTAAGATCATAAATACTTTCAGTATTTTTAGTACCTGATTTTTACTCTCTTAAAAACATGAAAAACTGATCATCATTTTAAACTGTTTGCAGTGGTCTAAGGTTATTCCTCACTTACCTTATGCATCCTGCACATCCTAATTGTTCAACACAATGAGTTTATAAGCACTTTTCACAGATTTCAGATCAGAGCAGAGTTTTACTAGCAACAACTACAACTAGGACTACAAACACAGACAGATTTTAATCAACTACATGGAAATTTGGGTACAGGGCCTTAAATTATTCAAAAAATGTTGCTCGGACAGGATAATTAATGGAATGCAATTAATAATTCCATTCCTTAAATCTGTACAAAATTTAATTCCATAACTTGGAATATTTTTGATTCCTTAGCTAAATTATTAGATAAGCATGTGCAAGGTCGTCTGAATTCAAGGAAACCACCGACTTCTGATTATTAGTGAAAAGAACTTGTCTAGACATAATGACAGCTATAAAAGATGAGGATTTAATATTTTCTCCCTTCAAGGACTCATAAAATACTTTCAGTTAGCATTACCACAGGATGCTGCAGAGTCCTCTCTCACTCATTAATAATTTGACAGATTTTTATGTCGAATGCCGCTGGAGTAGGAATTATGGGTGAAAGGTCTTGCTTTTGGTGCCAAAGTTACAGGGAAAACATGTATGTATTGTCACAAGCAGATGTCATTGTGTTGCCTGGAATGCTCCACAGTATGGCATTAAATTTATCTATACACTATTACACTATTCTTATTCTCACTATTCTTACTCTTACACTATTAGTTATTGTTGCTCAAAAATACCTTAAACATGCATCATTACTGTGAGTAGGCTCACCTCTCCATAGATCTGACCTGTAAGTTGGCCTGTTTGTCCAGATGGATAGACAAGTTTAATACCATACTATGTCAAATTTAGGTGAAGCAATAATATCTCCATAGAGATGAGCAGATAACTCTCCAACTGGAAATGTACAAACAAATCAGCTCATGTCAAAACTCTTTCATAGTGAAATTTGATTATTTAATTATTTACCACCAAGTAACCCATTTTACACAATGCACATAAAAAAAGATTGAAATCCTTATAAAATGTTGAAATGGAAAAAACTATAGATGACTGATATGTATATACTTATTTTTCAGCACACAGAAGGCTTCAAGAAGAGATGGTTTACAATGGACGACAGGAGGCTCATGTATTTCAAAGATCCTCTGGTAATTATTAGTCAAATTATTAGTCAAAAAAAGAATCATTTTGGACTAATAAATTCCAAAACTCTGACCAAATTCAAGTAAGAGTAAAAAGTATTTCAGGAAACTACGTGTACAGTATGAGTAACTGTAAGTAAAGTTAATGTAATTGGAGGAACAAAACAAGCAAACAAAATAATGGATAAAATCTGATATGTTCAAAGGACAGACAGAAAAGTGAGAAAAACAAAATCATATCTGAAGGAGCAGTGCAGGAAATACAAACGTTCAGATAATTTCATATTGTCAACATAAAGCTTTTGTCACTTGTAGACTTACTCACAGGAAATGTGGGAAGAACAGTGGGAAGAGGAACCAAAAATTTTACTCAAGTAACAGTACTGACCTAAATGTGTGGTGTCTGAAAATTACTCTAAGAAATGGTCAAGAATTGTGTTAAAAACAAAGCAAAATGTACTGTTCATAGATCGACTGTTCATCTACAGGCGAGTTAAAGCTAGTATTTATTTCAAGCCCTGGTCATAATGTATTTGGATTACTTAAAACTACTACTAAGTAATAGTAGTAGTAGTAGTGGGAGTAGTAGTAGTAGTGTTTTTGCTTTTGCCTTATACTGCCTTATACACTCTTACTTTGGTTCTTCAGATTAGGTCAACTACTTTTTGTTTCCACTTATTTTATTTTTTACATGTTTGGTTTGAGTGCCCTGACAGTCCTGTCTGTCCCAGGACGCCTATGCCAGAGGAGAGGTGTTTATTGGGAGTAAGGAGAACAGCTACACGGTGCTCTCCGGGCTGCCCCCCTCCACCCAGGGCTACCACTGGAACCACGGCATCACCATAGTAACGCCTGAGCGCAAATTCCTGTTTGCCTGTGAGACTGAGGCCGAGCAACGCGATTGGATAGCAGCCTTTCAGAGGGTCATCAACCGACCAATGAGGCCACAGGAGTACGCAGGTATAAGAGATGTGCTGAGGCATCTCTTCAAGTCGGTACATTCAATACTGTTTGAACTGATATTAGAATTAAGTAGCAAAATCAGCTGGTCAGCAGTTAATGTGTGTAATTTAACAAAAAAGAAAAGAAAGAAAAAACACTCATAAATTATGTTTTTAAGTGTGTGATTTGTGATTTTCAGTTGGTGAGATAATGAGACAGTGCATAACTGCAAATAAACTGGAGCATAACAGGTTCAAAACCTGCCTGAAGTGTATTACACTTCAAAATGCTGCATTCCACCAGCTGATGTCATGAGTTGGTGCCTCTTTCACAACTTCAACTCCATATTTTTAAAGGTGCACTATGTAACATTTCTGGTGGTGAGCACACCACCTGCTTGTCTCCATGGAGATTACATTGGATTGCCTGGAAAGGTTCACAGCATGTCATTAAACTTATCTATATTGCATTTTTAAAGTTAAAAATATTAACTTCCATTGTTACTTTGAGATGCCTCGCCAGGTGGCATCACCTCATCTCTATGGAGACAGATTAATGTCATATGTGGTACATTCTAGGCAAAGCAATAACATACAAACAAACAGGTGACAGACCCTTCACCAGAAAAGTTTCATAGTGCATCTTTAAAGTCAGCCTATATTCTACAGTCTTGTTTAGATTATTTCAGTGATCAAATTGCTCTTTACAAAGTTTATGAAATAATGGCTACCAGCTATTGTTTTTAATCTGATTTAAACTGCCTCCCTCAAGTCTGTTTATCAACTGTAGCCAGCAATAACATTTTGTATGCACAGAAGCCTGAAAAAAACACTTTTCTAACAAAATTTTTCACCTTGATGAGTTTGTAAGTGCTTTTCACAACTTTCAGAGACCAGTGTCACAGTAACACTAACAACAACTGATACACTCGCTGAACAGACTTACTTCTGCTGCTTCATAATGAGACACAGAGATGCTTTACACAGCCACATTCTGACCTTAAGCTGCTTTTATAATATATCTGTACTGCAAGACACATTCACTTTATTACATGAAGGAAACCAGGTACAACATTTATTCAGAATTCAAATATTTTTTTGTATTTTATGCTTGCAGTGGAAGCCCATTTCAAACACAAACCCTGACAGTGGAAGATGTGTTGAACTCATTTGGACTTATCTCCTGCAATGTGACTGAACAGACAAACTACACACTTTTGCAAGGAGATTCAAAACTATATGTGAAAACTACACTAGACCGCTGGACGCCCTGACCTCCCCTGGGACAATATATTGAAAAAGATGTCATAACTTCCAAATCTGCTCACTGTACCAAATCTTTCTCTCTAAGTGAACTCTTCCCAGAAATTTGTCTTGTTCTTCCTGTAATCTATGTAATTATGTAATCTAAAGTCACCTCACTGGTTCCTGAACAATTTAAACATTGTTTATTTATTGAATGTACAGTTTTGGGACAGTTAATGTTTGTGAGCAGTGTTTACTTTAAGAATGCTGTGGTGCGGAAACCATTGGCACAACTCAAATAGTATTTAAAAGTGCTGTTAAACTGTCGAATATGCATAAACATGAACTTAAAGGAGATATTATGCTAAACAGGCTTTGCTGAGCTTTTAATCATGTTATAATGTTGTTTACATATCACAAACATACCTAGAATTGTGTCTTGCTATGTTCATCTATTTTCGAGTAATGCATTTAGTGATTTTGTGTTATTTATTTTCTATTAAAAAAATGCAAATACATTACTATGATCATGAGCTGTACCAGAACAAGTATAAGACACATAGACTAGTATACACCCATGGACCACTATGAATCTACTGGATACTGAGGGATTACACAGATGCAAGGCAAGTTTATTTGTATCACAATTCGTACACAGAGTAATTCAAAGTGCGTCACATAAGAAAGACATTAAAGCCACAATTCAACAAATCAAAACATAAATAATCAAAAATATTCATCATAAAAATTAAGGAGGAGGAGAAGACTTCAGAATAAAATCCTTTCAGTCATATGCACAGCTAAACAGAACTGTTTTGAGCCTGGATTTAAACATTGTCAAAGTAGAGGCCTGTCTCACATCTTCATCTTTGGTGCTGGTCCATGGAGAGACTTGTTCACAAGCAGAGCTGCTTTAAAGTCTATTCTCTGAGCCACAGGAGCCAGAGACCTGAGCACAGGACACATGTGTGAAGTACTTCCTGGTTCTAGTCAGGACCCGAGCAGCAGTGTACTGCAGCTGTCTTACAATGAGCAGGACGTTACAGTTGTCTGATCTACTGGAGACAAATGACAAGTTTGGTTTTGACAGTATACCTTTGATTTTTGCAATGTGTTTTTTAATGGTAAAAAGCTGCAGATGTTATTGATTTGATGTGGCTGTTAATGTGGCTGTGGATGTAAGGGCACATGGTAATATAAAAGAAAGTACTATAATGACATGCTATTGTCTAAATAAAGAGTGTTTTTGTTTTTTTGTTTTTTTTACCACCATCGTGATATCAAAAATGGTATTGAGTATCAAATCAATTTCTTAGTATTGTGTAAGAAATTTTAGTATTGTGATGACACTAAAACACAGGATTCTGATCGAGAGGGTTGTCATTCAAATGTCTTCAAGTAAGTTGCTGCTCAACTGCACTGAGTAAACCAGAGAAGTGTGTGGGGGTGTGTGTGTGTGTGTGGGTGTGTGTGTGTGTGGGTGTGTGTGTGTGTGTCTCGACTCAAAGTCATTTCCTCAGATTTGCATCCAAGTACACAACATGATATGTTCAAAGGTAAATCCAGAGGAAATATCACAAATATTTATGTCCATTCAGTGTTTTTATATTTTTGACAGTTCCAGTAGATAT
The DNA here is from genome assembly GCF_009829125.3 of Periophthalmus magnuspinnatus. NCBI lineage: Eukaryota > Metazoa > Chordata > Actinopteri > Gobiiformes > Gobiidae > Periophthalmus > Periophthalmus magnuspinnatus. The sequence continues at coordinate 25,902,008 of NC_047144.1, forward strand.
AAGTATGATCCCGTCTCGCCACAACCTTTCCAACAGTTTACCACTTTTATTTGGCGATCTAGTTCACTCCTTACTGTTACCAGCAGAGGGCGGTAGACTAATGCAAGAAATCTGTGACATGAAAGCAACATGTTTTATCCAATCATTTTTATTATATATTTACATTTAAGTTACAAAATCAAAAATTCCAATGTCCAAAATAACTGAAAAGCCTGGATGATGCATAATATGTCTCCTTTAAAAACTCAGAGATCACCACTGCTGTTAATGTAGCCAACAGGTTTCAGCTGGTCTTCTTGTAAATTGTAAACTCTTTTTGCTGCTTAAAATAATGTTATGTAATGGGACAGTCCATTTTACAACATTTTTTTTTTCAATTTCTTGTTTACTTAAAAGAAAAAAAAAAACATTCTAATCATGTGACAAATAGTGTGAACAAGAATGACATGGATTTATTGCCATATACAGTGGCTAGACATTTAGGATTAGATATTAGGAATTGAGGGAATTAGTAACAATGCTAACAAAGTTCATAATAAGATTAAAGTGACAATCATATTTAAGGATAATCCAATGATTTTAGGTTAGAATAAAAATTTTATCCTTGTTGTGAATTGAAAAAATAAAACCATTGTTTGTTTTTTACATGTACCATCAAATAAAGTGCGACAATGACTAAGTAACATGATTGTTATTTGTGATATGGCTGTATCCACGAACACTGAAAAGTTTAATGCCATACTGTGGAATATTCTAGCCAAATCAATCAAGTTACATAAGGCACTGATTGTCTGATTATCAGACAATAACATGCTTTATAATTAAATGCAGCCCTTACCAGGAGCTTATTTTGACCTCAAGAGCTGTTTATGTAATATATAAACTGCTCAAACACATGGGTAAAAGGTGCAGCACCTTTAAGTGGTTAGTAAGCCTGAATAATTCTCTCATCATGAATTAATGTTGATGCTTTATTAAGACTAATTGAGGCGTAGTTACTATTAAGGTGTTTACGAAAAACTATTCTGACTTGTAATAGGTTACTAACATTTAAAAGTGCAGTGACTAACTGTCTTACCATGTTTACTGAGCTCCATGTCGGAGCCTGATGGATTATGAGTAAGTCAATACAGCTTCTGTCTGGCAATGATGTTGTGCTTAGTGGCCGGTTGTCATGGTAACTTTCAGAGGACAGAGGGCCACTGAGGTGTAGAGGAAGTATTAAAATGGGCGGAGATGGGTGGGGTGTTTGTCCTGTGGTCAGGGAGTTGCTGCCTGCTGGACAGTACCCTGGAAACACTGCAGCTAGAAATAGTATCCTACAGGTGATTTGAATATAGCTGGATGTGAACAAGTAACACCGCAGAGGTTGAATATGGTATTTGTAAATAAGGTGTGAGTAAGTAAGACTAAACCAAGCCTTAACCAGGGCTAACTTAAAGCCTGTGACATAAGCCATTAGTACGTCGGGACTAATGTTGTCACGATACAAACATTTCAAACTCGATTTCGGTATTAAGGAAAAGGGCCGATACTTCATACAATTTTGGTACCACACAGACACAAGTAACTGTGTTCTTTAAGTTACCGTGTTGTTCCATAGTGGCGATACATTTTAAGATTATTCTAAAACTGTTCAAGAAAGGTTAGATTTTGTCACTATTGATGCTTGTTAAATTGAGTACTGGTTTTAGTATCAGATTTTTTATATTTTTGACAAGCTTCGTCAGGACAGGACTGAACCAGGAGGACATATTTCCGTACAACATTAACATCATTTATCCACAGCCTCCTTTAAGACAATACTGGTTTTACTATATCAAATTGCAAATGTACAAATATATATACAAGAAAACATGTAAAGAATAAGAAATAATACAAATAATTGTATATTGTGGTTCCATACTTGGGTCTTTGTCCACTTAGATCATACCATTGACTGCATTAACTAATAATAATGGGGATTCAATAAACAAGATATGATAAGATACATCTTTAACCAGTAAAATCAAAGGCCAGAGTAGGATAAATGCTGTTATTAATTTTACAGTCTTGCTATATATTTTGTTTCATGCTAACACTATGTTGATAATTATGACAGTAATTTCTCCATATACAATACAGATTTAAATAATTACATTAAAAACTATTCAAATGTTAACACACTAAAGCTATGATATACCCACCTTCTTTTTCAATAAAAGGAAAAACGTTTTACTGTGGACCTGCCCCTCCCTGTCATTAACATGGGCTACTGCACACCACTTTTAATAACATTTTATTAATCTAGTGCACTATATTTCCATATGGGATTAATATTGTTAAAACAGATTTTTCCACAGTACCATTTTCAAGATCTCTCCTCCAAGCCAACTCATTTCCACTGTAATATCGTGAGCAATATATGTGAAGTCCAAATAAGGCAGTGCAATTGATTGAATTTCAAATGGTCAATGATCAGATTGGATCATTTCAGTGGCGAGGTCTACAGCCAATCTTCTGTCAGTAAAAACATTTGGATTGGAGCAGATGGAAGACTTTGGGGAAGAAAGGGGCTATTTTTGTGTTAAATCAATAGTACGTAACTTTGTGGAGGTGGCACATCACCTTCATGACTCCATGGAAAGAGAAAGTTAAAACCATACTTTGGAACAGTCCGCATGGACATAGATAAATTTAATGCCATACTGTGGAAAATTATAGCCAAAGGAACAACATTTCCAACATTGCCTGCTCCAGGTCAAGTAAGAGCCAGGTTTGTGGAGATACCAGCCTGCTCAGAGGAAGGATGCATGTTTACTATGTTTTTCTGTGCAATAAAAATAACCAAAATGAAACATGCTTTTATTTTAGTCTATTTTTTGGCAACAAAGTTACATAGTATAGCTTTAAACAGCAATGATTAAAAGTTTGTGTTGTTTATGTTGTGATGGTTCGATAGAAGGGGGACAAAAAAATCCTTTTCTTCCACATGGTTACATTTACCCCAGTTTAAGCAGTGAATAGTCTGTATAAAAGGTTTAAGAAATATTATGACTACTTTATGGTATTTATTATTGAGCCCTTACATGTATGACCCAGAGTCTGAATCAAAAATCACAAGTAATTATAGAGAATAGATTAAAGAGTATCGGGGGTAGGTAAAAATTGAAATTTTCGGAGCACTCAAGCCTCAAAGAGAGGACAATACAAGTTCAAACATGCATGAATCAATCAAAATACAACTTAAGTTAACTAATAAAGTCTATTTTACACAATATGTCTCATTGTTTTATAATTTACCAAGTATACAAAGCAGCAGCCAAAATTGATCTATTTTCCTAAAATAAAGTAATAAAAACATGTAAAAATCATACTTTAAATAATTAGTCAGTCAAACCGTCTTCAGTCATCCAGAATCTATGGCCTTGTGAGCGTGGTAAAAATGGGTGTATCCCAAGCTGAGGTGGGGCTGTGAGGGGGTGGGGCTAAGGCAAGTCCAAACGCTCTGTGCGGAGAGTGGAAGTACGGGTACTGATACAAACCTGCCGAGTAAGCGGAGAAACTGCTGTAGAGGGTGGGGCTCTGCAGATCAGTGTACTCTGATTGGCTGGACGTCAGGCAGGTGTACTCGGGAGGGGGTGGGGATGAGCAGTGGGGGGCGTGGCCAGGACTCAGCTGCTCTGTTTTGATTGGTTTGGGGCTAGCATCGTCGTTGGAGATAGATTTTTGAACAGGTGTTATTGGTCCGCTGATGTGAGTGTGTCCCGGGTCGGTCGGGGGTAAGTATTGATCGAATTCGTGCACGTCAAAGGTTTCCATGGCGCCCAGTTCTGCGATGTCCACGTGACTGAAGTCGATGTTGTGACGGGTGCTGTTGGTGGGGGGAGGTGCAGGAAGAACAGGGTGGGACTGAGTGTCATTTTTAGCACCCATGTGGAGGTCGGTGTTAGGGGTGGTGGGCGGAGTGGGCGGTCCGTGGGGCTGATCTGAAATAAATAGAAAATATATGTTTAGCTGTTTTATTACTAATATTACACATCAGCTGGTCTTGATACTACAAAACTAAATTCTCAAAGCTCATTAAGAATATTATTTTTATATGCTTATGTTTGAATTTGTCCTTCTTGGTCTTTCAGCACTCCTGGATATGTAACCTGATTAACTTTTTCCTCTAAACAAAATAAACATGTTAAACAGATAAAAAATATGTTGAGGATTATTAAGAATTATGATATTATTGATGTTATTGTTTTTCACAGTGTTTCACAGTACGGTGTTAAACTTTTCTGTCATTGCTTCATTACAGGTATTTTTATCACTGAAAAATATCTTCAAAAACCTGCATCTTTACTGTGAGCAGGGTAACCTTGACACAGCACCTCCAATCACTGCAGTCTGCTACAAACATGGTCCACAGCTTTTTTTAATCATCTTTCTTTCTTTTCACCAAAAAATCTACTAATCCTCCTCACCTGTCCCATTTGCAGAGTACAGCTGCACCTCCACAGTCTGGTCCAGTCTGGAGAGTGGTTCTGAAGTAAAGGCACTATGCTGCTGACCCTCTGTCTGGGTGTAGTCCCCCGCTCCGGGCTTGGACCCCTTCCGTCGGCGGGGCTGGTACTTGTAGTCCGGGTGGTCCCTCTTGTGCTGTGTCCTCAGCCTCTCTGCTTCCTCAATGAACGGCCGCTTCTCCGGGTCAGATAAAAGTCTAGGAGAAAGTTTTTGTATCATCATCGTAAAGGTAACACTGCAGATTGTAACTGAGAAAGTTGATGTGCAGTTAATTTAGTAGTCAAACTGTCAAAACAGAAACACAAATTCTAGCTCCAAAGTTGCTAAATTCTTTTTAGCAACTTTGGAGTACAATGTGATGATGTCATACTCTCAAATGAGGGCAGGAACCAGTTTTCCTACTGATTATATTGTACTTTGTCATGAAATATTCAAAACGTATAAGCACAACTGTTCATTTCTTTGGTGATTAGACCCAAGAACTCACTGTATCAAAGCAAAAATCAGCATTTTAACGATTCTCCTTTTATCAGTCCCCATCTGTGTTAAATATTGATGGCGTATAGATTGCTGTGATGTCATCTGAAACCCAACAATACCACATTTTGTGAATTATTTAAGGTTTGGTCCTTCCAGTTACATGAATTTCAAATTATTAAACAGATGTTACATCCATAAATACTCTTACATTGACTTGAGATTTTTTTTTTTTTTATAATCTACTATTTTACTTTAGGTCTCGCATACTGTCTTGTACCTTAGTTCTTACTTGGGTATAGCTTTTGACTATTTAACCTATCTCTGACAAGGCTACCAGTGTTGCAAGTCAGTGACAGGCAACATGCAACTCGATGATAAAATAAAATCTTGACAGTAAAATAACTCACTCATATCATCTGGACAGTAAAATAAACATGCAGTTGACTGGTCTGGAGGTAGTTGACTGGTTCTGGAGATGGTCCACTCACCTCCAGAGTTTGCCCAGAGTCTTGCTGAGCTCGGCGTTGTGCAGGTGTGGATACTGGTCCGCTAGTTTCCTCCGCGCGGCCTGAGCCCACACCATGAAGGCGTTCATCGGCCTCTTCACGTGCGGCTTGCCCCTCAGCCCCCTGTCCCCCTGACCGGTCACAGGCACCAGAGACCAGTCGTACCCCCGCAGCACCTGGGACACGGCGTCTTGGATACACGCGGGGAAACGGCTGTCCTCTCCGTGCGTAATGACGCGTGGAGAGCCCGGAGAGATGACGGTGTCCTGGTCTGACGCGGGACGGGACGAGGAGGTGTCACTACCCGCTGGACTGCACGGAGGCTCGACTGAGTTTGAGGGGTTTTCCTCGGTCATCTCTTAAAACCAAATGGTGAAATCTTCTAGTGAAAAGTTTGAATTTGTAAAGGGAATCACACGAACCGGCTTGGCTTTGGCATCCTGTGCCACCTCGATCTCCTCAGCTCCAAATGACAGTTTAGACTGTTTAAGCCACTCAAGTTTTACCCCTCCCCTGCTCCCTGCGCAAGGCTAGTTTTGGAAAGACACGTTTTTTCAAGTAGGCTAGAATCAACAAGCGCTGTACCCATGGACATTCCCTGCTGTCTGTTTTATAAATATGTTATTTGCACACAGTAGGGTTGGGAGAGAGACGATTTTCACAAGACAAGACAATTACACAATTTATTGGCTTTACAATTTTTAGATTTGTTTATTTTTTCTGTCATTGTAGAGCTGCTTTTTGGAGACAGGCCTCTACTTTGACCATGTTCAGCTGTGCATATGAAAAACAGCATCACTCAAAGGCAGTGGCTATTCAAACCACTTGAATGCAGGACCTGTTCTATATCATTTTGTTAAACTTGGAGCTTTCTACCATGTTCTAAAGTTGTTATCTCATCAAATACATGCCTGATTTTAGATGTCATCCATGCATATTTCAGTAATTTAGCGATCTCTCCCTTGTCCTATTCGAACCATCCTTACTGTTAGTTGTAAGCCTATTATTCAGGCAACAAGCCTCAAACGTCTTACAACATAAATACTACAGTAAATTATTCTTATTATCTTTTGAATGGGTCAAATAGTAGTAGTGAATTACTCAATAATTTGACGTTTTTTTTGTTTTGTTTTTGTTCAAATATACAAATATATTAACAAGAACAGCAAGAACATTATATTCATAGGGCATGTGCAAAAACAAAATTAAACAAACGTAGAAAAATAAATACGGTAATAATCCCACATTCATAACAAAACCACGTTGACCCCGTTGCGTCCCCCACCCACGTGCTCATACGTCAGATCACGTGATACGGAACATGGCGGTGCGCGAGGACAGCGCGGAAAGCTCTGCGGTGAGGAGGAGACGGGTGGATCCGAGCGGGACAGGACACACAGAGACAAGCACCGGGGACAGTGAGCGCAGAGATGGGACAGAGGATAGCGGCGGAGCGGGGACGGAGGACAAGAAGCTCCGGTCCCTGCAGCCCGGGACGTACTGGCTCACCCGGATAGTGCTGCTGCGAGCTGTAGCCTTTATTTATTGTGAGCAAAATTGATTGATTTTTACAATAGCTCTATTTTATACCGAACTATAGAATTTTAAAAAAGCCTTGCTAGTTTATATATTCTATTAGTTAACAACGCATAGGCTCTAGTATTATGTACATTTTCACGTGAATTATTGTGTGTTAGACCTACATTAGGCTGGATTTGGCATAGTGCTCATGCTCTGATCCAAAGGTTTCTGGTTCGAATCCTGCTCCTGACATGTATCCAGTCTTCACCCCTTTTGATATCACTCTGCGTTGTGTTCTGGGTGATGTAGTAGTAGCACAGAGGTTCAGTCTGGGGTCAAAAGGTTGTTTAAAAAAAAAAAAAAAAAATCTCAAACTGCGTAAGTGTGAGGTGCTCCAGACATTGATTTTGTCTGGACCCAAAATGTGTAAATCTTACCTCAGCGAAAGAAAATGGCTTTCAATTCACCTGTTTCACATACACTTCCTGACCAAAAAAAATAAAATAAATCAGCACCTGGATTTAACTAAGCAAATATGGACGAGCCCCCTGCAGTTGGTCATGTCTAGGTTCAGCAACAGTCTGTGCTCAAAGAATGAGGTCAGCTGACTACGTGAATAATTTTTCTTCCCTGATGGCATGGGCATATTCCAAGATGACAATGCCAGGATTCATCGGGCTCAAATTGTGAAAGGTTCAGGGAGCATGAGACATCATTTTCACACATGGATTGTCCAGACCTTAACCCCAATGACAATCTTTGGAATGTGCTGGAGAAGGCTTTGCGCAGCGGTCATACTCTACCATCATCAATGCAGGATCTTGATGAAAAATTTATGGAACACTGGATGGAAATAAATCTTGTGACATTGCAGAAGCTTATCGAAACAATGCCACAGCGACTGTGTGTCGTAATCAAAACTAAAGGCGGTCCAACCAAATATTAGAGTGTGTGATTTTTTGGTTGTGACTGTTTTGTTTTTTTAACATTAATGTTAAAGTGGACCTAAGCACTGCATCCATGTTTATTTGCTACTAAACTGTGTATGTGGTGTTTTAATGCCATGTTTGGCAAACTAGGTACATTTACCACTTTCTGGTGAAAAATGCCTAAACTTGTGTGTGCTGCCTCCATTGGAAACTGCAATTTCTAGTAGTTGGTGACATCACGAAAGACTGCTCTGTTTACAGACAGGTGTTTCTGATTACAAACACCTGGCTGTAGGAGCAGTGTTTGAAGTGTGGATACCTGTTAACACTAATCATACTGTTCCTTATACCCTCAAATGATCAGTGCATGCTAATCAAACATGTACTATTTAAGGGGAGGTAACTACTCAATGCCTAATTGTGGGTGTTTTTATCCTGATATTAGCCCTATATAATGGGCTAATGGGGTTGGGTATCATTAAGAAGTTGCCAATACGATACATACCTTGATACATAGGCCACGGTACGATACATATCGATACAGTGCACTGTCAATTCGATACAATATATTTCAAATCTATTCGATATGATTCAGTGAAAAGTAAAGGCTTTCAGGACACTTAATGATCAACCCCATTTTTTTTTATATATTTTTTTTATTTTCTTATTTACCTTACATTTATTGAAGATGAATGAACAGAACAGTACATTTTGTTTTGTGCATTTTACCAACTAGAAAAACACATCAGGGACATGTGCAGTTTAATGGCTCTGAAGGATCACAACATATTTACTAAATCACAACTGTGATACTAAAAGACTTTGTTAAACCAAAGTTAATATGAAATAAACCTATGTTAATCACCAAAACAGTGAATCGAATGTCAGATGTTCTGTATACCCCTCCCTGAACCGCCACCTTAACGTGGTGGAGGGGTTTGAGTGTCCGAATGATCCTGGGAGCTATGTTGTCGGGGGCTTCATGCCCCTGGTAGGGTCACCCATGGCAAACAGGTCCAGGGGGATGGGTCAGACGAAGAGCGGTTCAGAAGCCCCTTATGAAGAGAGTTAAATCAAGGCAAGCTACGTCGCCCGGACCGGCATTACCGGGGCCCCACCCTGGAGCCAGGCCTGGGGTGGGTGCTTGACAGCGAGCGCCTGGTGGCCTTCCCCATGGGGCCCGGCCAGGCTCAGCCCAAAGGAGTGACGTGGGGCCGTCCTCATGTGGACCCACCACCCGCAAGAGGATCCGTAAGGGGCCGGTGCATGAAGATCTGGGCGGCAGTCGAAGGCGGGGGCCTCGACGACCGGATCTCTGGACATGGAGACTGGCTCTGGGGACATGGAATGTCACCTCGCTGGAGGGGAAGGAGCCGGAGCTTGTGTGGTTGAGCATTACCGACTAGATATAGTCGGCCTCGCCTCCACGCACAGTTTGGGCTCTGGAACCCAACTTCTTGAGAGGGGCTGGACTCTCCATTTCTTTGGCGTTGCCCGCGGGGAGAGGCAGCGAGCTGGTGTGGGCTTGCTCATTGCCCCACAGCTCAGCCGCTTCATGTTGGGGTTCACTCCGGTGAACGAGAGGGTCGCGTCCCTGTGCCTTCGGGTCGGGGACAGGTCTCTCACTGTTGTGTCGGTCTACGGGCCAAACAGCAGTGCAGAGTACCCAGCCTTCTTGGAGTCCCTGGGAGGGGTACTAGACAGTGCACCGACTGGGGACTCCGTTGTTCTCCTGGGGGACTTCAACGCTCATGTGGGTAACGACAGTGACACCTGGAGGGGCGTGATTGGGAAGAATGACCTCCCTAATCTGAACCTGATTGGTGTTTTGTTATTGGACTTCTGTGCTAGTCACAGTTTGTCAATAACGAACACCATGTATGAGCACAAGGGTGTCCATCGGTGCACGTGGCACCAGGACACTCTAGGTTAGAGGTCGATGATCGGCTTTGCTGTCGTGTCATCTGATCTCCGACCGCGTGTCTTGGACACTCGGGTGAAGAGAGGGGCTGAGCTGTCAACCGATCACCACCTGGTGGTGAGTTGGATCCGCTGGCGGAGGAGGAAGCCCGACAGACCTGGCAGGCCCAAGCGTATTGTAAGGGTCTGTTGGGAACGCCTGGCAGAGCCTTCTGTCAGAGGGATCTTCAACTCACACCTCCGGGAGAACTTCTCCCTGATCCCGGGGGAGGTTGGAGACATGGACTCCGAGTGGGCCATGTTCTCCACCTCTATTGTCGATGCGGCTGCTCGTAGCTGTGGTCGTAAGGTCTGCAGTGCTTGTCGTGGCGGAAATCCCCGAACCCGGTGGTGGACACCGGAAGTAAGGGATGCTGTCAAGCTGAAGGAGTCCTATCGAGCCTTGTTGGCTCGTGAGACTCCTGAGGCAGCCGATGAGTACAGGCGGGCCAAGCATGCCGCGGCTCATGCGGTTGCAGATGCAAAAACTCAGGGTTGGGAGGAGTTCGGGGAGGCCATGGAGGAGGACCATCGGACGGCCTCAAAGAAATTCTGGCAAACCGTCAGACGCCTCAGGAGGGGGAAGCAGTGCTTCACCAACACTGTTTACAGTGCGGGTAGAGAGCTGCTGACCTCGACTGGGGATGTTGTCAGGCGGTAGAAGGAATACTTTGAGGATCTCCTCAATCCCCCCGTCATGTCTTCCGAGGAGGAAGCAGAGACTGGGGACCCGGAGGCGGACTCGTCCATCACCCTGGCTGAAGTCACTGAGGTGGTTAGCAAGCTCCTCGGTGGCAAGGCTCCGGGGGTGGACGAGATCCGTCCCGAGTACCTCAAGTCTCAAGTCTCTGGATGTTGTGGGACTGTCTTGGCTGACACGTCTTTGCAACATCGCATGGTGGTCGGGGACAGTACCACTGGAATGACAGACTGGGGTGGTGGTCCCTCTGTATAAGAAGGGGGACCGGAGGGTGTGTTCCAATTACAGGGGAATCACACTCCTCAGCCTTCCCGGTAAGGTCTACTTCAGGGTACTGGAGAGGAGAATCCGACCGACAGTCGAACCTCAGATTCAGGAGGAGCAGTGTGGTTTTCGTCCCAGTCGTGGAACGCTGGACCAGCTCTATACTCTCCATCGGGTCCTCGAGGGTTCATGGGAGTATGCCCAACCAGTCCACATGTATTTTGTGGATTTGGAGAAGGCATTCAACCGTGTCCCTCGTGGTGTCCTTTGGGGGGTGCTCTGGGAGTATGGGGTCCAGGGCCCTTTGCTAAGGGCTGTCCTGTCCCTGTATGACCGGAGCAGGAGCTGTGTTCGCATTGCCGGCAGTAAGTCAGACCTGTTCCCGGTGCATGTTGGACTCCGCCAGGGCTGCCCTTTGTCACCGGTTCTGTTCATTATATTTATGGACAGAATTTCTAGGCGCAGCCAGGGGCCGGAGGGGGACTGGTTTGGGAACCACAGGATTTCATCTCTGCTGTTTGCGGATAATGTTGTCCTGATGGCTTCATGGAGCCAGGACCTGCAGCAGGCACTGGGGCGGTTTGCAGCCGAGTGTGGCTGGGATGAGAATCAGCTCCTCCAAATCCGAGGCCATGGTTCTCGACCGGAAAAAGGTGGTTTGCTCTCTCCGGGTGGGTGGTGAGTCTCTGCCCCAAGTGGAGGAGTTCAAGTATCTCGGGGTCTTGTTCACGAGTGAGGGAAGGATGGAGCGTGAGATTGACAGGCGGATCGGTGCAGCGTCTGCAGTGATGTGGTCGTTGTATCGGTCCGTTGTGGTGAAGAAGGAGCTGAGCCGGAAGGCGAAGCTCTCGATTTACCGGTCAATCTACGTTCCTACCCTCACCTATGGTCATGAGCTCTGGGTAATGACCGAAAGGACAAGATCACGGATACAAGCGGCCGAAATGGGTTTCCTCCGCAGAGTGGCTGGGCACACCCTTAGGGATAGGGTGAGGAGCTCAGTCACACAGGAGAAGCTCGGAGTAGAGCCACTGCTCCTACACGTTGAGCCAGCTGAGGTGGCTCGGGCATCTGCTCAGGATGCCTCCTGGACGCCTCCCTAGGGAGGTGTTCTGGGCATGTCCCACCGGGAGGAGGACCCCGGGAAAACCCAGGACACGCTGGAGGGACTATGTCTCTCGGCTGGCCTGGGAATGCCTTGGGATCCCACCGGAGGAGCTGGAGGACGTGTCTGGGGTGAGGGAAATTTGGGAGTCCCTGCTTAGACTGCTGACCCCGCGACCCAGCTCCGCATAAGCGGAAGAAAATGGATGGATGTTCTATATAAATGAGTTTCTTTCCTCTAAACAAGCCACACAAATGTAGTGTTGTGACAGAACAATTTGGTAAAATATACAAAAAATAAATTCTTGGGGATATATCGATACAGCAGCCCACGATATTGATACTGTATCATTAAATGAAATGATACAATATATCAGTATTTCAATATTTTTGCCCACCCCTATAGGCTCATAAATTAAACCTTATGGTTACTAAGAAAGTATTATCTCCTATTTTGTCTTGTATACAATGATCTATAAAATTCAACACAATATAATATGCACCAACCATCTACTAGTGTTGTCAATCTCATTATTAAATCATTGTACTTTTTTATATTATGATGTGGCCTTATATCTGTGTTATCCCTTAGTCATCCAGGTAGGTTCATAGTGGTCCATGGGTGTATACTAGTCTGTGTGTTTGATACTTGTGCTGATACAGCTCAAGATCATCCTAAAGCAATTTTTTTTTTGTATGTCACTCAAACAAGTATTTCATTTTGATATTATTCAGGCAAAAAACAGCATTTTGACAACCTGAAAAGTACCACATCTTTCTCATTCACAGTCATAGCATTCACCGTGGCCCTCCACCAGAACAAGCAGCTGATTGGTGAACGTGGCCTTCTGCCTTGTAAGACCTACCTGAACAGTGTGAAGCGATATGTGGGGGGCAAGATCGGAGCTGCGGCCTTGTCATACACCCCCTCCCTCCTCTGGTTCATGGACTGGGCACACATGGACGGCAACCTAGATACCCTCGCAGCTGTGGGCATGGTTCTATCCGGCCTGGTCCTCCTAACCGGGACAGCCAATATGGTGATCATGGCAACGCTGTGGGTGCTGTACCATTCACTAGTCAATGTGGGACAGCTATGGTAAGGAAGAGTTGTAGATATTGTGGATGTATAAGGATAAATAATGTCAGATTTTAACTTTTTTGTGTGTGTTTCAGGTATTCGTTTGGTAAGTGTGGTTTATTTGTTTATTTTGACCAACATTGACAAAGAATATTTCAATTTTTATGTCTTTGTGTAGTTCTATTGGCATGTTTTGAGAAGCCTTTTGAGCATGTTATATATAAAGGTGCACTATGTAATTTTTCTGACAGCTGATCTGCCATCTGCTTTTCTCAACTAAGATGTTATTGCTTTGCTGCACGGTATGGCATTAAACGTATCCATCTTGCATTTATTCAAAGAGTTATTTTTTGTGCTAAAACAATACATTGAAAAACATGCATTCTTACATATCAGATCTGTGGAGAGGCTCACTCACTCACCGTAACTTGGCCTGATGGTGAGATATGGAACATTCTTGGCAAAGCAATATTTCCATAGTGGACCCTCAATCAGAATGTACATGATTATGACTGCACTCAGCTAGAACTAAGGATTCCCTAGTTCCCTATTCTATTTAATTAGAGCTTCTTTGAGGCATTGTACTATATTTAGGTTTATTTGAAGTGGTTTTAGATACAGTCTCTCCCAGGTCCTTTTCAAAGTATGATTCTGTACAAGGCTCAGCCCACAAGCCTATGCCACCAATGCTCCCACATGGCCATTTTTCATAAATATTCAAGGTCAAGATGCAAAACGGCACACTACAACTTGACTAGAGAAGGACTACACTTTCTCGCTCACAAACCTGATGTCATTGTGTTGTGATAGTGCTCTGAAGGGGGAGTGACTTGGCATAGAGAGCAAAGGGTGGAGGGACTCAGAGCGTCAAAACCAAAACTATGTTTTAATACATTGTTTTTGGCAAATATAGGATTTTCAAAACAATAATGGTGAAATAAATATGCTATATGTTAACTATTAATCCCCCATAGAAGTATAATACCCACTCTTTAAATATGTGACATACATGGGAAAATTGCTGGTAAAGCCTTAGAGGCAAAATAATAATTAATAATGAACAGAATAAAACACAGAACATTTTGCATGTTTGCAGGCTGGGAGAGTCAGCTCCTGGAGACTGGGTTCTTAGCCATCTTCCTGTGTCCTGTATGGAGCTTATCTCAGATGCCCCACCGCTGCCCCCCCTCCCTCATCTGTGTGTGGGCCTACAGGTGGCTCATAGTGCGCATCATGCTGGGAGCTGTGAGTACTACATCTCTTATCTACTTTATAACCATTTCATTGTTTGTGTCTATTCAGTACACCAGAGTTAATGTACTTGGTAGTAGGTATGTTTTTGTATTTATCTAAGCAGAGTGATATAAATAATTTACTGTAAACATATTTATATTAGTCTATGAAGCCACTTGCAGAGTTTTTTCATTAGGACCATGAGAGAACAGAAACAATAAAGCTGTTTTGTTCAACCTATTCTTCCTTGGTGACTTATCAAAAGGTCACAGATCTTAATATTCCACAAATAAGTCTGCAGAATTATCTCCATTATGGTTTGGATGACTCAGCTTTGGGAGAAGCCACAAAATGAGGAAAAGTTTGTATTCTTCTTTGAAAGCTTTCAGATCATTCTACTAGTTTATAACAAAGACAGGAAATTGCATTGTCAAGTCTAGCATTAGAGTTCTGGATCTGAAGCGTGCTGACCGGCACTGGCCTCTTTCTACTGTTTACCATAAAACTACTAGAGCTGCACACTACAAACTTGACTGCACATTTATCAAGGAGAACAATCAAATGGAGTGGATTTTCTTAACTGCATTTCAATTGCCCTATTGGGTAGATTTCAGACAATAAGATTGAAAACACTGAGGACACACAGATTATTGCTTATACTTTAATAGAATTTAATTTAACAATTGCACAAGTATGTTGGATTGATGTGAAATCAACAGCTGTAGAGCATGTTGATCCTCTTGATGTCCCAGGAGGACAGAGCCTGTCTCTGTCCGATGTCGACTGGGGAGCTGGAGAGGGGGGTGATGGTCTCCCGACCATTGTTGGAGAAGGCTGTTCTTCCGTAGTGCATGATGGAGCCGTAGTCATAGGGCGTGTTCAGGTTGTTGGTGTCAGATTTGTAGAAGTTGTAGGCCATGGTAGGGTCCATATTGGCCCAGTTGATCCGGACGTACTGGTCACGGTCGCTCCTGGTCTGCTCGTGCTGGAAGCCCAGAGCGTGGTTGAACTCATGTTCCACGATGCCTGCATAGACACAGCCTCCTCTGTTGAGAGACAGCACCTGTCTGCCTCCCTGTCTCCCCAGAGCAGAGAAACAGCCGCTCTGGTTCTCGACGCTGATGTAGTCGTTCTGGGTCTGACGAGGAACAAAGCGGATGCAGGTGGGACCGTGGAAGCTACTCAGAGCGGAACTGATGACCCGCGTCTCATAACTGTTGAACTCACTGTTCACAATGTAGGGAATGTAGACCAGGCCATCAGAGCTTTTGGGCCAGAGGCAGCTGTTGTACCAGCACTTCATGGCATTCCTGTGTGTGGGAGGCAGCAGATCTCCTTCCAGGAGGAAGGTGTCAGACTGATTGTTGGAGGACAGGATCCTGGTGCTGATGTCCACAGTGTCTTCGTCCTCTAGGAGCTGTTCTTCTCCAGTGTGTGGCTCAGACAGAGGCTGGGCCTGACAGACAGCCAGCAACAGCAGCACAGAGACACAGGCCAAAGGCATGGTGAGCTTCAGTATGGTCCACAGGAGCACCAGGAGCAGAGACACTGCAGACACTTCATGTGCCTGTGTCCACCCAGTGTCTTTATACTGTCCTCTACAGGTGTGTCCTCCAGGATTATGGGCAACAACAACAACAACAACACAGCACTATGCCCAAACTAAACATGGGCAGAGGCAAACCTCTCAGAACAAATAATATAGAAACAACAAGGTTATAAGCTTATAGTATCTAACTTAAACATTTGCTTTGTTCAAAATTACAGTTACGATTTCATCATTTCTTACTAGAGCTTCATAAGACATGCTCATAGGTACAATACAGGAAATGTTAAATGAATACAGACCATGTCCAGCAATCACCTGTGTCTATAAAGGCATCAAATGAATATGATTATTTTATATTTAACAAATTCAAATGCTCATGAGCCTTCAAAGAGCAGTGAAGTTGTTACTAAAAACAGACATACCATCTCCTGTATTAAATACTGAACAAAGAGGGAGACTCACATATGGTCAGAGGGAAATCCCATATATGCAGTAGACCAAGAGACGTTGGCATATAATATTGGCTAATTAATTAATAATTAGTAAATCAATTACATTCATTGTTGCCATCACTAGCAAGGCGGTTTTGAATAAACCATGTTCTCAGTTGCATTGTGAATGATCTGCTATAACAACACGTGAACATTAATATCAGTAACTTAAGCTGTATAATACATTTTGAAAAGATGCAGTATCTATCATCTAGGAAATATTGCTTTTTTTTTTTACTTAAAGATGCACTATGTCTCCATGGAGATTTATTTGCCTAGAATGTTCCACAGTATGGCATTAAATTTGTATATGTTGTATATTCAATTACAGGTATTTTTATTGCTCAATAATACCTTGAAACACAAGGCCTGACAGTGTCGCTCACTAATCTCCATGGAGATTGTTTCACCAAGAATGTTCCACAGTAAACTATGACAAGAGCTGGTGGCAGACCCTTCACCAGAAAAGTTACATAGCACCTGTTATTGAATATTAAAAGTAAAATATTGTCTTCTAGCACTATTGATGAAAAAAAAAAAAGCCAATCATTATTAAAAAAAAAAAAAAAAAAAAAGTAAAAAAATAAATAAATTATAGATAATTCCGGTTACAATTTGTGGTTAAATTATGTCATTTCTCGGAAGCTTTGTAAACATTTAAAAGTTTCCTGCTCTGGCTCAGTACATTGTGACTTGGATATTGGCAGAACATCTCCTTCTAAATATTATAGACGTGGAAAATGGCTTCACGGAATTTACTGTAGAGACGTGAGATGTGATCAGTTTTCAGTTAGTACAGGGGGTTGAACTGTGTCCTGAAAAGACATTGCATATTTTTATTCCTCCCATCGCTCTTCTTGATTTAGAAATGTGGATGAAGGGAGACAGGGATACTACTGTAGTGTAATTTACCACAAGTAGGGCTGGGTACGTTTTAAGGAATATTACTTGGTAGCGGTAGCTGAACAATATACTTTGTTTTGTACAATTTCCTGTATGAATCGTTATCCAGAGTAAAATAAAGGAATTATGTTCATACATTAATTGAATACCAGTTCTTTGAGGAAATATTACAGTTTTATTCCTGACCACACTGCAATAACTTTTTGTAGTGCTTACCCAGGACCTACTAGGCTTAAACATTTCTTTTTACTTACCAGTTTTTTATACAGTTTTTTCCCAGTACCAGTAGAACCTTAACTGTACTGTGGTTCTACCTTTAAACAGTACTCGGCCTCCCTCCCAAAAAATGTTAATGTACAATGTTGCAACACTTCCATAGTTTGTATCAATAATGAGTCATAATTAAACTTTCTACAGCTCAAATGTCATTGTGGTGCAGAAAACTATTCAACATTTTCCCACTAGTGTAAAGAAAAAGTACCCACGATAAATACTGACCCTGAAAAAGTATTGTTCCATCTATCATGTATTGAGCGATAAGTTGATATAGTATTTATCATGACAGGCCTACTTGGAATGTCCTTCTCACCTTTTTTGAGAATAACCTGATTGGCATAAGCGATGCAGCCGCTGTGTACAGATTTGTGTGAGTGCCCGCCAGTCCTGCAGCACCCTGCTTCATTGGGAATTTGTCTCCACTGATGCGCACCATATAGCTCTTACACTGATCACTCAGAGGGTCAGTGGACTTTTGCAGGAAACAAAATGTTCAGCTTAAATTTGTCAAGTTGACCCAACAATGACGTCTGCTGCAGAAAACAGAAATCCAGGACATTTTATTACATGCATTTTCATTTAGCACTTGTTTTTGGTAGGTGTTTGTCTTCATTTTATGTGCAGTGTGCATATTGCCTTTTTGACTTGAACACTGCTAACCCCTCTGCTCTGTGTAGCTTAGGTGGATGAGTTAAGTAATGTAGTGGAGGAGCTCATGACCAGATGATATTATCAGCTCAATGTGTGGGCACGGAGCAGACAGCAGCTCAACCTTCAGCCCATAGCTCACAGCTCAGAACCAGAATCTAATGTCCTGCACCTGTGTGGGAGCTCACCTGTTACAATGTTGGGGCTAAAATCTGTACACACATCCACCAGGGGGACCTGCCTCACACAAAAATCAAGCTCCCATAAATTCTTTATTAGATTAGATACATGATTTAAAGTTCAGATATGATGTTAAAAAGGTTAAAGTTAGGGTTTAGGTTACAGTTGGGCAGATAGAAACTATGGTTAACATTAGTGTAAGCTCCCTAGAAATAAATGAAAGTCAGTGTAGAAGCATGGAAACCCAACATAAGTGTGTACTTAACATTCTCTGCCAACCACATGACTCTATAGACATTTTGGTGTCTACGTCACGCTTGGTAACATCTCTTAATGTGAAGCAGCTCAACAATCTGCTGGCTAATGTGTGTGATGTCTGGGGTATTCAATTAGGAGACCGGTTACATTTGAAAATGTAAATGTCCACTTTTTTGTTTGCCACCTGATTGTCTCCACTGAGATGATATTGCTTTGACTTCATCTTCCACAACTCTGCATTAAACCTATCATTTTTTAAATTTTTTTTAATTTTTTTTTTTGTAAAGTACAGATGTTATGCTGCCTAAAAACATACATAAAAAACATGCATTCTTACTGTGAGTGGGCCGTTCCACAGAGCTGATCTGTAACTTGGCCTGGAGGCGTACTTGTCTGGAGACAATGTAATGCTTTTCTGTAGAATTCTTGGCAAAGAAATATCATCATCATGGAGATTCACCAGAAAAGTACTTTAGTACACCTATAATAGTAGTATAGTACACCTAGGCCTGTCACGATAACACATTTTTAAGCACAATATATCACGGCAGAGATATACTGTGATAAACAATAATATTGAAACCACTGCCACTGACATAGTAACAATAATGCAAGATAGACAGTATCATTCAAAAGACCTGAGCTGCAGCAAATAAATAATAGAATTAGACAAAAAAAACAACAACTGTATTACCACAAAAAAACATCACCATGTCAAAGCTCAAAACCAAAAAATGAATATTTTTTTTATTTCGAAAAAATTACAATGTGCCTTTTATTGTGGTTATAGATGTCACATTATTATCTTTTTAGATTAGAAAAATCATTTCCCTACATTATATCAGAAAGGTCAAACTAAGAGCTAAGAGTTTGAACTGAAACATTGTTTGTTCCTGATGTCAACAATAGTTATAATTTGATATTTTGACACCCAACTTTAGCATGAAAATGTATAAAATAATCTTGTAAAAGAAAACACATATTTTTATGTATTGTCTGGTATGCAATTTTAGCTTTGTTAATTTGTAAAAAACGTATAAATATTTAAATTACAAAGCATATATTCTCTCAGTCTTTCTTTGGAGTTATTTTCAGGCTGTTTACAGTGTCCTCTTGGCCTCTCTCTTTCAGGGCCTCATTAAAATCCGAGGTGACAAATGCTGGCGAGACCTCTCCTGCATGGACTACCACTACGAGGTAAGCACCTCCAGTCAATTATTAGCTAACCCTAGCTTAATGTATTAGTTAAAGAGCCTGATTTTTTTCCCTATGTATTTTAGGAATGTCGGTCCCACCCAGATATATTGTATCAGCAGCTCTTGAGGTCAGAATAAGTCCACCGTGTATTGTCTACATCTAATTATATACCGTTTATTGTCCGAGAATCAGGAAGTGAGCACTGGCATGCAAGTTATTGGGTTTATAAACGTATAATTATAGAGCTTTTGTATTGTCTGCGAACCAGAAAGTAAGCACTGTTAATATGCTAATTGTTGTTAGCAGTAGCATGACAGCAAAAGTGAAAAGTGCTTATAAACTCATCGTGATGAATAATTTGAATGTTTGGAATGTATAAGGTGAGGAATATCTTTGAACCACTGCAAACCAGAACCTAGACCATTTTTACTGTTTTTATGATGGCAAAAATTTGCTATAGCGCTTTAAACCAGGAAGACGCTAACACATGAAGAGCTTTTCTGTCATTAACATAAACTGCAAAGGTAATGAACGGCTGCAGTAGACCTCTTTAAATGAGTCTCACACCTCAAGATTTTCCCAGTGAAAAACACTAGAGCCAAAGGGGAAGCTGCAGGAATAACAGTTGGATGTAATTAACACAAGGCGCTAAACATGTGCTAATGTATGATGTAATATGTATCGGTATTACATAAGTTATTATAGTTATATTTTGTGTGGGAACAGTATTTCTACCCATTAACTACCTTGGATATTTGAATTGCAGTCAAAGCAGAAGAAAATGTACTGCCATGTGCAGCTGTAGTGAATGATACAAATACATCTATATGAATCTAAAATCTTTGTTTTAACCCTTGTGTTGTCCAGGGTCATTTATGACCCCAAAAGCAGAAAGCTGTCATTTCTTCATCAAATGGGTTGAAAATTGTTTATTTCTATCAATGATGACAATTGGAAAAATGTGATTGTATAATACGATTTGAATTTAAAAAAAAAACATTGAAATTGTTCTGGGATCAATTTGACCCCAATTTGTTTCTCTTATAACTCACCAATAAAATAGCATATTATTATCATTCTGGGCTCTATTTTTAGCCTGACTTCAGACTAATATACTGATATCAAATTTATTTTCCCTCTTTTATTTTGGCCAAGAGGCCTTGTTTTAGTAAAAAACAAACAAACAAAAAAAAACTGTGCATTTTGGACCACAAAATGTCATGTACCTCTTAATTTCCTGTATCACTGTATTTAAACACTATTTGGCCAATTGGTAAGTCAGCTTGATTATGTGAAAAAAGGGCATTTTTTGACATTTTAAGGCCCTATAACACTGAAATTACATGACAGTACTTGACAAAAAATATTTGGTGAATTAGAAGGTGGGAGCAGTCTAAATTTATTGTAGGTGCTGTTTTTGAAAAATGTCAGATTTTTGAATGAGAGTAAAAAATTATGTTAAAGCTCCAGACTCACAATTTTTATGAAATATACATTTTATAGGACCTCATTTATATGGGCCCAAAACCTCTGCAAAACCCAGTGTTTACGTATAGCCAGGTGGTGTTTTTTCCTCACAAATCCACCTTTATTTTTGGAAAAAAATGCTTTTTGATGCAAATTTTAATCCAACAGAGTTTTGCATCTTAATTTATGATCTTTGATGAAATTCTTGAATGATCAGAGCCATTTGATTGTGCATAGACTGTCCATAGACACGAGCTGGTTTCCTGCTGTTTGACTGTTCAGAGCCATTTGACTTTGCAGCTTATCATTTCATCAAAGGTCATAAATTCTGATTCAGTTTTGAATAATTATTGAAGGATTTATATTAAAAAAATGCATTTTGCGTTTTGCATTTGGCTAGAATTTAGTGAACGAGAATCAGTCCATTATTAGTGTAACTTGGGGCTTTTGTTTTCAACCTGAGGAGTCGATCGTAGAAATGTTCATTTTTAATTACCGTATTTTCTGGACTATGAGTCATTTTTTCATCAGTCATGTCCCGGGGTGCGACTTATACTCAGATGTGACTTATATGTGAAATTATCCAAGTATAGAATTTCACATCTCCATTATTGTCACACTGACAACTGTGCGAGGGCACTCTAGGCTTGTTTACAGTATGACAGCCATCTTCCCCCGGAGCAGGTGGAGTTGTTCAGAAGCGAAAGCGAGGAGGAACAATTCAGTGGATTTAATGATTTGGAGTAAGATCCAGAGTAAACTTGTTAGCTTGTTTTTTATGCTTTAGTTATCTGATTAACTGTTAATATCTTACGTTAACAAACCAGACATATATTCAATTTGTTATCTATGTGTACTGTAACGTATGTTTTTTTCTTAATTATTACGCATTTTTTCACTGGTGTGACTTAAACTCAGGAGCGACATATAGTCCCCAAACACGAGCTGGTCTTCTGCCAGAATCTTCTGCAGAATCAAATGACTCTCATTCAATAATTTCATCATAAATTAAGATGCAAAACTCTGTTTTTAATTATTTTTGAGGAAATTTGAATCAAAAAGCTCATTTTTTCCAAAAATGGATTTGTGAAGAAAGATGTATATTTGTGAGGAAATGTATATATTTCATAAAAGTTGTGAGTCTAGAGTTTGAATGTAGTTGGTATGAAAGGCCAAACTCAGAAACTGAGGGAGAATTCACTGAATCTCATTGAAATGAATGAGAAAATGCGCTAATTGGAGCTTCAACATAATTTTTTGCTCTCATTCAAAAATCTGACATTCTTCAAAAACAGCACCTGCATTAAATTTAGACCCATCCCACCTTCTAATTCACCAAATATTTTTTTTCCGAGTACAGTCATGTAATTTCAGTGGCCTTAAAATGTTAAAAATGCACTTTATTCACATAATTAAGGCCTATTGACTAAATATATAAAAGTAAGAGAAATGTGGTATCAGTGCTTCAAAATTATAAAAAATATTATTTTAGAGGACATTTTGAGGTTGAGGCATTTTTTTTAAACTAAAATATGACTTCCTAGCCAAAATAAAAAACAAACAAATAAATAAATTTGATATCAGTCCATTAGTCTGAAGTCTGGCTAATAACAGAGCCCAAAATTTACCCTCTCAAACTTAAATTAGTTAAAATATATGACATACACAATTTGTAAATTTGCTAATTGCAGCCTTTCAAATAGTTATTTTGATGCTATTCTCTTAACTCTGTCTTTTGATTACAATTTGATAGTTTTGCACATGTAGTAAGCAAAAATCACTTCCCTTAACTTGAGTCTCTTACATACACTAAAAACGTCCAATTTCCCAGCCGTTTTAACCCTCTAAACACTATCTTCATTCAACCTGTGCTTCACACATATTGAACACATTTACAACTACACATTTGTTAGCTCCTTGACTTTGCTGTGCTTCTCGCATTTTAGTAAACTACTGGTTAAATGTTGTTTCAATCTTTCTCAAACAACGGCCGTATAGATGCAGAGCCAGTAGGTTTGTTATTCTTTCCCCCTCTCCTATTTCTGGGTCGTGTTTATTTTTTCACCACCTTACCTAACTCTATTTGCGCATTAGCTTTTACAGGGTTTACACGCAGCTAACATCCACACACAGCTAATGATTTGTACATACTAGCATAAGGCCCCAGTGTATGTCGCCGTGTAGGCTGGGTTTCCTTCATTTAAATAATTTTCCGACTTTATTTAAGGCTACTGAAATGACTCTCCACTCCAAGATTGTCAAGGAGTAGAATTTTCCCACTGTGACTGTTGCATACGGGAATTAAAAATGTGAAAAACAGAACTAGTTAATTTTAAATTTAATTTGCAGTGGTCCAAAGTTATTCCTCACTTACTTTATGCATTCCAAGAATCCTAATGAGTTTATAAGCACTTCTCACAACTCTGAGACCAGAGTAGAGTATTGCTGTCACAATACAATGACTATCTTCCTGATCATTGGACAATAAAACGGTTTCTAATTAGATGCAGACACCACGCAACTGACTCACGCCACCCCAAGAGCTGCGTATACATATACATGTATATCTGTACTGGGCCAAGACACATTTTGCACATATATATGGGAAAAAATCTGTTACAGACCCTATAGACAATGTACCATTTTTACTATCTTAAAAACATGAGAAACAGAACTAGTTCATTGTAAACAGTTTGCAGTTGTCCAAAGTTATTCTTCACTTATGCATTCAGAACATCTTAATTCACTGCAATGAGTTTATAAGCACTTTTCACAACTCTGAGACCAGAACTTTGTTATCACAGTAAAGCTAACAGCAACAATTAGCATACTAACATGCACTTCCTGATTATTTGACCATAAAGCGGTATATGCACACAGAAGGCATATACCGTATTTTCCAGACTACAAATTACTCCGGGGTATAAGTTGCACCAGCCAAAAAATGCATAATAATGAAGACATGTATATGTCGCACTGGACTGTAAGTTACATTTTTTGGGGGAAATTTATTTTAGAAAAACTGAAATGGTAAATGGTCACATTTTTCCACCTTCAAGTTGCCCAAAGCGTTTTACAACAAGGAACCACTCACCCATTCACACACCAGTGTACACAGACACTGAGGGTGAGGTGAGTTAGGTGCCTTGCCCAAGGACACAACGACAGCATTCATCTGTGTGAGCTAGAATCGCACTCTACCAATGATGTTTATGTCGAGAGCGGGATTTGAACCGCCAACCTTCGGATCAGTGGACAAACACTCTACCAACTGAGCTACTGTCGCCCGACAACCAAGAAAAGACATTTTATCTTTAAAGGGAAGTTATAATAATAACAATAAAATAGAGACCAACAGGCTGAATATCTGTACAGCACGCTAATGTAACACATTTATATTTATTCAGCTACATGAAGCATAGACAGAACTGAACACGTGTCTCGTTTGTTAACGTAAGATATTAACGTTAATATATATATATATATATATATATATATATATAGATAGATAGATAGATAGATAGATAGATAGATAGATAGATAGATAGATAGATAGATAGATAGATAGATAGATAGATAGATATGTTAATCAGATAACTAAAGCATAAAAAACAAGCAACAAGTTTACTCTGGATCTCACTCCAAATCACTAAATCCACTGAATTCTTCATCCTCGGTGTCGCTTCTGAACAACTCCACCTGCTCCGGAGGGTAGATGGAGCGCTGCTTCCGTGTAGCTGTCATCAGACTCAGCAGAATACAATTTTCTTTTAGGGGCAGCACACGGTTGTTAATGTGACTGTTCACAACCTATATTAGAGTTCAAAAGAGAAGAGAAGACAAGAGAGATTATTGTGTCTCAATATTGAGGAGAAAGAGCGGAGAGGCAAAAAACCCCAGTTACAAACCACCACCCTCTCTGGGGCCCAAACCGTCTTTCACCTCCTTTATTAAAATTAGGGAACCCTAGTTACATACACATCTGAAGGGGGGGAGGGGCAAGCAGTGTAAAAACATATGACGAAATTCACAGAGAAATATATTTTGTTTTTGCATTTCCAGAAGGTCACTCTTTCCACAAAACATCCTCCCATGATGTTTCTGTTTCGGTTTCACAGTGACCTTCTTCCCGTGGGATCCTGCACTTTCAAAAGACATTTTCTGCAAGACTCAAGAACAAACATTAGTGCAGATTACATAGTTTACATAGTTGAATATAATGACTAAATAAAGTAGTGAACTGACTATAACTAATAGTAATGACTAAATAAAGAGTGAACATTACATTACAGTACCTTTAAAATGAACAGTGAGATAAAATATATATTTTGAATCCATCAGTGACAGTAATGAAGATGTGAAATTATATATTTTAATAATTTCACATATAAGTTACATCTGAGTATAAGTCGCACCCCCGGACAAACTATGAAAAAACAGTGCGACTTATAGTCCAGAAAATACTGTACTGACCTCAAGAGCTGCTTACACAATATATCTGTATTGGGGCAAGGCACATTTGGCTCAAATGTATGGGAAACAAATCAGTCACATGGCCTTTAATATTACTAAATGATCCAGTATGTTTTAAAAAGTTTTAGATTCCCAGCACATTTAGAAGGTTGTGGTTGTAACATTGCATGTGAAAGTTGTAAATGTATTTAAATGTATCCAGTGTTTAACGATGCAATAGGGAGTACTTAATCCATGACCATAGTGGGTAATTGAACCTCTCAGAAATGAACAGGTTACTTGCAAGCACTTGTTCCCCTTTATGACAACATTATAAACGATTTAAAAGACCTATATTATATTATGCAGGACAGACTTTAAGCCTATTTTAATGTTCCCTCCAGGGCTGAACAATCTATTGCAACAATATCATTATCGCAATATTGAGCATACTTATCGTGTTTTTCTCATATCGTACATATCAACACATGGTTGAGCAATCTGAAATGCTGTAGCCATCTCATTCTCGAGAGCAAAAAAGCCTTATACACTTACACTTTAATATAGACTCTTTTTATGAATTGTTCCTATGTGTTCCTTTCATCTTCTCTGCACTTGCTCAAATTATTTATAGTGGATCACTTTCTAATAATAACCAACTGTTGCCAGCAGAAGGCACCAGGACTACTCAAGACTTGTAATTAAGGCTAAATTACTTGTACTGTTTTGTTCATACATATACACATGTGGACAAAATTGTTGGTACCCTTCGGTTAATGAAAGAAAAACTCACAATGGTCACAGAAACTACTTGAATCTGACAAAAGTAATAATAAATAAAAAATCTATAAAATTTAACCAATGACAGTCAGACATTACTTTTCAACCATGCTTCAACAAAATTATAAAAAAAAAATTAACTCATGAAACAGGCCTGGACAAAAATGATGGTACCCTTAACTTAATATTTTGTTGCACAACCTTTTGAGGCAATCACTGCAATCAAACGATTCCTGTAACTGTCATTGAGACTTCTGTACCTCTTAGCAGGTATTTTGGCCCCCATGGTCCTCATGAGCAAACTGCTCCAGTTCTCTCAGGTTTGAAGGGTGTCTTTTCCAGACGGCATGTTTCAGCTCCAGGGCTCATAGAAGGGTTAGGGTTAGGGTTAGGCCACATAGAAGGCTCAGGTCAGGGCTCATAGAAGGCCACTTTAGAATAGTCCAGTGTTTTCCTCTTAGCCATTCTTGGGTGTTTTAGCTGTGTGTTTTGGGTCATTGTCCTGTTGCAAGACCCATGACCTGCAACTGAGACCAAGCTTTCTGAAACTGGCCAGCACACTTCTCTTTAGAATCCCTTGATAGTCTTGAGATTTCATTATACCCTGCACAGATTCAAGACACCCAGTGCCAGATGCAGCAACGCAGCCCCAGAACATAACAGAGCCTCCTCCATGTTTCACAGTAGGGACAGTGTTCTTTTCTTGATATGCTTAATTGTTCCGTCTGTGAACATAGAGCTGATGTGCCTTGGCAAAAAGTTCCAATTTTGTCTCATCTGTCCATAGGACCTTCTCCCAGAAGCTTTGTCGCTTGTCAACATGTAGTTTGGCAAATTCCAATCTGGCTTTTTTATGATTTGTTTTCAACAATGTTGTCCTCCTTGGTCATCTCCCATTAAGTCGACTTTGACTCAAACAACGACGGATGGTGCGATCTGACACTGATGTTCCTTGAGCTTGAAGTTCATCTTTAATCTCTTTAGAAGCTTTTCTGGGCTCTTTTGTTACCATTCGTATTGTCTGTCTCTTTGATTTGCTGTCAATTTTCCTGGGTTGGCTACAGTCCCATGGATCTTAAATTTCTGAATAATATGTGCAACTGTAGTCACAGGAACATCAAGCTGCTTGGAGATGGTCTTATAGCCTTTACCTTTAACATGCGTGTCTATAATTTTTCTCAGGATAATTTTTCTAATATCCTGAGACAACTCATATTAAGGGTACCATCATTTTTGTCCAGGCCTGTTTCATGAGTTTATTTATTTTTTTATAATTCAATTAATTTTATAATTGAAGCATGGTCGAAAAGCAATGTCTGACTTTCATTGGTCAAATTTAATAGAATTTGTATTTATTATTTCTTTTGTCGGATTCAAGTTGTTTCTGTGACCATTGTGAGTTTTTCTTTCATCAACCAACGGATACCAACAATTTTGCCCAAGTGTGTATGTTAAGTATAAGTAGTAAAGCTTGATGCATCAATGTTAAGGTATTCAATATTTTTTCATATGATGATATAAAAAAAAATCTTATTTTAAAATCTTGCATGGGTTAATATTCTCCAGACGCAGCCCGTTCCAAACCCGATGTCGTACTACCTGCACCGCTCCCCCTGGTGGTTCCATCGCTTTGAGACTCTGTCCAACCACTTCATCGAGCTCATCATGCCTTTCTTCACCTTCATGGGCCGCAGGATGTGCCTGATCAGCGGTGCCATACAGATCCTATTTCAGGTCATTTACATTTTCAATAATACCAACAACTTCCTGTGGTGAATATTTATCATAGTTTTACATCATTTAAGTGGCAGTTTGTTGATAAAAAGTTGAGAAGAAAATACAGGAAGTTGCCCTGAGTTCTAAAACTTTATCAATTTTCCCCAAATCCGTAAATCATCTGCTGTCAAATTTCATTCATTAAAACTTGCTGAAGTCACCATTTTATCATGGTTCATTCCCTCTGTTGCCCGTAGATGGCATTCTTCTCACATCGAATCCAAGTATGGGGTCCACGGTGCAAAATAATTTGTGATTCCAATACATTGGCAGTATTTTAACTTCTAAAACATGAAATGCCAAAATAAAAATAAGCTTGTTTAGCGTAAAAAATAATAGCATAATATTTGTGCTCATCAAAGTTCTCCCTGTGTCATATGTTCTAACAGTGGTCTGTTGTGTTGTAGGTAGTCTTGATCATCAGTGGGAACCTGAGTTTTCTGAACTGGCTGACCATCGTTCCCAGTCTGGCCTGTTTCGACGACGCATCATTGGCGTTCATGTTTTGGTCTTCAGGCGGAGCCAAGAAGACGGTGCTGAAGATACAGGAAGAGACTACAGCTGGACACACACCAGAGCCCACAAAAGGTACAAGTCTGCTAGGAAAATGCAAGGTTTTGTTGCAGCAAGATGGTAGACAGCATGATGTTTGTTTATAAAGAATGAAATTACTTATTTTTTTTAATCTGTTTTTAAAGGAGCATTATGTAACTTTTTTCTGCCAATTCAAATCAATATAGGTATCTTGCATTCGTACTGTGAGCAGGATTGCCTTTCCACAGATCTAACTTTTAACTTGACCTGGCAGCATCACCTACTTGGCTTTGGTCCACTTAAATCATCTCCATGGAGACAAACAGGTGCCAGTAGGCCAAGTTAGAGGTCAGATTTGTGGAGAGGGGACTTCCCTCACTGTAAAAATGAAAGATGGATCATTTTACCCATACCAGAAAAGTTACATAGTGTTCCTTTAAAATGATTCAAAACAAAAATTTGCAAGTTATTTCATATTCTATAAACATGGATCAGGTATTTTTTAAACAAATATTTTTTTTTCAATAAAAACACCTGTACTTGGGGAAAAAAGGCAAGACAAATATGTTGGATAGATAGCAGGTGGCCGGCCCTCCATAGAAAAGTTACACAGCACACCTTTAACATTTTCAAGTCTATCAGTTAAGCTAGAACGCACCACTGAATTTATTAGACTAACACATTTACCGGTCCTGTATTTTTATTGCTCTATGGCTAGAAAGAAGATTAACACTTGGCAGGCCGGTAGCTGGGAAAACTCTGACGCGATATTAGTCATTTAATACTACGCTGCTTTCATTTGTCCAATATGGGCTTGTAAAACATGCTAAAAGCTAGCAGCCACTTCTCTAATTGGTCTCATTGGAGCTGTTAGCGTCTTTTATGCCAATGCTAAAACGCACCATCTACCTGCGCTGTGAGAAGCATAATAGCTTTAGCAGGAACTTGGACATTTTAGGTAGGATTATGGTGATGCGTTTAACATACAGACAGACACAGGTGAGGAACAATTTGGGTAGCTATTAGTGAGATCATGGGTCATTGCTTTTCCACTTCACCCACATAGAAAGCTAGCTAGCGATCCTAAAAACACTATTCCATAGTAAAAGAGACACGCACAAACATGTCACCCTGATTTAGTGGTTCATTTGAGATTTTCCCATGGCTAAATAACAGTATGAATGCAGCTATGAGATGTAAACAAATTTTGAATAGTCCTGAAGGCTGGGCGAAACTTATTTACATGCAGTCAGAGTTGTAGCAATAAATAAGACTAGCTGAGATTAAAATGGCCGTACCTTATTTCTTCATGTAATAAATTTTTTTCTGTCTTGCTCCAGTACATATATGGTAAAAGCCTAGGTCTATGGTCTTAGAATCAGAACACAGTGGTCTCAATTTGTTCTCATTATTCAGAGTTTTAATTGCCTGCAAACCAAGACGTAAGTAGTGTTAACATGCCCTGTGTTGTTAGCAGTAGTATAATAGCAGAAAGCTCTTATAAACTCATTGCGGTGAATAATTAGGATGTTCAGAATGCATAAGGTAACTGAGGAATAACTTTGGATTACTGCAAATGAACTAATTCAGTTTTTCACATTTTTTAAGACCGTAAAAATCAAATACACCACCTTTAAATGTTGTGTTGTTGTGTCTGTCCAAGGTATGCTGATTCGCAGAGTGGTTAACATCTCGCTGGGCATTCTGATTGGCTTCCTGAGCGTTCCCGTGGTGATGAACCTGATCAGCTCCAGACAAGTGATGAACACCTCATTTGATCCACTGAGAATAGTCAATACATACGGAGCGTTTGGGAGGTACTGTCATTAACCCTTTAAGGACTGAGCACACTATGGGCCAGTATAGGTCACCTAGACTTTTATATTTTTGTTAGCCATAAAAATCATATTAAAGGAAGTATCAGAATTTACTGCATTTTTTTACACATCTACTTCTATTTTACACTTTCATCCGTATTTTTTCTTTTACGCATCGAATAAATGACTGGGAAAATCCCCGCAGCACCCGCGCTCTCATTCGTCACCTTCGCGGAGCAACAGAGGCAGATTACCGTAACTGACGGAAAAATATTTAAATAGCCCCGTGCCCCTGCTTTGAGACGCCGTTTGAATTTACATGAGAGCACGACTGGTTGCGGAGTTATTCTGCTGGAAAGTCCGCATTCGCGCGCTATCTCCGACGATAGGATCCGACGCTATAGGGTTAACATGGCCTGACTGACATTTCTGTTTTCATCATTTTTAAGCCTCAAAATCCATTCTTAGAAACAAGTAAAAGTCATAAAAAGGTAAAAAGTAGTAAAAAATTGCATTATTAATTTTCTGTTGGTAAACAATACTTACTTTAAATCATTGCCCTTTAACACAAAAAATACTTCTCCCTTCTCGTCTTCTCCCTTTTCCCCGGATTTGTTTAATTGGGCAGCCCTATTTTGCATATTTTAGGCTACTATAAAAATACAAAGGTAAAATAAACTAGAAAAGGCCATATTTTATAGATTTTTCCTCAGCAAGAATATCTGCACTGGATTGAAGATGAAATTCAGAGAATGGAATGTGTTAAACGTCTTTTTTTTACTTTTTACTATGTCAGAAAATTACAGCATTATTCAAGTTAATTTTGAAGATTACATTTGTTCTGATTTTGCAACAAAAAGAACTTATCAAATATCAAGGACAGTGAGCTATGTATAAAACTGTTTCTATATGAGAAGGCTACACATTATATTATATTCTCCTATATTATCTCATAAAGTGGCACAATCACATTTTTTGGTGGTGGCATGTCACCTGTATGATTCTGTGGAAATAAATCATACTTCAGAACATCTACAGAGATGGATAGAAGTCTGTGGAAGATTATAGCCAAAGGAGTCATGTTTGTGGAGATGTAAGTCAGCTTAAACTGGGACTATAACTGTATAAAACATTTGTATGACTTTCCATGTTCATTTTGATCTATATGTAATGTTATTCCTCAGTAAATTGCGCAAGATAATTTCCCCTGTGAGAAATTAAACATTTCTCTTTTATTTAAAGTCACAGTATGTCTCTTTTTATCCCATTATGAATGAGTTTATGGCATTAAAATACCTAGAAAAAACATGCGCCCATACTGTGAGCGGGTTTGCATCTCCACCTGTTTCTTGTTTGGATGAGGGATGATGATGTTTGAATAGGGCCTAGGAGAGACCACTAAAACACTCAAACATGCATGGATGACATGTAAAACCTCTTCAGGAATGTTTTCAATGAGCGGCATGTGCTTTAACATGGTAGAAAACGTGATTCTGTGTCATATCCCCTCCTTAACATGCCCTGTTTGAGTGTAGCCATTTCTGTCTTATTTGGCGCGGAGGAGCTTGTTTCCATGGAAATGTTGTTCCTTTGGCGATAATATTCCACAGAATGGCATAAAACTTCTATCTCCACGGAGAATGTTCCAAAGTATGTTTTTAACTTTCTATTTCCATGGAATCCTGCAGTTGATGTGCCACCTCCAGAACCTTACATACTTTTACCTTTAAATTATACATGTTTTTCTTTTTTTGTAATAAATAAACAATCCATATTCTTTGTCCAGTATCACGAAGGAGCGCACAGAAGTGATCATCCAGGGCACGGTGGCTTCAGACCCCAAAGACCCCAGCGCTGTGTGGGAAGAGTATCAGTTCTTCTGTAAACCTGGGGACCTCTACAGGCGACCATGTGTCATATCACCCTACCACTACAGGCTCGACTGGCTCATGTGGTTCGCTGCTTTTCAGGTATAATTACTTAAAGGTGCACTATGTAACTTTTATCTGATGGAGGTACCACATCTATTGTGAAATATTGAGCTTTGCTTGAAATGTTCCACAATATAGCATTAAACTTATCTATCTTTGTGGAGGCAAGCAGGTGAAGCTACCAAATTACAGGTCAGATCTCTGAGAGGCGAACCTGCTCAAAGAAAGTATGCATGCAGATTTTTAGCAATATAAAACACCTGCAAGTTAGATGCTAGATAAGATCTAGTCTTTCTGTGTAACATTCCAGGTAAAACAATAACCTGTCCATGGAGACAATCAGGTAGCAGACCCCTACCACCAAAAAGTTACATAGTGCGCCTTTAAAATCATAATCATGACTATTAGAAGTCTTAACTATAGTTATTCACTTTTAAGCCCAGAATAAACATGTGTTTACAACATTTTCTACCAAGTTAAGTTTAAAGTTGCACTATGTAACTTTTGTGGCGCGAGGTTCGCAGCCTACTTGTGCTCATGGAGATCTTCTTGCTTTGGTATTAAACTTATTTATCTTGTCTTCATTAATTACTAGTGTTTTTTTACTAAAAAAATACTTGAAAAATATGCATTCTTACTGTGAGCAGTGTCACCTCTCAAGAGATGTGACCGGTAAATTAGCTTGGAACCTGTTTCCCAGGGAGATGGATGTGCTGCTGTCATTAGGTAACATTCCAGGTAAAGCAATGACATCTCCATGAAGACAAGAAGATGGTGTGGCTCCCACCAGAGAAGTTACACTAAGCACTTTTTAAATTATGATCAGTTAATGTCTTAATCCATTGATAATAATGCAAAGTAGGAATATATTGAAAAACAATCTGAAATAGTGTGAAAAACCAAAACGATTACTACTAATTTTGTGTATCTAAGGGTAACTATTAAAATGTATTTTTTTCTACTATTGTATTCTCATTTACTTGTCTATAAGATTGCTATTGCATGTCAACTGCTCAATTCCAATCCAAATCACTGCTGCATATCGCCGCAAGAGGGCAGCAGTTTACTTTACATACAGTCTGATCGCCCTCTGTGACATAATATAATCTTTAGCCATTGTTGGTTCAGGATAAGGTTAAGAGGAATTTTAATTGAAAATTCTTTCCATTTTCATATTGTTGCAGACATATGAGCAGAATGAATGGGTCATCCACCTAGCAGGACGTCTTCTCTCTAACGACAGCACCGTGCTCTCACTGATGGACCACAACCCATTTGAAGGCAGAGCGAACCCCAGGTAAACTCCATGACCATGAATAGAAAATATAATACCATAATATTATATAAGCGTATATAAGTAGCCGTCAACAATGTAATTTATGTATTTCATAACCACCCAGAGTCCACATCTATATTTAATGCCTTTAACAATATAGTTTTCCCCATCTGCTAACAGCTTATAGGGCCAAAAGAATATTGGAACGTTAACTGTGTAAGTAGTGCTATAAGCATGAGATATATAGAGCCTGTTTTCAATACACTGTAAATCAGTCATGTTGATTTACATTTTAGTCTAATTTGAGTCCTGAGTGCTAGGTTTGTCTTTTCTACTTTCTACTACTGCAAAATATGGCATTTTAATTTTAATTAAAAAATCTAATCTTATAAAAACCTAAATTACCACCATTATTTTTTGTTATAAGTGAGAGTTGTTCTCAATAATGAAACCTTTTCAAATATATTTCTAATCATTATAGGTGCACTATCTAACTTCTATGTAGAGCTAGTTATTCCATTATTATCATGATTATTATTATTAGTAGTAGTAGTGTCATTTATATTATTTTTTGCAATAAAAAACATTTGTAATTTAATAAATGCAAAAGAGATGAGTCTTATGCCATACTGTGGAACAATCTTGGCAAAGAAGTAACATTTACATGGAGACAAGCAAGTAGCAAACCTCTTAACGGTGCACCTTTAATGTCAACTATCTGGACACGATTGACCAACCTCAATTGTCTCCACTGTGTAAACCTTTAATAATACAGTTTATTGCATTATTGAGAGGACATTGTTTGGCACATTTAAGCAGTCGCTGAGCCAAAACAGTGCATTTCTTGCTCCTAATGTGCTGTCAGGATGATGAGCGGTGTTGGCCTGCCTTGGAGATTCAGACTGAATGAAAAGGACTTTGAGCTTCTATAAACAAATATAATCCTGGCCCTTTGACTCCCTGACACACAGTAAAACACACATGTGGCCACACAGACAGAAGAGCTAAATTTAGACATACTTCAAATGTTAACGTTTTTATTCTTAATTTCAATGTATTTCAGCAAGATGTGTCTTTTCCTAGAAATTTATTATATAAACAGGTCAAAAAAAATTTGCTGTGTATTTGTTGCGTTTAATTATAAAGAGTTTTGTTTTCAGCTAATCAGGAAGTATACTCTTAGTGTGCATGTTAGTTGCCGTTTGTGCGCTTTTAAGACACAAAAAAATCAGGGACAGCATCTTTTAACTGCATAGCCTCTTGGACACAAATAAGTACTGTATTTACATTCTCTAAGACATTTGCGGTAAAATGAGTGTGAGATGTAATATGACGTTTGATTACAAATAAGAATGACTCAAAAGGTTATAATTGGCATATTACAAAGGTTACAATTATTTATGTTATGTGTCCATGTGGTCATTTATTTATTTTTAATTTTTTTTATATAGGAGTACATGAGATTCTCAAATTTGACAATGCAAAAGCTAACATGAGTTTCATAAGAGTCTAATGGTGAACGCTGCTCCGCCCTGTACCGGCCTTGGCACTTTGACAATTTTCTGAATGAAATAAGAAAATACTTCAGAGCGTATCTTGAACATTTTAATCTTCCTTGTTAAGTTATTATGTTGATTTATAAATTATGCCTCCTAAAAAAAACAGTTCACACAGAGAAATCTTAAAATTTGGTTTTCTAGTTGATTAAATGTATAAAAACTGTTAGCATAATATGTTTGTAAATCAGCTGAAAGTGTTAACAGTGAGATAAAATTAAAAATAGTGCTGTCACCAGGCAAAATTGTACATTTTGAAACGCCTTTCAGTATTACTATGATAAAAAAAAAAAAACACGGTGAATAAGAATGTAAATTTCAACATAAATGTGGTGTTGCTCAGGTTCTGATGAAGCTCAACATCATTCTAAAACTGTTCAGGAAAGGTAAAATGTCCTGTTCTTGTGATTTTAGTTATTTAGTATTAATACGTGCTCAAATTAGTATCAAGTTTCAATAGTAGTTTTAGTATCAATAAATATCAGATTACCAATTTTTCGACGACTCTTAATATTTCCCACTTTCACATTTACTGCATTTTGTTTCCCTCAGGTGGGTGCGAGGAGAGCACTACATCTACAAGTTCAGCAGACCACGTAGCACCAGTGCAGCCCAGGGGAAATGGTGGATCAGGAAGAGGATTGGACCCTACTTCCCCCCGGTCGACCTGGAAGGACTCAGAGGGTACTTCCAGTCCCGGAACTGGCCCCACCCACATGTGCCAGGACACCGGAGTTAGCTAGCACCCTGCCCTGGCTAACACTACATGACCAAGAGATGCTATCACATCTGATACTGTAGTCAAGAAGTAGTCTGGGATTCTTAATGGACTGAATTGTTTTAATGAATGTTCTAAATGCCAAATAACTGGAATTTGTAAAACCTCTAAGTGTGATTTTTATTTATTATTATTATTTTTTAATTAAAACATATTGTAAGAAAATAAATGAAACTTTCTGTAGATTTTTTGGTACATATTTGACATATTGTGATGTTGCAATATCTTAGGTACCTAAAATCCATTGCGTAACTTTTCACCTGCTTGTTTCAATCGATGTGTTGTTGTTTTGCCCCAGAATGTTTCACAGCATAGCATTAAAGGTGCTCTACCTGATTTTGACTTATCCAGTTATTCCTCACTGAACTTATGCATTCTGAGCATCCTTATTATCACTGTGATAAGTTTATAATCTCTTTTCACAACTTTCAAAGGCCAGAGCGGAGCTTGCTGTCATGGTAATGCTAGCGACTAGCATGCTAACCGCACTTCCTGATTCTAGTACAATAAAATGCTTTATAACTGGATCCAGACAGCATACTCATTTTGACCTCAAAAGCTGTTTATACACTATATCTGTTCTGGGGCGGGTCAAATTTTCCTGAAATACATTGAAAAATCAGGTACAGGCCCTTTAAACATATATTTAGTGTTTATGTTTTTAATGCTCGAAAATGCCTTGGTGATGGGGTGGTTGATACTGACAAAAATAAATATCTTGATAACAAAAATCAGGATATAATGACAGTCTAACAGCAGCCTGGTGATGCCAGATGCTTGTCTCCACTGAGGTAAATATATTTAATGCTCCACTGTGGAACAGCTCTGTAATGGTTGAGGAGATAATGGCAGATGAATTTGATGAATTAGTGCATTTTTGGTGAAGAGGACACGAGAGAGTCATGTCGCCATAGTAACATGATGGATTTGGGATTAAATTAATTCATTACTCTTTTGTGAGTACTCTGACACAGATAAATATGCAGGGTATGTGCAATTCCAAACTAGACAAATTACAAAAACATGTTTTCACTGGGAACATCCGCTATTGCTTATTTCATTTTCCTATTCCTGCTTTAATTAACTGAAAAATATTTGTTGTTGGAAAAGCGGGTAAAAAATACGGTAGACTTTTTTTTACTTTGTTAACGTATGGTTTGAGTGGGGTTAAAGAAGCCATTTTTGTTAGGAAAGACAATCCTTCCTTGAACAGGAATGAGGGCCGTAGACATCATCTATCCCCCATCTATAACCCCATTCTTAGACCCAAAGCAAACAAAAGAAACAAGAGACAACAACAGAAACAAAAGAGAACAAAAGGCCATTAAATGTTGAATAGGACCATTAAAGGCTGAAACTGGAGACAGTATCTGTTTACAGTTTCAGTGTAGTTAACTATTCCCTTCAGACAGATATAAGACAGTGTCCAGCAGTAATCTGACCAGAACTGAAGAAGCGTGTTTGGTTGGATGACCAACCAAACATCTTCACTCCTACAATGATTTGTCCAGTTGACTTTATACCCTGTGAAGTGTTACCTTGTACAGGCTTTTCTGATCAGTAGTAATTAAAGTAAATATATGTTGTCTGCGCTCTTACACTACAAAAGTTACTACAGTCACAAAAGAACCTGAGTTACCAGTGCCTAAATCTGCATACAGAGGACACATACAGGTTTTTCCCATTCTCAGTATATGGGCAGGTCATTGTTCATGTGAAAGAACCACGAGAATTCCCTTACTGAGCTGCAGAGGCTGCACTAGCACTGACTCATTGTCTACAGGTCCTGAGGTTTAGGTAGTGAGGATGCAGATCAGAGAGAGACACTTTAGATTTAAACCAACTGGATTTCATCATTGAAACTGGCAACCCAAATGAGAGACTCATGTGAGGCTCATTCTGCTTTCTGAATGGATAATTGTCTTGTCTTGACATCAATAAATTTTCCAATGTTTTTATAATTAAGAATAACCTCTACTTCGTATCTGGGGACACAGATAAGGCATGTTTATGAAATTTTAGATTGAATTAATTAAAAATCTTACAGTGGATCCCTAGTGTATTTATATAATGTATATTAGATTAGAAAACAAATAAGCAACACCAATACAGCCATAAAGTCACTATTAAAAAAAAACACCTCAATAGCAACAATAACAAACAAACCAAACTGATGATTTTCAGATTCTAGAAAGTTTGGCATTTCTTACATGGTGAGACTAGAGTTTCATGTCCCAAAGCTCAATACCTAACCCAATGAACTGTTCCTAAACCTAACCCTAATCCTATTTCTAACTTAACCTGATAGTGAAATAATGCATAAATCAAAATTAAACAGCAAAAAAAAAAAAAAAAAAAAAAAAAAATAGAATAGAATAGAATAGAATGCTAACCTCTGCCATGTAATGCAATGCCCAACATTTAAGCAGTCCCATGCTAAGGATCAGTTTTCCCTGTTCCCTAACATTGTACTTTTAGTTGAAATATCCAAAAGGTAATTCCACAAATCTTTTTAAACACTGATTTTCACTGCCCTCCATCTGTATTAAATATTAGTGTCCTATAGAATATTTTGATGTCATCTGAAACCCAGCAATCACGAACAACAATTCTACAACAAACTCCACGCTGTTTTTCTGTAATTATGGACTACTTTGATGTACCATGTGTTTTAACAAACAACTCCGCAGCCCGACCAATCAGAGCACCTGTGGATAGGCTACATTATCACCCCCGGCAACTGATGGCTATGGGCCCTCCTCCCGATGTTCTGGCTCTTATTGCTTTTGACGATGCACAGCTAGCACAGCATGGGCATTTTTAATAGACTCATCAGACCGCCATATCTGCATGCTTGTCTCTGGAACACAAACAGATTCCCTCGTGGAATCGCTTTCAGCAGCATTCGCCACATTTGTGCTTCTTTGATGGAGTTAACTTAAAGTGCATTTGACAGATTTGTCTCATTATTACTTGGTTTGGTGGGATAGTAAATGATGTAAATGCTCATCATAATTCTGTGAAGAAAAGTAGAAATCAAAAAGTTGGAAAATACAGGAAGTAGCAGTTAATTGGCTCTCTGCGTAACGGTAGCTGGATGGTTCAGAGGCACAGTCTGTCTGACCATTTCTGCTGTAATGTAATGTCTCTGAGGTTTTTACAGAGTATAGACTATAATCAATAAATCCTGACAGACCAGGCAGTGGACAACGAGCTGCGGGTGGATGTCACTGTTGGGTGGATGTTAACCACGTATTATGTCACTTTAATTTTTAACCTAGATTTTGCATTGATGATGGTAGAGTCTGACCGCTGCACAAAGCCTTCTCCAGCACATCCCAAAGATTCTCAATGGGGTTAAGGTCTGGACTCTGTGGTGAACAATCCATTTGTGAAAATAATATCTCATGCTCCTGAACCCCTCTGTCCCAATTTGAGCCAGATGAACCCTGGAATTGTCATCTTGGAATATGCCCATGCCATCAGGGAAGAAAAAAATCCATTGATGGAATAACCTGCTGACCTCATTCTTTGAGCACAGACTGTTGCTGAACATAGACCTGACCACCTCAAGAGGCTCGGACCTATTTGCTTAGTTATCCAGGTGACTTTTTTTTTTTGGCCAAGCAGTGTATATTTTAATAGAAGTTAGCATTAGCACTGACACACAAAGTCGTACCTTTCTAAAGTGTCGTTCGGTGAAGTTTTCCTTGCATTTTTGTAGCGTTTAACATATTGTAAGTGACATTCTCCCGCAGCTCCCTGTCCACTGCCTGATCTGTCAGAATTTACTGCGAGACTCCAGAAAAATCTCAAAGACATGACATTACACCAGAAATGGTTGTGCTGACTGTCCCTCTGATTGGAACTAGCCGGCTACTGTTATACATGGAACCAATTCTAAAACGGAATAGCTGTACCAATGTCATCAACTCCTGAAAATTAAAAAAAAGTATTGTACTTTTTTACTACTTGCATTTTGTACCTTCCACCACTGCTTTTGCTTCATTATAAAACAAAACACAACTCCAGGTCTGTGTTTGAGGAGGTAAAAACATACACAACAACAAACTGGCTTAAAGCTCACAGGGGTCATTTTTGGATAATATAGAACCTTTAAATATAATGATGTGAACTATGTTTTAGACGAATGAGTAGTCTAACCTCCACTCCAGTGGAGGAGTTCAAGTATCTCGGGGTCTTGTTCACGAATGAGGGACGGATGGAGCGTGAGATTGATCGGTGCAGCGTCTGCAGTGATGCGGTCGCTGTATCGGTCCGTTGTGGTAAAGAAGGAGCTGAGTCGCAAGACAAAGCTCTCGATGTACCGGTTTCCTCCGTAGGGTGGCCGGGCGCACGCTTAGGGATAGGGTGAGGAGCTCGGTCACACGGGAGGAGCTCGGAGTAGAGCCGCTGCTCCTACACGTCGAGAGGAACCAGTTGAGGTGGCTCGGGCATCTGCTCAGGATGCTTCCTGGACGCCTCCCTAGGGAGGTGTTTTGGGCATGTCCCACCGGGAGGAGGCCCCTGGGAAGACCCAGGACACGCTTGAGGGACTTTGTCTCTCGGCTGGCCTGGGAATGCCTTGGGGTCCTACTGGAGGAGCTGGAGGACGTGTCTGGGGTGAGGGAAGTCTGGGAGTCCCTGCTTAGACTGCTGCCCCCGCGACCCAGCCCTGGATAAGCGGAAGAAAATGGATGGATGGATAGATGGAGTAGTCTAACCATGTGCACTTAAAGATTGCTAATGAAACTGCATTTTAGTTGTGTGAAAGATTGGGGCAGTGAGGGGTAGTATAAACAAGAACGAGAGAGGAGGGAGGTCAAAAATCTGGGATGAAAAATAGATTTAATCACAGCTTGCGTTCTGTTGCTAATGTGAGTCTGGCAGCTTCGTATTATGGGTGTCACTATTGATGTACAGCTTGTGGGTGGGTAATGGAGCACATTTATTGGAGTTACATTGGGTTTGGAACTTTTTATGTAGATCACAGTTTTGTTCATTTTTTTATCTGC
The DNA here is from genome assembly GCF_009829125.3 of Periophthalmus magnuspinnatus. Classification (NCBI taxonomy): domain Eukaryota; kingdom Metazoa; phylum Chordata; class Actinopteri; order Gobiiformes; family Gobiidae; genus Periophthalmus; species Periophthalmus magnuspinnatus. The sequence goes on from NC_047144.1 coordinate 25,943,163, forward strand.
TGCAAGAAATTATGAAAAAAACAAGAAATAACCTATACAGATCTTTGTGTGTTGAATTTGAATGTTCTGCCTGTGTCTGCCTGTACTTCGGCTCATGCACAGTACTCCTCCAGCTAGATACTCCTGATCAAGGTCTGGTCATTTGATTTAAATAGATTTTGGTGCTGTTTTTCTCCACAGTAGGATGACAGGACCATCTGCTGTCCTGCTTCGTAAGACACGCCACGTGTGAGAAAGTTGGTACGCTCCCTCATCCCGATTTACAGTCTGGCAGACACGTTTCTGGATCTCGATGGCCTCCCCAATCCAACAGGAACTTCTAAATGATTAAATGTGAAGACTAATGAACCTACTTGGACTTTAAAGCAGCACTGATACAAGCACACTCATTAAGGATGCTTGATTTTCACAACATAAAACAAAACAAAAAAGGTTTAAGTCTATTTTTTGGACATGTGGGTTTGTAGATGGGTTTGTAGATGGGTCTTCAGGTGCTGCACAGAGTCAAAATATAGAGGATTTATTTCACTTTACAAACAAGTGCACTGCAAGGAGTGTTTGGAATTTGAACCCACGATGCCAAGACAAATATTCTGTATTATATTCTGTGCTCTACCAGCTGAACTATTGTGCATTTTAGTCATAAATATATAAAAAACACTATACAGATATACCTAAATAATAATATTTTAAAGGTAGACCAGGTAACTTCTCTGGTGAAAGGGTCCACTGCCTACTTCATATGGAGATGGGACAGTATTTAAATCTGGTGTCCCGATTATCACAGCCAAAACAATTTTAATTAACAATTATATCATGATGCTTAATAAAGTTACTGACAGTTTAAAAATGTTATGAATGTGAATTATAATTTAAATATTATGAATAGGTTCAACTGTTATAGTGATGTACTGAGTTATGTGACAGCAACAAAACACTGGTGTTCTGGTCTTTTTACATTATAACGTGCAATGTTTTTGTTTTTGTTTTTTTTTACTATTCACTGTGAACCAGATATTCTGTGTTCTTAATAAAGATTGAACTGAATTGAACTGAATTGCACTGAACAATGATCTAGAAGACATCATCATGGATACACACTCTGGTGATATAATGGTGATTAATCAGTTTTTGATTCTGACATAATGTGATATAAAACGTCTCTCAATGATTATTGTCGACCCTTTTTATCATGATCAATTATATTACTGTTTATTGTCCCATCCCTAGAGAAGTTATTGCATGGAATTAGCCTGAATGATGGAGGAATAACGGCAACACAATGTGACAGTAGCTCAGTTTGAGTTTGAGAGTGTTTGTCCTCTGATTCGAACGTTGACAGTTCAAATCCTACTTTCGATGTAATCATCATTGGTAGAGTGGTCAGATCCACTGACCCACACGTTGGTGGTGCTATTCCAGCTCCCACAGATTAATACTTTTGTGTCCTACGATTTCTTGTTTACATTTTTTCATGGACACTTTAATATAGATCCAGCAGCCATTTCTGCAGCGCTTTGTGAGTTTACCCACCTTGTTTGTGACTGACAGGAGGCTGCAAAGGAGAGCTAGACAATGGGCTCCACCACTTTGAATCATGAGTCAGCTCAGAACAGATTGGCCTCTATTTGGGGACATATTCACTGCTGTAAAGAGTGCTTATAACACTGTGGTCCAACATGTATAGTTTATTTGATCGTCATGCATTTTGTCACAATTTACAGGAGAACATTGCAAGCTTATTCACTGTCCAAGGACTTAAAGTTGTATAAGCTTGAGCATTCAGTCAAAACAGCCTACTTAAAGGGCCCATATTACGCTATTTTCTGGTCTATGTTATAATGTTGTTTCCTTATCAAACATACCCCAAGTTGTGTTTTGTTTCATTGTTTAACACACAAACCCTGCATATTTAGGCTGAGTTCTTCTCTCAAACTGAAAAACTCTGTTTCACTTTGTGATGTCATCATGTGGAAATACAGGAAGTGCTCCATTGTGCTTTTAAACTCCAATACCTTCACTAGAATCATTTGGATAATTTCAGCCCTGGAATTGCCAAAAAAAAAAAAAAAAAAAGGTAAAAAGAAGCTGTTAACATGATAAATACCACTTCATGACATCACAAGGTACAACAGAGCATTTTGAGCTTTAGAGATGTAATAAAGGATTACTCAGACATGCATGAATGAAACAATACACCACTCTAGATATGTTTTTGAGGAGGTAACAAAGTTCTAACATGGCTAAAAGCTCACAAGAGTTAATTTTGCATAATATCGAACCATTAAGTGCATAGGGTTGAACATGGGCAGCAGACGTGACATATGTAGAGATCTTTTATTAACTACATCTACGTTTCATTTAATTAAACAATTGTTTTGTGATTTCGTTACATAAATGTTCAATATATAAGGGTTTCTTGATTCCTGTAACATTTTTTCTGCCACTTAAATGATGTAAAAGTATGACAATTATTCACTGTACTATGTTAAATGGTAAAGGTCACACACATGCAGACAAAACAGCATCATCTGCATATGAATGTATGAGGCTTTCTCTTAAATTGTGACCCACAGAATTAATAAAGATAGTAAAAAATAGAGGCTCTAAAATTGTGCCTTGGGGCACTCTTTTACTTATAGTTAGAGTAGTAGTAGTAGAGTCAATATGCTTCAGATGCTTCAAGATGACTCCATGATCCACTGAATCAAAAGCTTTAGTTAAATCAATAAACAGAGATACAGAGTCTTGTTTGTCATCAAGGGCTGGGAAAATGTCATTTAAAACTTTTCTTGTTGCAGTGGCAGTACTATGCCCTTTTCCAAAATGTGATTGATAAGACTTCAAAATGGAGCATTTATCCAGATCAATTGTAATTTGATTTGCAACTAACTTTTCTGAAACTTTTGCAAGTCAAGGACATTTAGATATTGGACAGAAATGATTTAAATTTGTAGTTCTTCCACCTTTATGTAAAGGCAAAACATGAGCCATTTTCCATAATTCTGGTATAAATGCCATTTGAATTGATACATTAAAAACATTTAAAAGAAGCTGAATTAAATATGAGGCAGAGAGAGGTTTTGGCTCAGAGTCATCATCGCTCTTGTACTTCTTTGGGTCTATGGAGCGGACAAAAACAGATGAGATGCCCTCTGTGGATTATCTGCAGCTTGCCAAAGTGGACGGGTTTGGTCTAAAATTGTAGATGATTTAAATAGGTCTATAAAGTTAGCAGTTCTTCTTGTGTTCTTGTGTCCTTGGGCAAGGCATTTTACCCACCTTGCCAGAAGGAGGGTGGTTATAAAGGCCATAGGTGCAAATCGGCTGCCACATGAAAAAACTGCAGCTTTGCCTTAGGGCAGCGGCAGCTTTTGGAAGTTCATACACTGCAATCAAGGTGACTGTATGGAAGACTAATGACTAGAAAAGAGTTATACAAGACTGGGTTTTAATATTAAAAAGTAAAAGTATTACTGATGACCACAATTATTATGCTACTATTAGGGCTCTATTAACTGCTGACTAACTCCTATATATGTGCTTCTCAATGTAGGACGATGTAATAGCCCACATAGTACCCTCAGCGGCCCGGGGACTCTTTTTGCCTGAACACCAAAGATAGCAGACAAAAGAGCTAACTAGACACAATTTCAATTCATTAATAAACATTGTAAAACTTCTTATTCTTTTCCTTCGCTAGAATCATTTGGATGATTCGAGCCCTTGACAATCTCTACTAAAAGGAGCTATTAACTTGAAAACTATCACTACATGACATCACAAGGTGGAACAGAGTGTTTTGAGCTTTGGAGAATGCTCTGTTCTAAAAATAAAGGTTTAACACTCACAAGTCTATTTTGAGTAATATGGAACCTTTAACCTCAGGCCTATGTGATGGACTATCTACATTACAGAAGAGTAGCCAAAGTTGTACACAAGTACAAAAGTATTTTGGGAAACTACAACTTAAGTAAAGTAAGAGTAGTTGTAAGAGATACTATCTGAGTATAAGATCTGATTTATAATTTGAAGTTAAAGATGCACTATAACTGTTCTGGTGTGGGGGGGTCCTCCATATGCTTGTATCTATGGACATGTTATAACCTTACCTGGAAAGTGCCACAGTATGATATTAAATCTCCATGGATACAGGTGACACCATCAAGTTACAGTTCAGATCTGCAAGACAAGTTTAATGCCATATGTGGAACATTGAGGCAAACAACATCTCCATGGAGACAAGTTACATTGTGCCCCTTTAATGTAATTGGAATTACATCAAAATCTGGTATTTCCACAGATATATATAGCTGCCAGATATATATATATATATATATATATATATATATGCGGACTGCCCAAAAAAACTGCTATATTTATCCAAAATAAATCCATGTACAAAATTTTGAGGAAAAATATAAATTATTTTACATGAATTATTATCAGATAACACATTAATTTTTCATCCCTCAATTTCAAAGTCCAAATTAACTTTTTTATATATGCACTATACTCTGTGTTCTATCCTCGAGGCTTGGTCCGACTTCACATTAAATTGGAACGACGTTATCCTTATCCTACTTTTAGTGCTCTCTCTCAGTGCCCTGAAAGCTTCATGCAAATATCCTTTAACCTGGAGTAGTGGCTTTGGCCCTTTATATGCACTGACACTGGACTGCACCTGGGGCTCTTACACATATGGGGACATGAATGGTCTGAATGCATGTCATAATACTAAAGAGTAACAGGTTTTCAGGTTTTTAAAATTATTACTTTGTTTGCTTGGATAGTACCTGTTTCAGTTTATGGAAAAAAAAAGAAGCAAGTAAAAAATAAAATCAAACTATCCTGGATATTTAGATATTGACATCACTATGGCAAACATGGCACAAAAAGGCAAAGGAGCTTAACTTTTTTGTAACCTTGCCAACTTAAGACTTTTAAGCCTGTTTCTAATAACAAAGGAACAAGATGCAGTGGTCTGTTACTATAACACCATTCACCGGTCGCAGCCTCGCTGTTTCACTGATTTTTATAATGCACTTAGCACAAAATTTTTTTTTTACACATCCATGTAATGGACGTGTATTGTGTTCTGCGTCCTGATTGGCTAAGGGACAGTCTGCTCCGTGCCATGTCTCTTGTACAGTACAGAATGTGTTCAGACAAATTTACAAAAATGCCTGTGTGAGAAAAGTGTATGTTTTGGGAAAGTTGATACTCCTATGATATTTTTTTTATTTCAATTTGCACATACTCAGTACAGCACTAATGTGAGAAATCAAGATGCTGTGTTTACATGCCACGATATCCTGGATACTGTCAGAATATCCCAGTGAAAATATGCTGGTTTCTCATAACTAGGATACAAGCTTATCCAGGATTCTGAATTCAGAATACTGCATATACATAGACACAAAAAACAGGATACTCAAGAAACCCGATCATAACTGGGATACTCATACAAATGTAAACGCACTCACTCACAAATGTTCAACTATAACAACGCTAACTATGTGTCTATGTGACTATGAGTAGTCTAAGCTGTCATTTGCAGTTAAAACTTAGTGATTTTAACTTTTTGGCATGGTGGCTGAGTGACTGCCAATACCACTCATGCTTCACAACACGGAGGTTCCAAGTTTGACTCCCAGCTCACCCAGGCCTTTCTGTGCATTTTCTCAAGTTTGCATGTTCTCCCCCTGTCTGTGTGGATTTCTTCCATCAACCCAAATCATACACAATAGGTAATCCTCCAGCTGAAGTAGTCCTGACAAAGACTAGCTCAAGCTCTGGTGATGGGTCCCCAGGTGCTTCTCAATGATTAAAATGTTCCTGATGATGTGCCCCAGCGGCAGTTAAGAATGGGTCAAATGCAAAGGATAAATGTCGCCACAGGGACAATAACGTGTACCTTGCCTTCTCTGTGGATCCACTTTAGACACATAAAAAGCGGCTTGTGCCTTGTTTGATGTGTTCCAAAAGTCTTGTAACACTCCAGCCTGGCCTGCTTGCTCTTGGTTTAAAATTCAGATTGTGGTGATTAGAGCCTTGCATAGTCAGGGAGCAATAGTCTCATTAAAACTACTGCAGACCCTGGACTCCTGCTTTGTTACAGGGGAACAATGGATTGGTTCAACTCCTGAAAAGATGTGGTGAGCAATAACAGCACAGAGGCCTTTTGTTAAAACTTTCACTGTTGATTTGTTTCACAAGATTTTATATGAGAATACAGTATGATAAATTGTGTTTTTGTTAACTATTGTAGAGTTTTAACTTGTGTTATTATTAAATGATTCTAGGCAATGCTAAATATATGTATATAAAATAAATGTGCATAGTTTTTACCTGGGATCCAGAATGCACACTTCTTCAGTACTTTACAAAGATGTGAGTTCAGATGGGTGTGACTGACATATAGATTAGCCATTCAGGGACACACATGGTCTGTCCCTATCGAAACAAATATGACTGCTTCCAAAAATATTACAGGGACCAAAACATTGACAATATTGACAACAAGATCATTGTCAATGGGTGGTGAGGAATTTGATTTAGTTTGTAAATGATATGTGACCAGTGAGCTCACTGACTTCACATTCGTCACTGAACTAAACATATCTGATGGCCTGATCATGCTTGGTACTGGTTCAAGACGTAACACAGGGCATGGGGACCAGACTGATATCCCTCTGTGTAAAAACATATTCAGAGATATCAGTCTGGATTTGCCAGGAAATCACTGTTCACCACTTCCTCCTGTTCTAAGCCGTGTGCTGCATGTACTCAGCCTCCTCAACCACGTCAAAACATTGCTTCAATAAACACTTTTGTAAGTCTGTGTTTAAACTCCTCAAAATCTTCATCCTCTTTTTGTTTAGTTCTGTTTATTTCCATATAATTTGCTCTCCTAGTGAATCTATTTTGGATCCTTGTTCTTAATGCTGTTAACCTAACTTGGAGTTGTTCGTCATCATGGGACAGTATTTCCAAATTATCTTGATTTGTACCCCCCAAATGATCCCAGTCACCTCTAACAGATGCCCAGTGATGTCCCAAAGCCTTTCTGTATACTCTCTCTACTTCCTGTCCATTCAAATTATATGATTTTTTCAATTGGTCCATAGCTGCTAAAAACTCTGTTACATCCTCCATGGGTGAAACAATTCCTTTTAATGCATCATCTATGTCACTCTCTGTCCAGGGTCTATGCACTAAAATTGTTTCTGGGTGTCTTTCACCATTTTCACCACCAGGTTGTATTAGTTGTCCTGCTCTGGGATTTGCAACCTGTATCATAGGGAAAAGTTTTGTTGTCCGGTGTTTTGATTTTGCTTTTGGTTTTGTGACCTGTTCCTCTGTACTCATGGGGGCAGTAGGCATAATGAAAGTTTGTTCCTGCTTGGATGCTTCATCAGGTTGTTCATAAGTAGTAATGACTACAGGGTCAGCTCCCATGGTTTTACTAAATTCAATTTTTTCACCTTTAGCTTTTGCCTCACTTCTAGTTTGTGTAGTTTTCATCTGGTGTAATAGCTCTGTTGCCTCTTGATACGGGTGATACGGAGGCGGGGGCGCTTGTTGCTTCCCTCCCGCTACTGCTCCCTCTATCTCGGCTTGAGCCTGCTGTACCGGTGTTTCTGGTTGAGCCACTATTACAGTGGTGAAACCATCTTCCTCCTTTGTATTAAGCATAATTTGTTGCTTACGCTTTGCCTGTGTTTGGCCCTTTTCTCTGGCTTGTGCTAATTCCAACCATCTTTCCAAATGATAGTAGCCTTGTTTACACATATCATATTCTTTATTTTTGCATTTTTTTGTATTTTATTTTGGAGCTCCATTATTTTAGAAGATTTTAACTCGCCTTCAAATTTATATTTTGTTACCCACAAATCTAACTGTGTACATTTTTCAGGATATTTTGCATGCACGGCTTTCCAGTCTTTTATTTTTAGACTATCTTTTGGTGTTAACTTTGCAGTTTTATTCCCCATTTTTATTTCCTCAAATTTAGTCCAGCTTTTAACTCCTAGGGAGGTCTCTATCGCTGGAATACAAAAACAGGTTGGTACGAGTGATTAGTGTGGTATCTCTCACTTTAGCCTCAGCAGGCGGAGAGATCTTGCCTCTGCATCCACAGAAATCCCCCAGAAATCCCCAACCTTTTTGGTATGAGATTCGTCACCTAGTGGTTCAGAATCTCCACTCACACGTCTCTCTCTCACACACCCCCTTGCTTTTTATTCCACGGTTTTGTACCAGCCAGTAAAATATCACTATTTTACCCGGTAACGGGACTCCGTATCCGTCCCTCTTATCACGGCTTTGTACCAGCCAGTAAAATATCACTATTTTACCCGGTAACGGGACTCCGTATCCGTCCCTAGTACTACTACTACTATTAGTATTAGTAGGTTTTAGTACCTAATTGGAGCCTAGGATAATTAGGGTTTTTCTACGCGCATGACCCCCAGTCATACCGTTTTTTAAAGCAAGACCTACTCACTCGTCTCTCTCTTCCTCGGTATCCGTCAACCTTTAGACTTCAAAAGATATAAGAGAGCCAGCCTTGGAAAAGGTGAAACCAGGAGACTGGGTCCTGATCAGGAGTGTTAAAAAGAAACATTGGCACTCACCCAAGTGGGAAGGACCATTCCAAACCCTAATAACAACGACATCAAGCCTAAAAATAGCTGAGCGAGACAGCTGGATTCATATGTCACATTGTAAAAAGGTGATACAGAATGACGTGTAAAAAAATAACTTATGCTATTTGCATGTTTATGCTCACTATGGCTGCAATAATGCTCACACTGGCATTTTGGTATGGGTTAGCACCTTTAAGATCTGTAAAACTGCCTGCTCCTTCAGTGGCACCAATGCAAGCTGTGCACTCCTACGTTTATGTGGGAGATATAGTGATGCATACATCCAATTTGACCAGGCTAAAACGAGAAGTAAAAAAACACACAGATCAATGCTCAAAAGAAAGACAATACAGGTTTGGAATTCAAGTTTGCATACCAATTGGAACTATCGCCACAATTACTATTCCTATAAGTAGTCTTACAGCTAGGAAAGATGCACAAAATGGAATAAAATACGCTAATGACTATTGGTACCTTACTAATGATATTCAAAACCAAGGGTGGGATACATTAGTAGCTGACCAGGATAATACATGGACACCAACACAGGCAAAAACTGACTGGGAAGGTAGGCAGGCAGAGCTCCTAACCTTAGCCAAATTCGAATCCAATCTACTGGTAACAATAAATAACATAAAGCAAAATTTGACTAATAATGGTCAAGAATGTTGGATGTTTTTGCTGAGGGATAGATCCTATTTACAAATTAATTATATGTGAAATGTTACAAACCCCTGAACCGGTTCTGAGTCCCAGGCTGCAAGGTAGCGGAATAAAAATTAAAGCAACAGTAACTTTTACTAAAGAACAAGTGTTCAATATGGCAACTGGTGTATCTGATTTTGGAAACAATTGGCTAACAATGATAGAACAGGCATCAAAATACGTTAATAAAGACTGTATTGCTTGTATGGGACCCAGACCACTTTTGAGAATGGTACCAACACCTCCTGAATTAACAGTGCAATGTGTGGAGGATATCTTAACTAAAACAGTACCAGAGGCAGAGTGCGCAGAGTGGGATGCAGTGTACCCACTAACTAAACCTGAAAAACACAAACCAATATTTGAGGCCAAATTGCCAAAAGGAAATTACACCTGTATCCAACGCTCAAATTCGGTAACGAATGTTTTAGGTAATATTGATGGAAATCTATGTGAAAGAAATCTGACTACAAATAAAGCACTACCCAGAATGCGCAGTGACATCTACTGGTACTGTGGAGGGAAAATACTTAGAGCAAATATGCCAAATGAATTTACTGGAGTATGCGCTCTAGTTAATCTGATAATACCTATAGAAGTAATGTCAATAGAACAAGAACAATTAACAGCATTGATTGAGCAACAATCTACTGAAAACCATGCTAAAAGATCTAAAAGAGAATACAAGGGACGTTGGGGAGAAAATGACCCGACGTATATTGATGCGATTGGAATACCCAGAGGGGTTCCTGACGAATATAAATTAGTTAATCAAATTGCCACAGGATTTGAAAACATTCCTTTAATAGCCGCTTTAATTCCAATCACTCCCAATAAAAACGTAGACAGAATAAACTACATCCACTACAACGTCCAAAAATTGGGAAACTACACACAGGAGGGGTTTGAAGCAGTGCACGAGCAATTAAGCGCCACCTCACTTATGGCTTTCCAAAACCGCATAGCTGTTGACATGCTCCTGGCAGAACGAGGAGGAGTTTGTTCTGTTATTGGGGCCAGCTGTTGCGTGGTCATCCCTAACAATACAGCTGCAAATGGTAGCCTGACTAGGGCTATAGGCAGCCTGCGTGCGATGAACAGACGCTTAAAGGAGCAGTCAGGGGTGAACACTTCCTTCTGGGAAGACTGGTTAAGCGTATTTGGGCGCTACAAAGCACTGGTTTCATCGGTCCTAGTATCAATCGCTGTGTTTGTAGCCATTTTAACCTTGTGTGGATGTTGTTGTATCCCCTGTCTCCGTTCTTTGATCAATAGGTTAATAACCACTGCCATGTCACCCGCACCTGAGGACAAAGGGGTGCAGATGTACCTATTGGAGGGCAGTGATGACGAGGACCCTGAAGGAGTACTGCCAAATTTATTTCAAGAAACCCTCTAGGTGTAAGAACGAATGAGCCGGTAATTAAAAATCCTAGGGGAAGAAATTACATGGTGATGTGTGTGATGTCACAGTTCGATAAACAGGAGGGAATGATGGATTCAAAATATATATTCAAGTATATTATGTTATCTCACTGTTAATTTTAAAGGTAATGTTCACTCTTTATTATAATCATTATATTCAACTATGTAAACTATGTAATCTGCACTAATGTTTGTTCTTGAGTCTTGCAGAAAATGTCTTTTGAGAGTGCAGGATCCCACGGGAAGAAGGTCACTGTGAAACTGAAACAGAAACAGTGTTTTGTGCGAAGGGAAAGAGTGACCTTGTGGAAATCAAAAACAGAATATATTTCTACACTGCTTGCAAAGTATATGCTTCCCCCCCCCCCCCCCCCCCCCCCCCCCCCCCCCCTTCAGATGTGTATGTAACTAGGGTTTCCTAACTTTAATAAAAGAGGTGAAAGGCGGTCTGGGCCCCAGAAAGGGTGGTGGTTTGTAACTGGGTTTTTTTGCCTCTCCGCTCTTTCTCCTCAATATTGAGACAAAATAATCTCTCTTGTCTTCTCTTCCCTTTTGAACTGTAATATAGGTTGTGAACCTATCAAACACCCCACTCATTTGAAGTCTACTTCTCTGGTTGAAATGTGTCACTTTACTACTGTAGCCTATTATCAGGCAACAGGCAAACTTGGCTGTCTGTACTTGCCTTTTATGAGACAAGGGCAAGGCAAATTTATTTGTATTGCGCAATTTGTACATAGTACAAGTACTGTATTTTCTGGAAGATAAGTTGCACTTTTTTCATAGTTTGTCCAGGGGTGCGACTTATACTCAGATGTGACTTATATGTGAAATGACTGAAATATATACTTTCATATCTTCATTATTGTCACACTGACAACTGCGTGAGGGCACTTTAAACTTGTACCAGTATCTACTGCTCCTGTATCATTGAAAATTTAAAATTTCAACATTTTTTCAACGTATTTTAAAAGACATCTGAGAAAGACTGAACCTCTGGAGCAGGTGGAGTTGCTTAGAAGCGATATCGGGGATGAAGAATTCAATGGATTTAGTGATTTGGAGTGAGATCCAGAGTAAACATGTTGCTTGTTTTTATGCTTTATTTATCTGATTAACTGTTAATATCTTACGTTAACATACCAGACACGTGGTCAGTTCTGTCTATGCTTCATGTAGCTGAATAAATATAAATGTGTTATGTTAGCGTGCTGTACTGATATTCAGCCTGTTGTTCTCTATTTAATTTTTATTATTATGACTTGCCTTTACAGATAAACTGTCTGTTCTTGGTCTCGGATTTTGTAAAATTATTTTCCCAAAATAATGCGACTTATAGTCCAAGTGCGACTTATGTATGTTTTTTTCTTCATTATTATGCATTTTTTGGCTGGTGTAATTTATACTCTGCAACGACTTATAGGCCGGAAAATACGGTAATTCAAAGTGCTTTACAGAATAAGAAAGACACTAAAATCACAATACAAGTATAAAAACATTAAAAGAGAAGAGTGCAGAAAACATTCCTCCATATGCATAACTAAACAGACAACAACAATAAAAATAGCATATTTTAGGCCGTCTGGATTCAAAGGCTCACTCAGATGCAGACTACAGACCTATAAATTATCTGTGACCTTGAAAAGGTCTCAACTAAAGTTTGAAAACTTAGGTAAGAATTACACTTGGCGAATGCTGTGCCTTTTGGGACACAGCAGTGGTGGGTAGCTGCGCTGTCATCTCTCTTTTGAGAATAAAACAATGTTGTCTTTGATGTCATCTGGAGGGAAAAAAAAAAACGCCTTCTCAAATGCACACGTGGAAACTGTCACAAACTACAAACAAACCAAAGCAATAAAAAGAAATTTTCACTCTCAAACGCAGTCTGGATGCTACGAAAAGCAGTAACTGAAAATCACCGAGATTCTTTAGATTTGACTGGAATCACATCACCCTAACCCCTAACCCCTAACCCTTACCCCGTTAGGATCTATGCAGAGGGTATAGCTAAAATGAATATTGTTAAAGTGCAGATTTCAGTTATAATACAGTAAGTTCTTGGATATAGTCAATTAAAGACAAGATCAGGTTCAACATTTGTAAATCTACAGTTTACATATTTCATGGCCATGTCCAATGCAATCAATAGAAAAAATAGGCACTTACTCACATCTGGTACGCCATCATCACATTCAAGCATCTGAAAACCACCAATGGCAGTGTTTCCTGACCAGGGGTACAGGGACCACTAGGATCTGTGACTGTTTACAAACAGGTAATGAGTTTCAGATTTATAGAGGAGGTGAAATGGACTTATAGCCTATTTGAATAAATGTCCTTTGTAGTAAAATTGTACCCTTAAGTATGTTTTGGAGGATTTTGGACATCAATATCAATAAAACAAACAGAACAGATGTTATAATAGTAGGCTATAATTGACCTAGGCTAGTAGTAGTAAATATTTATTTGTGGCACCCAAGCTCATATAAATGAAGCTTATCGGGTAGGGGACACAAGACAACAAAAAATTTGGAGCCACCGGCCTATAACATGGCCCAGTGTTTCTCAAACTGTACATGTCGGCCTCACTGATAGTACACAGGTTCGTTTGGCCATTTCTTTCAGCTCTTCAGTTTGTGGGTTTGCCTAATTTAGTGTCCTTTTTATTCACTTTTTTGTCCTCTTAGAAAATTTCTTGTTTACAACTACAGTGCAAATGATGTACTCCACTTTTAAACCTGATTTAGCCCTACATTAGCCCTGGAAAAGTTCTATTTCATGCTTTATTTAGAACTGGTACATGAAAAGAAAAATGTTTTCTGTGATGGTACTTGGAGTGAAATGTTTGAGAGCCAATGATGCAATTTGCCCTTTTTACCAACAGGTGTCCCTTTATAGTCAAAATTCCTCCAGTAAACTATTCTAAAACACAACGTCAAGTTTTACAATAGCCTAATCATCACAAGGCATGCTAAATGGTGGGCTTAAAAGCATATGGAATTGCTTTTTAAAATAGGCCTATAGCACAATACTTAGATTTCAAACTTGCTTTCGATATCCTACTCGATGATCGATACCAATTCCGATACCACGATGATAATTTTTTTAGGCAATAGAAAGTCATTTTCAACATTAAATCATAATACTTATCCTGCATTTGTCTCCAGTAGGTTAGACTACTGTAACGTCCTGCTCACTGTCCTCTCCAAACGAGCATTAAGTCAGCTGCAGTACATCCAGAACACTGCTGCTCGGGTCCTGACTAGAACCAGGAAGTACTTCACACATGTGTCCTGTGCTCAGGTCTCTGGCTCCTGTGGCTCAGAGAATAGACTTTAAAGCAGCTCTGCTTGAGAACAAGTCTCTCCATGGACCAGCACCAAATAACATCTCCCACATGTTAGAGCCACATGAACCATCTCACACTCTGAGGACTTTAGGGACCCACCTCCTGCTGGTCCCAGAGTCAGGACTAAACATGAGGAATCAGCGTTTCAGTTTTATGCAGCTAAAACCTAGAACAGTCTTCCTGAAGATGTGAGACAGGCCTTTTCCATTCCCATGTGGTGTTATATCTGTGTAATCCCTCAGTGTCCAGTAGGTTCATAGTGGTCCATGGGCGTAGGCACTTGCCTTATGCTTGTTCTGATACAGCTTAAGATCATTCTAGACATATTCAGGGAAAGTTCATTTCTGTCCTGTGAATGTGATTTAAACTAAAACAGAAAAAAAGACCATGGATAGGCTACTTACTCAAATCAGTAATTTCGATACTAGTTTTAGTATCGCTTAGTGTCAGATTTTGGATACTTTTCACAATCCTACAAAGAATAACAGTTTTGTCAGCATAATTCATGTACAGGCTGACTTTGAATCACCATGTTTAGTTCTTATTGTGGATGCATGGTTCCTTTAAGCGCACCATAACAAACATGCTCCCCTTGCGCGCTTCTCTCTCCAGTCTCCTCACATCCACTCTCCACTCCACACACCAGAGGAAAGCAGGCAGAGGAGGTAGAGAGAGAGAGAAACTGCTACCTACCGGGACCGCATCCGCCTCATCTCCGCACCGAGCGCCTTCTGTTTTTCCCGACATGCTTCTAAACCACAGGTGAATCCATCCCCCGCGCGCTCCACTTCGCCAACACCCCCACATCCTGCAAAACCTCACTTTAAAGCGCACTTCGGCCACTTTACCGTCTGCTTTTGTCGGAGCCATGTCGCGGAAGAAGGCAGTGAAGGGGAAAGGAACCGCCGCCGCCAAGAGCCCCAAAGCGTCACCGAGCAGCGGGAGAGCGGCGCGGGGTCTGTCCGTGGCAGGATCTCCGTCCTCTGGAGTGGTGTACCCGAGCAGACCGTCCATCAGCAACAGCGGGGAGTTTTATGACATCTCCTTTAAGGTAAAAGGATCATTTAAGAGCTTTGTAGTGTTCCACACACTTTTTATTGGTATTTTAATAGACTACATATCTGCGTTGAATGAAGTGATTAAAATAACAAGCACGTTTATTTATTTATTTTTTAAAGATCTGTAAAGTAGCCCTAGGTGTATTCTGGAAAAGAAAACAAAATGACTGCTATTAGTGTTTTTGTATGTATTTTACTGTGTCCATCCATCCATTTTCTTTCGACCGGGGGGTGGTCACGGGAGCAGCAGTCTAAGCAGGACCTCCCTCAGCCCAGACACTTCCCCGCTCCTCCAGTTGAACCCCATGTTCCGGTGGGACATGCCCAGGAGGTGTTCAGGAGGCAACTGGAAAAGATGCCCGAGCCACCTCAGCTGGCTCGTCTCACATGATGGAGCAGTGGTTCTGCTCCAAGTTCACCCTGTGTGACTGAGCCCCTCACCCTATCTCTGAGTGCATACCCAACCAAGAAATTCATTTCGGCTTCTTGTATCCGTGATCTTGTCCTTTCGGTCATTACCAAAAGCTCATGACCATAGGTGAGGGCAGGAAGATAGACGGACCGGTAAATTGACTCAGCTCCTTCTTAACCACAACAGTCCGATACAGTAACTGCATCACTGCAGAACAAGACCCAAGATACTTGAACTCCTCCACTTGAGGCAGAGACTCCCCACCCACCTGGAGAGGGCACCACTTTTTTCTGGTTTGGAACCAGGACCTTGGATTTGGAGGAGCTGAGTCTTATCCCAGCCGCTTCACACTCGGCTGCAAACCGCCCCAGTGCCTGCTGCAGGTCCTGGCTCAATGAAGCCATCAGGACAACATCATCTGCAAACAGCAGAGATGTGGTTCCTAAACCAGACCCCCTCCAACCCCTGTCTGCGCCTAAAAATTCTGTCCATAAAAACAATGAACAGAACCGGGCAGCCCTGGTGGAGTCCAACATGCACCAGGAAAAGGACAATGTTATTAATTTCTTATATTGGTTGTAATTTAAAAAAAAAAGAAAAATAGAAAAAAAAGAAAAAAATGTATTTTACACCATAAATGCTAAGCTACTTAGCCTTGGGGAGCTTGTCATTTTAATTAATTAATAACATAACCTAACTAACTAGAATTGATATTTGGGTGCTGTTGTTATGATACTAAAATGTCCAACTCGATTTCAATACTAAGGAACTCAATACCAACTACTATACTTCAATGATAAAAAAAAATAGTTATTTTAGACAATCAAAGTTTGTTGTCCAGGTATGTTCCACAGTGGTCCATGAGAGTAAAGTAGTCGTGATCTTCTCATATTTCTGTCCTGTGAATGTAATTTTTTTAGTATCGAAACCTGCTGAAATGAGTATCTAGTTTTGATACTAGTTTAGTAGCTTATGGATCAGTATCGGATTTTGACAACTCTCTGTTTGGGTCTAAACTACCCATTAGGACTTAAATAGGAAAAATAAGGGTTCAAAAATATGCACTTGAGTGATTTGACCACAGACTGTTGGCATAGACTCATCATAATATCTCTAGACATGTTCATGTTTTGGTCTGCCCCAAGACAGCTGTGGCTCCAGATGTAACTCCACTGTGTGATGGAGAATTAGTCATTAGTCTTAGTATGTTGCCTAATTATACAGACACATTTCATTAGCTATTTTTAACTAATTAATAAAACTAATATGACACATAGTTACTACATATAAGGAAAAATACTAAGAATGAACCAATATGTATTGTTTTGCGCAGATACCGGTATTTGGCTTCCTGCTCTGGACGATAACTCATATTTAGCTTTTAAAAATCCATAGTAAAGCCCACTAATTTATCTTAAGTTGACGTAAAGATCAAAAACAAACTTGCCTTTTACTTTTTGTCAAAAATATTAACATAATGTATTTATGTGTGATATAAAATCATTGGCTACACGTTTGTGCCATGTAACATTCTTATATTTTCATTTTTTATCTCATAACAAATAAAATTGCTTGATATACTGAAAATATATACATAAATCAATACTGATTTATGTATATACTTTTATGCATATTTAGGAATCTGGTGACCCAAACAAAATATCAGCCTGTGGTGGAGATTTAAGGCCAATAACCGATACAGTGGTCCCTGGTTTATCGTGGGGATTATGTTTGAAAAATAACCCTCAATAAGGGAAAACCGTGAAGTAGTAGTAGCTAATGACAGGTTAGCTTTTTTGTCATGACTTGAAAATTGCCAGTGCATTAGACGGTGAGGGAAAACTGAAAATATGGCACAAATGTCATGGTGAAATAAGTCTCTTTTTGTATTTTCTATCAAAGCAGTTTCACAAGTTTGCACGGGCACGAGCGCATGGCTGTGACCACGCCGCTCTGTCAGCTAGTGTTGACTTTACTGAAACCTTTTGCAGATAAGTTTTTATTTTTGTTTTTCAGGTCTACCTACTTCTGAAAATTTCCCACAGAGGCATGCTAGCTGACAACTCACCAAAACACATAGCCCTTGACTTTCATGGTGCAAATCTTCTAACTCTAACTGTGTTGTCTTGTGGTCTCAGGTGATGCTGGTGGGGGACTCCGGTGTGGGCAAGACATGTTTACTGGTTCGCTTCAAAGATGGAGCTTTTCTTGCCGGGAGCTTTATCTCCACTGTGGGCATCGACTTCAGGGTAAGAACACAGACAGATGCTACACCCGATTTAGTCTTAAAAAGGTGGAAAACAGGCGGAAAACAGACTTTAAACAATTTGCAGTGGTCCAAAGTTATTCCTCACTTACCTTATGAATTTTCAGCATACTCATTTTTCTGTTTATCATCACATTAATGCTAAAAACTAGTATGCTAACAGCGTATTTTCTGATTCATGAAATAAAACAATATCAAAAAACACTTTATAATTAGATAAAGGCAGCACACAGTGGACTTATTTTGACCTCAAGACCGGTTTATACAATAGATCTATATTTGGGCAAGACAAATTTGCCCAAAATACATGGATATTTCACAGAGAATTTGACTTCTAGTGGCCCCTTAAAAACACTCAAGTACGTTATACACTGCAGGTAAGTAAAAGATTTGCATATATCTGATTATAAGTAAAGTAAGTATGAAAGTATGAAAGATATGTCAGACACTAAGAAAATGCTTTAAAAGAGCTTTGAGCATTACATTATACCATTTAGTTTAGCTTCCGATACGTTTAACGGTAAGTACTGAAATTCAAAATAATCAAAGTCAAAATTGGAGTCATAGTGCTTTACCGAATACGTTCCTGTGTCGCTGGGCAAGACACTTTACCCACATTGTCTGCTCACAGTTTAGGCGGCATATTATGTGGCTTCTTGCAAAATAAAAAATCTGCCAAAACACCATGCAACTGGGTTTGTTGTGGCAATCATAATTAAATGACGAGATAAAATGGGTGACAGTAGCTCAGTTGGTAGAGTCCACTGATCCAAAGGTTGGTCGTTCAAATCCTGTTCTTGACGTTTACATCGTTGGTTGAGCGGTGAGATCCACAGACCCACAGGTTGGTGGTGTTTTTCCAGCTCCCACAGATGAGTGCTGTTGTTAAGTCCTTGGGCAAGACACTTAACCCCCCTCGCCCCCATTGTGTGTGTACACTGGTGTATGAATGTGTGTGTGTGAATGTGTGTGTGGTTTCTTGATGTAAAGCTCTTTGAATGCCGTAAGGGTGGAAAAGCAATATATAAATTTGAAATACAAATTTTAAAACTACACACTGTGTGGTTTACCGCTGGAGAAAAACATAGTAGAGATTACATGAATATGGTAAAACCCATTACTGTGCAGTGTAATGTGTCTGTGGTGCACCCTACATTACAATTCTGTGGGAGACATTAATGTGAGGTGCTTAAATGTGGTGTGTGGCTGAATATCTCTACTCATGAACTAATCTCTGTAAGCAGAGAAGTAGATACACATGCTCAATAGTGCTATGTTTTTATAGTGTATTGCAGGCCTCATTTATAAGGTAAGATTAATTAATTTATTTTTGATTAGTATGAGTATGATATATTGTTGAGCTAAATATAGATGATAAACGATAATATTGAAACCAAACCATCAAGCACAATTATTAGTGCTCCAGTGTGTTACTCCATACACCTTCACGAGAGTCATTTGGATGATTTCAGCCCTGGAATTGCCAATCTCTACTGAACTAAATTTAAAAGGACCTCTTAATTTTAAAAATACATGATACTCCATGACTTCACAAGGTGGAACAGAGCATTTTGAGCTTTGGAGATGTACAGACTAATGATAAATAATTTCTCAAATACAGTATGTGTGAATGAAACAAATCACAACTCCAGGTACATCTGTTTTTGAGGAGGTAATAGCATTCTAACATGGCATAAAGCTCACAAGAATCCATTTTGTCTCTTAGGACCTTTAACTAGTGTATTGTGCTTAATGTTTGGGTAAGTGCTGTATTTTTTTGTAAATAATGTAAAAAAACAACAACAACAATTCAGTAATATATAAATGAATGCAGTACATTTGAACTAATATTTAAAAATCAAATACAAACACAAATATTTATGCTAGTCCATCCATAACCTTTGCTTGATGCTGTAGCTAGACTCATTCTTCTTCTGGAATAGCTAAAAACTGACTTTGAAGCTGCTACATGACTGTATTAATATGACCTGAGTTATTTGACATTATGTTTTCTGGGTGGAAACAACATAGATATAATGTTGGTTTGTTTTGACCTATCTGTAATAGAAAAACAATCTAGAGTGAAAGTGGTCATTAAGAGCCATTAATACATTAAGCTGAGTTTTATGGTTATACTCATTATTAGCTGGTTGTTGCCATAGTTATTTACATGACCAAGCCCTGTGGTGCTCCAGCCTCCCTGAAGACAAAGCTGAGACCAGTTGAGAATTTACAAATGATTGAATTTGTTAAGAAATTATGTGAGTACCACCACAAGGTCACAATAAACTCTAATACAGGTTAATACAGTGATAATGCAGAGATCAGATTGACATATTACAATTTCTTACTGTCTGTTATAGGGTTGAAAAGTATTGAAAATCATATACTAATCAGTACTATAACTAATATCGAAACTAGATACTCATTGGAGCAAGTATCGATACTAAAAAAGTCATATTTACAGGACAAAAATTAACCTTTCCTGAATAGCTTTAGAATGATAAAAGCACATACACCAGTATGCACCAGTATACACCCTGGGCCTGTGGAACCTACCTGGACGACAGAGGGATTACACATAAAACATCATAAGATATAAGACAGCATGGCTATATAAAATTACTATGAAAATCACATTCTATTGTGTAACAAAGGAGTGTTTTTTATCGTCATTGTGATATCAGAATCAATATTGAGTATGTAGTCTATTTCTTAGTGTTGAAATTGAGTTTGCCATGTTAGTATCGTGCCAGCACTGTCCAGCTGACATCCAGGACAGAGTCAGGCACAGCTGTTGGAGTGTGTCTTTACCCCTGGAGGCTCTAACTAGCTAGCTTTTACATTGACACTGTCAAGCAGAGCTACATTGGTTGTTTTCAAGCCAGACTTACAAGTCAACAAAAACAAATATAGATAAAACACACAATAAAAAAAAATAAAAATAAATCAGGTAAATTTGATCACTCCTGGACAAATGAGAGATTACACCAATATGATAATAATATTATATTTTGTGAAAGAAATTCTTGGTCGACTAAGGCAAGGCAAGTTTATTCGTACAGCACAATTCTTACACAAAGTAATTCAAAGTGCTTTACAGAATAAGAAAGACATTAAAATCACAATACAACAAATATTATAATATTAAAGGAGAAAAGTGCAGAATAACTAAACTAAACAGAACTGTTTTAGCCTGGATTTAAACATTGTCAAAGACTAAAGAGTTTACTAAAATTCAATCATAACTATTTTGATCTGACCATGTGTCTGACTCAAACTGCACTCAAAAGACTACGACTGCACTTGAGTTCATGCAAAATCAACTGTTTAAACAGAAATATACCAGGAAAACAGTGTATTCATACACAAAGGTAACTGACAAGTCATCAGCTCACACCATGCACACTTAAACTCTAAACAAAATGATTAGTCGACTAATAGAAGTTTTGGTGACTAAGACTCCATTGATCGATTAATCGACAAAATGACTAAAGGACTACAGCCCTAGCTGGTTAGACTGGTTATTGATGCAAGGTCTTCATACAGCATTGGAGATCTAGGTGTAACTTACGTGGAAGCTGATGTGCAACCAGCAAGGTGTTCAAAGTGTTAGAAAAACTTTGATTCCCAACTTTGCCTGGAGCAGTAATACCGGAAAATAGGACGTCAGTTTAGTCGACATGAAAAGCAAGTGTCTGAGGCAGAATGAAACAGTATTTTCACCCAAGTATCTAAAGCAATGGAGATAAAAATAGAGATCTGCGATCAGTTAGAACTGGCTGTGATCAGATCCGAAATAAACAACACATCCAGAAGAGCTCCTGCGTCAAACATGTCTCTGTGGACTGACTAAGCCTCAGAGAATAAGCTGCATGTTTCAACCCTACATATGGTCGTCAAACGTTTTATAGGAGAACTTAGTGATATACATCAAACGTTTTCTACACTTTTTGACTAATGAAAAACATGCTTTTGGAAGTTTTAGTGACACAAATTATATTTTGAATCACTGACAAAAACATCTACAACCATATATTTTGTTTTCATGATTTTTTCCTCAGAAAATTTGATCTGTCCAATTGTAGCTTATCTTATCCTTTATTTTAATCCATTTATCTAAATGAGTATGCTATTTTTAGTTAAAAAGACCAACAAAATCTTAAAAAGAATGACCTAAGCTGACTTAAGTCTGACAAACTGGGCTGCAGAGTATTGGCCTGCATATTACTTTTTTTCCTTCTTTTTATATGTGTCTTTGGATATCTTTTAAGGTTGTGATGAATCAGGCATCACACATAATTATTTCTCTCAGTCTGTGCCCTGCCGAAGATGACTTGCATTGTCAAAACGCATTGACTGCCCATGATGTTATAATGAAAGACTACATTTTTCACACTACGCACAGTGCCAAGGATGTTTCTTTTTAACTCAGCCTTTCACAGGGCTCCAGAGTGCGACCAATTTTGGCCAGTGCAACACAAAATTGTCCTTGGACAGATCCTCATCACATATTTTCACTCGCTCTGCTCTCACCACTGACCAGATCACTAAAGCCAGTCTGAGATGCTGAAGCATGTGCTCAGGTCACGCTCTGGTACACAGAGCTAAACGCACCACAGAGCTCATAAGTTTTGGCTCTTGTCATCTATTTGTGAATGAGATGCAGTATTTACCTTTAAAGAGCAGTGTCAAACCTTTAGATCCTCCACAATGTGTTCAGTTACTTAAATGAGGCTGCCAATGCACAATGTAAAAAAAAAAAAAATAAATAAAAAATAGATGGGAAAAGACATTAAAGATCAACTACTGAAATTGAAAGTAAGAGGGCTCATTCTGCACTTGCTAAAGGGAACTGTAGAGATCCCTAAAAGCACAGAACTCTCACTCACTGACTAGTTTTTGATGCCAATATTTATGTAATGGCTTATAGGCTACTAACTCATAAGTATTTAAGTTATGTATTTAGCTCTTATTGATGAAGCAATTTAAGGACAATTTATTCCAATAGCTTTTGGTGCACCTAAATCATGTTCTGGTGCACCCAAATGAAAAACTCATTAGTCTGGACCTCTGTTTCAGGCTTTCTTAGTTTGACTGTGTGTAGGTCTGTCATGCTTGTAGAGTCCTTTATGCTGATAGAGAAGATGTTTACCTTTGTTCTAGTTTTTGTTTCATGTGGCTACTCCCAGTAATTCCAACTCTATTTACCAAAAAACAGAACACAACCTAGTGTCATGGCCATATATGTCATGTCTCTTAGCATGTCCTTTTCCACTCCATACTGTCTTCACTGACAGGGTGTTTACCAGCAGAAAATGTCACACAGGTAGAGTTGTATGACTTCCTTTTCATTGTGTGGGCTCTGAGACTGCAGCCCAACACACATTGGTAAATGATTAAACCAGCGCCTCGTCCACAGAGCTCTGACTGCAGCCTGTTTCCTGACAGCGGGATACTGCTGACCTCCTGCAGAGTCAGTATGCATTAGTCTGTGTTGGACTGCTGGACATGTGTGGCTATACATTCTTGTTCCTGTTCTTATGTGATTCTTATTTATAACTAGGTGACTTATCTGTGTTATTCACCTTATTGCATAGACTGTATATAAAAAATACACATAGCTAACCTGCTAACCGACTCCACCGACTCTTTGTATTGAAAAACTTCTCACGTCTCTCTCTAACTCTCTTTAAATCAAGACATAAACATTAATAACAGACAAATCAGACATCTTCTTTCCCCTAGTGTTAGCAACAGGTTGACTGTGTTGCTAAGCGCCCGCTCTCTGCTAAACCAGTGGTTCAGGTGGGAAGGGGTGTTACTGTCAACAGCCTCGCTCAGGATTGGCTTTTTAGTTGCTATGATACTTGCGATTGGAACTTCAAATATAAAACTTGATTCCAAATTTGTCCCTGTAACCGCTAGCCTCGATGAGCTTCATTTGACCGAAGCCGAACGCTGTGGGTGACGTCACACTCTCTTAGTCCACTTCTTTACACAGTCTATGCTTTATTCTGGAAGTTGCTGTGGGTGCCGCCATTGTCGTTCGGGGTGTATAATTTTTGGACATGTGAGGCTATACATTCGCGATAATCACTTTTACTTAGCACAAATAGAGGACTTTTTACATTCGAAAGTATCTAGGAAAATTACATACCATAAGTTGCTGTGGGCGTTGCCATCATCATTCGGGTTGTATTATTTTACATGGAGCTGCTGATCTTGACAGGAAATAAGTTGTGTATGGACCATAAAGCTGTTTTAAAGCCTACCATAGAATCAGAGCATTGTTAACTGTCGGTGCAGATGAACATTGACATTTTACACAAATCAACCTACTTTATATCATCAAGTATATCATTTATAATCTATTAAAATGTACAAGGATTTTCATTTGGCCGTGGTCCCTGATTTTCACACTGTGAAAGTAGGAAGCTAGTATAGAATTGTAATCAGTTTAACACTTTTCATGCTCTCACAAACACCTAAGTACATCATTAATATCCACATGCATTAATTTGAGGCCGTATGTATGATTTAAGATGAGCTTTTTTCAGGTGGCAAAGTTAAACTGGTGTGGACTGCCCAAGCGCAACCAATAAAAGTAATTTATTATTAGCTGTAGACAATGTGCAGTCTCATTTTACCATTTAATGCTGTTTTTGAAATAATCTTTGGGGAAAAAATATATGAAAAAAAGCCAGGTACCCCGGCTAGCTCACCTGTAATTCTTCATATTTGTGTATAGATTTGACATAGTGCAGATCCATGTGTGCACTTGCTTCCGCTTGGGCTCAGAATAATCAGTCAGCAGACAGAGTAATGCTGGCTCCAGATGGCCCCTATTGATCCTTAGACATTTCTTTAAGTCACACTGAATCTTAATTTCCCACTAAACACTGTAGCGGAGTTCATGGAAATCCATTGAGCTTTCTTTTAGATCAGACCTTCATGCTATCGACTGCGTATGGACTTGACTTAGTGCGGACAACAGTGGTAGTCATAGAAACAATGCGCGTGTCTGCGGAAGGACAAAGGGACATTTGAAACACTGACCTTGAGATCAGTGGATGACCAAAGTGAGCTACTGTCACCAGAAGAGATGGACATTTAAGATTATATGGTATAAACACATTAAAATTAACAGCATCACAAATATAAAGCATTGCATTTGCTTATTTCAGAGTACACATAACATACTGTTGCTTAGGGCTGCACAAAATATCACAATCAAACTGAAATTGCAAGTATTTAGGTGGTGGAATATTCTCAGCA
This sequence comes from Periophthalmus magnuspinnatus, assembly GCF_009829125.3. Lineage (NCBI taxonomy): Eukaryota > Metazoa > Chordata > Actinopteri > Gobiiformes > Gobiidae > Periophthalmus > Periophthalmus magnuspinnatus. The sequence continues at coordinate 25,968,307 of NC_047144.1, forward strand.
AACACGCTCAGGACAGTATCAGATTCTGGCAGCTGATATTTAGAAAACTAAATTTGGATTTGAAGACATAAATTGCAAATCTGTTCACAATCGCAACAAAAATCACAGTAAAATAAATAAGATCGTGCAACCATCATGGCTAATGTAATGATCTTTCATTCGACAAGAATTCATGTAATCCGTGCTTGAATTAGGATGACATAACATTCATTTCTGGTCTGGTTTATCTCATGCTCACATTTGTGTTTGTTGGTAGACTGTCTGCCACCATCTGCACTTTCTATGATCAACGTAGCCTGACCATTTGGAACCAAACATCTGCGTATCGCCAGAGTCAACAACCCAGACAGAATTGGGAGCAGATTTCTCTCTTCACCTTTAGATGTAATTAGTTTTTTGAATGTATAAACATCATTAGCAATTAAGGCTGGCTAGAAGGGGAAGATTTATTGAAAAATGGATAATGTTGCAGTTGACGTTTTAGAGATGTGCCATGTTTGAATATTGAGTGTATAGTTTAGAATTAAAACTATATAAATTTACCTTATTTATAACACATTTTACAAATAGAAGTAGTGCTGCACATAGTGAAATGAAATCAAACTACTTACACCTGTTGTGGAATTTCTAAAAACCTTAAAGATATAAAATCATAAAAGAGAATAAAACATAATAAAAACAAGAGGGTAAAACAATAAAATACAGTAGGCATAAATAATTCAACTCAATAAAACAAATGAATAAAAGACAACAGAGGACCACACAACTCACTGTTAAAAGCTAAAGAATAAAAGTGGGTCTTAAAACACTCCACTGTGGAGCTGTTGGGATGCAGCGGATGCAGAGCGTTCCAAAGTTTAGGGCCGGCCACAGAGAAGCCCCTGTCCGTTCATGTTTTCTGCAAAACTTCAGCTTCAACCAAGACATTTTCATGCACATTTTCAGACTTTCTTAGCATTTAAAGGGCCCATAGTTTGCCATTCTCTGATCTATGTTATATAATGTGGTTTCCTCATCAAAAACATACCTGAAGTTGTATTTCGTTTCATTCACACATTTTGAACAAACAGAAAACACTCTGTTCCACTTTGTGATGTCATGTGGTGATATAAAAGGTGCTTCACTGTGTTTTAAACTCCACACACCTTCATTTCTAGAATCATTTGGATAATTCCAGCCCTGGAATTGCCAATCTCTACTGAACTGAAGGTAAAATGAGCTGTTAACTTGAAAACTACCACTTTATGACATCACAACGTGGAACAGAGCATTTTGGGTTTTGGAGATGTAGACAGAATAATAATGAGTGAATGAAACAAAATACAATTAGATGTTTTTGAGGAGATACCAACATTCTAACATGGCTTAACCTCACAAGAATCAATTTTGCATAATATGGAACCTTTAAATACTGTAGTCAAGTAAAAGAAAAATCCCGAAAGGTAGCTAGTGATGTTAGCATGTATTATCTAAAGACAGAAATTTGACGGACTTGTTTTGCATGGCTTTACTCTCTGCCATGAGATGTGATGTTTAAAGAGTATAATATCACACATCTTAGTTAAACTTTATTAGCTGTTTCACATGACTTCTCGCAGAGCCTTGGAAACTGTTTCCCATTTGTCACTTTTATGTTCACAAGAGCAGATGACAGTAAATGGTCTTGCACTTTACTAGCTTGTACACCTCAGCAAAACTCCACAAATGTGCTGCCTGGCTATAATGGTGTACCCTCATCGTTTGACTTTATTACTTAAAGAGAAGTCCCCCAGAGATGAACAAATAAAATACCATATTTTAATTTATTTTTATTTATACAGGGAGAGCCCCACGAGAGCACTCAAACTCTCCTGTTCATGGGCGTCCTGTTCAAATACAGAAAAATACAAACAACACAAATGAGTACATAAATCCATTTAAAACATTAATAAAGTATCCAATGTGCAGAGGTAGTATTCAGTTGCATTTACTCAGTTTATTTTACTTGAGTAACTTTTTACTTGAGATTGCACTTTGTATTTTGAAATTGTAAATTGTACTGTATTTTTCTAGCAGCATACTTTTACTTAAATAGCAGCATACTTTAAATATTACTTGAGTAATATTTTTATTGAAGTATCTGTACTCTTACCCACTGTGAGAAAGTGAAAAAAGCTTTGTGTTGACGGTATGAAATCATTTGATCATTTGTGTTTATTGCACCGTTCCTTCAGATATGATTACATTTTTCCCATTTTTGTGTCTATCCCTTGAAACTTCAATACTTTGTGCATTATGTAATGTTTTGTTCTTCAAATTACATTCACATTACATTACAAATCAGATGTTACAGTTACTCTTACTTGACTTTTTTGAGTAACTTCTTAGACCACTGCTTACTGTACTTCTACTTGAGTAATATTATTTTGAAACAATGTTACTCTTCCTTGAGTACATTTTTTGGCCACCTCTGCATATGTGATAATATTTAGATATTTTCATGAGATTGCACCACTGCTGTATTCCGAGTCGCTCCGATACAAAATGCAGCTGAGCTGAGTGTTCATGAGCAAGCAGAATGATGAAACACACATGCTAATGAGCCGCCACAGGACAAACCCAGGAAAACACATTGTATCTTTTCCAAGTTCTTGCAAAGCACATCATTTCAAGTCTTTTGTTCTTTTAAAGGTGTACTATGTAACTTAAAGGTGCACTACATCTCTTTTCTGGTTCGGGGTCTGGAAATATCATTGCTTTGTCTAAAATGTTCCATGGAATAACATTATTTATTCAATTACATTTCAAGCTACTTATTGCATTTCTATGGGGTGTTAACTGCTAACATAACATATTTAGATCACCATGTTACATTTTATTGTTTTGAAAATGCTGTATTCACCCAAAACAACATATGTGTTAGTTTCCTTTTTGATGCTCTGAGCCCCTCCTCTCTTTGCTCTCCCTCTTCAGGGTGCACATTACAGTTGGTAATGTGTATTTTGCTAATGAAACTAACGCACATTAAATCAGTTCTGTGACATAGTGTATTGTTTTGTATCATGTATTTGTATATTTATGGAGAATTGCTGTGTAGGAGTGTATAATTGTACTGCAACTGTAGGGAGGGTTTGAATAGAGCCCAGGAGAGATCACTAGATTACTCATAACATGAATGGATGACATTTAAAACCTCTTCGGGCATGTTTTTTTGATGAGGGAACAATGATATAACATGGCAGAAATCTCCAAAAAGTGTTGTAACGGTAGGCACGAGAGACCAAAAATACAGAACTCGGCGAAGTTTTAACAGCGCTTATTTACAAAGTGTAGATAGGCAAATGACGATAGATCAGACGGTGTGTCGGGAGCGGGGAGTTAGCCGTGATCCAAGGGAAAACGTGAGGAGCTGAATCTGAGATGAGGAGAACGGTACTGGTACAGGGAAGTAGGGTTGTGCTGAGCTGATCCAAGGAGCGGGATCTGGTGAGGAGCAAAAGGTATTGGGTAAGCAACGTAAAAAGCAGGGAAAACCATGAACAGAGCCAAGCAAGGTATATTCACATGAACACGCGGGCGATCTGGTGCCGAGTGTCGGGTTTTGGCTCCTCTTATACATCGCAGGTGCAGCTGATTGTGATTGCCTCTAGGTGCGCGCAGGAGGAACCAAAATCTCCGCCCAGCTCCAGACTTAGACACGTGAGGGAGGGGGAAAGGACAATAAACGAGGCAGGACAGACCGGGACCATGACAAAAAGTCTATTTGGCATAATATCACCTTTTTATAAATGTACAATGTTACTGTAAGTGGGCTTGCTGCTCCACAGATCTGATGAGTAAATCGACCTGGTGGAAATGTCATGCTGTGTAACATCCCATACGAGGCAGTAACATTTCCTTTTTGACAAACAGGTGGCAAGCCATCCACCACAAATGTTACATAGTTCTTCTTTAATCTGTGACTTCTTAAGTCTTTGTCACTGTTCTATATTTAACTCCACTTTGTTGTGATGATTTCATTCTGAAGCACAAAGTAAACAAATCTATAGGTTCCCTGGAAACTGTTGTTAAGGACTAGTAACTGTGACAACTGAGCGTATCATAAGTGTGTGTGTGTAAGACAACGTTGACCACAGTCATTTGGCTGACAGACGGCTTTGGGCTTTTTCTGCCTTCAAGGTTGACAGAGGTCTTCAGTTCAGAATCTGACCTCTACCAAATACATATTTTCTGGCTTTCAGTGTGAACAGGTCAAGAGGCCAATTTCTACTGAATATTGCTAATGGCTTTTCTGCACCAAGGCCATAGAACAAAATACAGACTGTGCACTGTTCTTTGCTACTGGAGCAGACATGTACTCGGGGTGTATTTGCGAGAGTCCCTGCATGAGCACACTCACAAGCACTGATGAACCATGCTTTTTGTTTAACAATTATACCGAAGTACTAATACATTTAGAGTAGCAGAACAAGAAATATCTGTCCTATTGAGAGGCTGCCTTGATTGTTGTATCTAAATTGTTGTTGTCTGAATTCTGACCGCCACAGTAAAACACCCTCATTAAAACTGAAGCATAGGAGCCACAGTGATAGCAGCAACATATAATTACGACTACAAAGGTAAATTGAAATGAAATTAGTGATAAAAATAGACTTTAATATGCAAATACAAACAGTAGTATGGGCAGAACAACAGTGCAAAATCTATTAGTGCAAGATGGTTAAAGGTTGAATAACACATTGAATGCAAATGTATATGGTATTTTTGATGTTGTAGAGTTGTAGCCACTGCCTGCTCTGGCTTTGTCTGTTTGTGCTGAACCAAATCTGTTTATAAAAGTAAAAAGGCCTAATGCTTTCTGAGATGAATGACACTGTCTGTAAATACGAGACTTGTATAGTTTTAAACCCAGTTAAATACATTGAGCAGTGCCATTGGAAGATGACAGATTATGCTTATGTGTGCAGCATTAGTTTGTGCTCAAGAGAGGGCCTGACTGAGACTAAATTAGTGCAAGATGAATGGACAGAAGGGGGCTGTTAACCAACTCCTTCATTGTAAATTGTGTTGCAAAAAAGGAGAGTCTGTTTCTAATTTGTCACAGTTGTGAGGAATCACAACACAGCTGTATTCACTTCTGTTCTCTCCATCTGCTTCATACAACTATTCAAATATTCAAATTGTGAGCTCTGTTCTGTTATTTCAGTTTTTACATAAACAGCATAAAAATGAATGATATTTATTATTTCATTCAGGGCTTGTTTGTATAATAATATAATAAAAGACACTCTTTCTTTATACATTTTCAACATTAAATTGTCATACTTTGTTTTATGTTACCTTGTAGCTTTATACCTGTGTCACCCCTCAGTCATCCAGGTAGGTTCATTTTGGTCCATGGGCGTCTGCGTGGTCTTATGTTTATTCTGATACAGCTCAAGATCATTCTAAAGATATTCAGGAAAGGTTCATTCCTGTCCTGTGAATGTGACTTTCTTTGTATGGATACTTGTTCAAACAAGTGTCTAGTTTTGATACTAGTACTGTATATATCTAACTTCAGCATTGAGAATGATCTTACAAGACCTAAAAGCTATTTATTTTACTATTATTGGAATGTATCCGTTTTGGTTGTGAACCACAAGATAAATCTTACTGAAGGCTGAGTTCAAAATTCTATATATTAATCCATAGTTAAAATGAACATAAGTAGTGGAGTAGTTGTTACTGCATCTTGTGTGAGACAGTATAGTAGAGATATGTAGACTGCTCATCACAGAGACAATGAATCAAGGCTGATTGTACCACACTCATATTCACAAATCACTTCTGTGGACAACCTCTGGCAATGAGCTACTCTGAGTCTGTCCCCTTCAAGATTGCTTAAGGTTACCTCACAAACTTACGGCGTACACAAACATGGCAGAGGTGGGTTACCTGTCTTGCCCAAGGACACAATGACAGCATTCATCTGTGGCAACTGACAATACCATCATAATCTTCTTGTAACTACCATCGATAATCCACACAAGTTGTATCTACAGTATATACAAAATGTGGTGTTCTTCCTGTTATCATAATGTATCATTGACTTTAACTACTGACCCTGGAGATCAAGTAAGGGCAGTTTGCAGCAAGTCTAAATGCAAAAGAATACATTCCAAAACTCCCCTGACCCTCCGAATACCCCAAACATTTCATATATCCCCTCTAAAACCCATTTGTCATTTTTGTTTACTGCCTTGAAAGTTTTCTTTTCTGCTCCACAGAGATGCAACTATTTTCTTTTACTGACTTTCAAGAAACAAGATAAGAAAAATATGACAAATATGACAACCACCATCATGCAAAGCTAAGTTAGTTCATCAACCTCACCCACATGTCTTCCTACACAAACCAAACCATGTCTTCAAGCTTTTTTTTTTTCCTTTTTTCCCTTTTTTTCTGAACAAGAGCTAAACTGTGACTATCCATCAGGCTGCCACTTTTATACTTCAACAGAAGGCCGCAGTATCTTTGTAGATGCTCCTGGAATACTAAGCCAAAGCCCCTTCCCACTCTCATTTAAATATTGAGAGATATTGTTGGGACTTAGGGGGAGGTTTGGAAGACTTAGTGGAGGGAATGTGACAAGTCCTAATAGGATTTCTAGCTTTTGTTGGGATAATGTTATCATGGCTAAGCAACGACTGAGCGGTTTACTGGGGCATTACATGCTGCACATGCTGGGGCTTTTAGTACATTCTAAAGCCCAGACAGTTCATTCTGAATACTTCCTCTAAACGTCTTGTACAGTTATTGCTACACCTCTGTTTCTGCTATTTTTTGATAAACTGTTACAATATATATGTAACTTGGCATTCATTTTTTATTATCAAATGTATTGAATTGAAATTCACTTGCAATGAAAAGCCTCGTTCTAGCCCAGACTGAAATTTTAGGTGGGAAAATATAGCAGGCATATGTGTATGTGTATTAGGTAGTAGGTTTGATTTCATTTTGTCTACAGGTAGAGCCTTAAATCTCCAGCAGAGGCTGATATTTTGTTTGGTTAACCAGCTGCCTATATAAGCATAAAGAGCATATATATATATAAACCTTTATTTAAACACTTAAGTCCAGAGAAAATGCTGCAAAAATGTGACTACACTGCTCTCTTATCCAGTTTGTAGTAAAACAAGGTTGTGAATGAGTTTGTACTAAACCCAAATGAGATCATTTGGGGTAAAATGACCAAAACCGGCCCTACATATTGACCCAAAAATATTGGTAGAGCTTATTGGCCATTGGTTTCTCTGGATCCTAAGCAATAAGCATCGGCACCGGCCATGGAAAAATCCACATTGGTCGATCTCTTGTCTTGAGTGTTCGAGCAAGGCAGAGCAAAAGTTGAAAAATCTGAATTTTGGGGGAAATTTGTCATACGTCAGTGTGTTTCAAGCCTCTGCCCTTAAATGCGAAGGTGTCTCACTAGAGGCATTTGTTGTGATTTTTACACCACAGTCTGAATGCAGCATAAGTGTGTGTGTGTGGTATGCCAAGTGTATATATTGACTATCGTTTCTGACAGTAAATGTTGTCACAGTTTATGAGGTAGGTTGTAACTTAAGTTTATGGATATACAATACCAATACTGTTAATAGTTAATCTAATCTAATCTTTTGATCATAACTTTCAGATTTGGGTTAACCTTAGTTGATTCATGTGGGTTTTCAGAGGAATGGCTTTTTTCTAGTTCCCTTCACTAGAACAGCTCATGAAGTGTCTCCTGGTTTAAGACAAATACTCCCTCTTGAGATTGAAAGAAGACAAGCGAAGCAGACCAAGCTTTAAGTGGACATGTCAGAATCTCCATGGTTCACTGCACCTAAATCTGCACTAAGATTTGTGACAGTAAGGAAAGGAAGAAAAAGTGAAAGCCCTGAGGGTCCTTTGCGAGGCAAAGCTTAATCCTAACTTCTTAAACAAGCCATGCCTTTTATTTCATCAATGCTGGACAATGTCTACGAGCTGTGGGCAGATGGAAGCACATGACCTGCTATATCAAGAGGGAATGAAGAAGAATGTGGACTACTAAAGGGCAACAATTTGAAAACTGCAATATAATACAAGGTTAGAAAGTTCTAGCATTGATGGACAGATGGAGCTATGTAGTAATTCACTGGGGTTGAACTTGGCGTAGCAGCGAAACAGATGTCTAGGAAAACCAATGACTATAAGAAAGAAGCAAGTGGGCAGAGTGCAAAGGGATGGAAAGGAATAATGATCAACAGTGACAAATCCAGGATTTGTGTATCTTTATTCCAGTTTCTTGTTGCTAGCTCTCTCCACTGAAAAAGAATACTCTGCCTACTAGGGCTGAACAATTTGGGATTTGTTTAAAGTTCACATTTTAAGGAGAATTGACAAACTAATACAAGAATCAAATTTCAGAACATGTTTGCACAAATCTAAACTACAGGGTTAGCTGTTTTTATTCAGAATAAAACTGTATATTTTGTTATTTCAAAACTAGTGTCAAAATCTAAAGACTTTCATTTTTTTAATGCAGAAGTCTTGAGGCATTAGCAGTGTATGACAACTCACCAGCACTGACGAAAGCTTTAGCCAGACAGTTGAAAATAAAAGGAACTTATGCAGTGAGTGTGAAGCTACCTACAAGATGAGGCCAAGAATGGACTTTCAGTGAAACAGTTTTAGTTTTATGTCAGCTTTCTGTGATGTTCATGAGCAGTTAAACACAAACACCTGCTCTGAAAATGAAAACTCATCAGCATTCATAGACAAATGAATGGGGCTTGAATGAGGTGTAATAACGTCTTGTACCATTGTGTCATTGCACTGCTTATTCAAATGCAGCTGGCTAGAGCAGAGGGAAATTGTTTGGAAAGTAAAAAAAAAGTGCCTTAATCACTTCCAAATTTTGGTTTAGTTTTAGTTCTGTTTTAGTTTACTCCAAGTTTATACATAGTTTGGACCTAGAGTTTATTACTAATAATTTACCTTAAAAATCATTTAAACATGAACTTAAAGTGGAACTAAACGCTAAACTTTTTTTTTGCCACTAAACTAACTGTGTACATGCTGTCTGTATAGCACTGGCTACTGTTCCTAGTCCTTTTTTTTGGCAATTTTAGAGCACATTGTGAAAATTTGCACCTTTGTGGCAAAAAATGCAAACAAATAGGTGTGCCCTGTCTCCAGTGGCCACTGCCAGTTCAGTGTTCCCTGGTTTATCGGGGGGGAGGGTTATGTTCCAAAAATAACCCGCAATAGATGAAATCCATGAAGTAGTCAGCTTCATTTTTTTACAATTATTCTATATGTTTTGCAGCTGTAAAACTCCTCACCACACACTTTATAGACTTTTCACTAGGCATTAACATTTTCTCACATTTCTCTCTTGTTTAAACTCTCAAAGTTCAAATCTTCGTAGATTAAAAAAAACAAAAAAAATAAGCACAGTATTATAGAATGAAACCAAATAAATAAAAATGACAGCTTTTAGAAATACTGTAACAAATTTTATTTTAATGATCAGCCTATGAGGTTGGACACGTAAGAAATGATTAATAGTGACAGGTGTATTTCACAGTTCCTCTGACCGCGCCTCTTTGTCCTGGCGCCGCTTCTCTGTAATGTCTCGTAATATTCTTTTTCCTGCAGTCAGTGGTCCACAAAGCTAAAACAGACTCCATCCTTACATCTTGTTGCAGTTACAGCCCTTTTTGCTCCTTATTGCTGCTGTCATCCTGATGTTATTTTCCTCCTTCTTTATGTGATGAACAGAAGATTAATTTATTCTGTATTGGCACCCCCTACAGCCACGTAACTTGTACCTTCCCTCAGCATGTCCAGAAGTCCAACTTTTACTACAATAGTACCTTAGTTAGTACCTTCCTGGGCCTTTTGGGCGTGGGCACATGTGCCTTTGTCAGTGCAGAACGTTTTATCGACATTGTGGGTTTTGTCGGGGAGAAAACTTGCAAACATACAGCACTTCAGTGTCACACATTTATGTGAATTTGTCTGAACACATTCTGTACTGTACAGGAGACACAGCACAAAGGAGACTGATGGACAATGGTCTACAGTTCCTTAGCCAATCAGGACGCAGAACACAATGCATGCTCATACACTGTAAAAAAAAAAAAAAAAAGACATGCAAAATTGCACAAAAAAATCAGCAAAACAGCGAGACAGCTAAAGGTGAATTGTGATATAGCAAGGGACCACTGTTGGTGACACCACAAAAGGCTGCCCGAATTACAGACAGGTGTTTCTGATTGTAAACTCTTGGCTGCAGTTTGAAATGTGGATACCTCTTAGACCAATCACACTGTTCCTCATATATTCAGACCCCGCCCCTCCTCCCCCCTCACTCTCTTCTTTAGTCCTCCAGGTACTGCTGCTCAATTTGAAATATGATTTTGGGTGGAGTCTATTTGTTTAGTCCCACTTTAAAGAAAATAGAATGTACCATAATATACCATAATATAAGGTTGGTGTCAGCCAACAATAAGCAATGATCGCACATTTTTTGAGACAATACTTTCCTAGTAAGCCAGTATCTAAACTCTTTTCACCTTGAAAGATTACTATTCTAGACATTGACATAAATAATTGTTAGCACAGTCTCTATATCTAAATGTAGATATTAAACTGAGTGCCACCACGACACACGTATGGGAAGTCCAAGGGGAAAAAATACAGCCGGGAACAGCATCTTTATCATTGACAGGTGATTTCTTGGAAGGCCTCCTCATATCTTCAGAGCCGTGGCCCGTGTAGCATTAAAAGTGTCAACAGTGTGAGAAACAGTCCCAGCGTGCCATTCATTTTCAGAGAGTGTTCACAGTTGATGCTTATGATAAAACAGAGCATTTTCAGGCTTGATTCTATTCCTTTCTATTATGCTGACTTTGAGTTTTAAGATATAATTCAACATCTTAAATCTTGTCATATAGCGGCAAAATAACCAAAAATGTCCCAATAGTACAAAGAAAATGTTTATAAATAAATTCTGATCCCCCCGTTATGCTATTCTTTATCGTAAACCTTTACTTGTATTGTTATGTATTGTGATGGATCTCTTTGACCTAAACTTCATGATCTGTTGTAGACTAGACTAAACTGGTTTTGATGGTATAAATACACTGTATGTATGTGAGACAACACTTTGTTAGGAACCACAGCTCTTTGACGATTGTGCACAATTGATTCAATAAACCAGACTTTTTGATTCAAGACAATTTCTCTGTTCATTTTAGATTTTTAAGGTTTTTACTGTTAGAAATTCCACAACACCCCCAAAAATATTGTTCTATCTGTCATTTATTGATCATTAAGTTGATGTAGTATTTATCGTGGCAGGCCTAGCAGTACCACCAATATTTTTTTACTCTACTCTTACTCTACTTTTTGGCTCTTGAGAACAAATTAATTAAGGTTTATTGTTGATTTTGTCTTTAAAACTATAGTAAGTGTCCTTGGGCAAGACACTTAACCTAGTGTCTGCGTACACTGGTGTATGAGTGTGTGTGTGTGAATGGGTGAGTGGTTTCTTGAAGTAAAGTGCTTTGAGTGCCTTGAAGTTGGAAAAGTGCTACAGTATATAAAAAATATGACCATTTACGGTCAATTAGAATGAAAAAAACAAAAAGTAAATGAAAAATAAGCAGCAACAAAATAAGATCTGTCCAATTCCAAGTGCTTGCTTTCAATTAGCCTTTATTTTTTAGGATAGAAGTAGAGCTAAGGGGAAGGGGTAGAAGGCCTTAATAATGCCCACTGATCATTTTCTACTATATTTTCAAAAGACTGCAACCTGAACTAGTGAAGCATATTACGCTGATTAAATGCAGTCAGAAGATTCAGTGAGCGATTTTGTATTTCTCTATTCAGACAAGCAGCTCTTAACATATCTCTGCGCTTGAGAACAGTTTCCTTCGGTCATGAGGGTAGTGTGGAGTGGTACAGTGCATTACCTGAACACAAAGTCAGCTAAAGGAAATGAGTTTTTTTGTTTGATGGCTTCAAAATGTTCAACAAAGTGCAAAGTGCATATGTCGCTGTCAAAAAAGTATCTATGGTCATTTTGGGATCATACTGTATTCTGTTTTAACTCTCAGTATTGGTGCTCTGTTGCTTATGTCCAAACGGCTAAGTGCAGACTATCTGAGGATGTGAATAGGGTTAGTTGTTAGACATTGCCTTTATTCTGTGATATCAAATCAAAATCACTGTGATTGGAGGCATAATCTCCTTCACAAACAACAAAATATCTTGTTGTTTTTGCATAATTTAGATGCAAACTATGCAAAAATGTGATTCTTGTTTTAGTTTGTCAGTTCCTATTTGAACATTTTTATCAGTTGTCCTTGGCATGTTTAAAATATGAACTTTGAACAGAATCGTGATTAAGATAAATCACAAATTGAATAACAACTGCAATGTTTGTCAGGAAAAAATAAATTACAAAAAACACACAATTGGATATTTCTCCCAAATCATGCAGCCCGATGGGATTGTTGTGATGCTTCGCTGACCATGAATTAATGGTCATTTTTCAATATTGCTAAATGACCATTTCTATAATGTAATTCTTTTTAAGTCCAATCAAAACATCCTTTTGCCTTGAGATGTTTCAGCTTTTAAACTTAAACTTTTATATTAAACTCAAGCGCTTAGTTATCTTGTCCATCCATCTCGTTAACCTAGCATACATTTTGTAAAGTCAACTGAACATGCTTGACTTTGAATCTTCTTTTTTCATGGATATATTGTATTTGAAATAAACTGCAAATACCAAAGTTTACATTATGTGATCTTAAATCAGTTCAAAGTTCAAATTTAGAATTCTAATCTTCAGCTGGTCTCATAGTTGGTCAAAAATAAAAAGGTCATTCTCTTCAATAGTATAAGCCTATTTTCCAGACCATTGCGAGTGGTAGATTACATTTCAGTCCTATTACCCTTGGTCTGCCCTGGTCAAAATCTGCTTTTGTGTAGGTCTACGCTCAGGTCTGGTAGCCCTTCTCTGTGTGCACCTTTAATATATTACATTACACCATATTATATTCAAACTAAGCTCTGGGTATAATTGTTTTTTTTTGTTTTGTTTATGAAATTACATCTCTGCCAATCTGGAGCGAGGCTGTTGAAGGTAAAGCCTATTCTGGCCCACAGCCCTGGTTTGGCAAGGAGCAAACCTGTTGCCAAGACTAGCGGGAGTGACCTCAGGGAAAGAAGGTGCCTGATTTCCCTATTATTAATGTTCATATCTTGATTTATGGACAAAATAACTAAATCAAAATGCCAGGATAATATGAACATTTTAACATCAAAATGATGAGTCTGACAGCAGCAGTTATGGAGAGAGGGGTGATTTTTTTTTTAATATAAAGTGAATTGACGCTGGAAGTGCACCTATGATCACTTCCTACTTGCAACACAGCGGCTAGCGGGTTAGCTATGCCCATTTATATATACAGTCTCCTGATACATAGCTATCCCTCAAAACCAGTGTTAAGTTGACTTCATACAGTTTAAAAGCATCTATCTTGCCAAGAAATCTGTTACGCTATATTGCTGGATCGATATTTTGATTGCAGCCCTAGCCGATACCAATACTGAAACTGATATATCGCCAATCCTTCTTAAACTGGAAGCATTTTCCATGCTGCAGTTGATTAAAAATTGCTATATCAATATTTATATCAATTTTGAGGGGAGCCATTTGGAAGTATTCATCATACACGTGTTGGCAGATGTTTGACTCTGCACTTCTGAGTAAATGAGCAGGTACATTTTGTGTGTGCAAATAACATCTTTTATGGTAATGCAATATGGCTGAAAAGATAACATAAGATATGCCTCTATTAGTCCCACAGTGGGGAAATTCCAGTATTGTACCGCATAGTTCAAGACCAGCAGGAAAATGGTAACATGCAATAAGACAAAATAATAGATAATAGCTTAAAATAATTTAAAAATAAACTTAAAAATAAACTAAAAATAGACTCTAATGCAACACACTGTTTCTTATTATGTACAAAAGTGTAACAGTGCAGCATATAAACAGAATAATTCTCAGTAAAGTGACTAGCAAGTGAAAAGCATTAGCAATAAGGCAGGATGAGATTTGTGGAATGATCCAAAGTTTTAGCTCTCACACAATCCTCTCCATTTGTCCAAGTGTAAAGAGAAATTGACTTTTGTGCAGGTAATGAAGCATTCAAACCCAACAGCTGAGGAATGCTTTATTGCTTCTCATTAGTGTAATTCTGAGACTAAGAGAGAAAGCCGTGTGCATTACCATTACTGTGACTTTTAAATGAATGATTGTGGATGTTCTTTTTAAAAACCTGAGCATGTGTCTGTCTGCTATACTCAGCGGCTTTCATTTATTATTGGACTGTAATCTCCTCTGCTTGACACTAAACCTGCCTACTGTGTTTATTGGAGGGTCATGGGGAAATGTAGCCTGCATAAAAAGCCTATCTGCCTGTGAAAAGCTCCTTCTCTGCTTTTCAGAGTGAGATCCATGTAAAGCCACTATCAGCTTCCACTTTAAACTCAATGATGTGCCCCAAAATCAATACTCACCGAATAGATTTTCAGAATTTCAGATTATTCTTTACATGTTTATTAGTTTTATTGTAAATATACATTTTTAATTGTTACCTTAACAATTTCTGCAACCTTGCTATTATTTTTAATAAAAGAAGGCAACAGCTCACAAAAAATCTGCCTTAAAAATTGGGTTTGAGACTAACGCGATGAAGGGGACAGGCAGGGACTATCAGAGCTGTTCAAGTGGCCTTGGGACAGACACAGACCTTCCCTCCTGATGCAGTATCGTGAAGATGATGGAAGCCATGTAGCATTAACACAGCAGAAAATGTATCAATATTAGTGTACACCGCGTACTAAAATTTCAAACTCAATTTTGATACTATGGAATAGACTCGATACTCAAGACAGGTTATGATACCAGAAGATAAAACATGTTCCTTTTTTAGTAATATAATTTTCATACACAAAATAATAGTGCTTTATGCTACCATGAGGTCTTACATTCTTTCTCTATAAAGATCAAAATTGCACAAAAACTGTTCAGGAAAAATCTAATTTTGTCCTGTTAATATGATTTTTTTTCCAGTATCAATATTTGCTCAAAATATTACCTAGTTTTGATATTTTTATTCTTTTGACAACCCTAATCAATATCGCTCCAGGTTATATTTTATTGTGCCATATTAACATCTCATCTGATAACTCACATCTCATCCTGAATAATGAATAATATAAGACCTTTACAAACTTGTCCTCCCATTTTCCAAGTAGGATATAGGATTGAGAGAAAGTATGGCACTGTTACTGTTAGCCAGCAGGTTGTAACCTCCTGGGTGGTAGAAAATTGCAATTTAGGCATTATCTGTTGTAAACTGGTTGTGTGTACATTGTACTGGACTTCAAAAATGCACACATGCAAAAATGTAAGATACAGCATTTTACAAACTGCCTAAAACTTTTATACCTCTACTAAAGGTATAAACTTTGTAGCTAGTTTGAAGAGGGGTATTATGCAAACTTGACCATGCTTTAACATCGTTCCCTCATCAAAGACATGCCTGAAATGGATTTAGATGGCTCAGTGTAATACCCCCTCATTCATTTTGAACCTCACCTGCTTAACTTGGTATATTTCCTTTTCCTGGGAGCTGTTTTTATCTTTCACCTTGCAGAAACCTGAAACCCAAAAATGTTGAGCTTTGGTATCACTTCAGTGTGTGTCTACTTGACATTTGCAGTCCCCTCCTGTTTTGGGAATAGAATTCGACAGACCCTCAGAATGAAGGTAAGAGGGATGATGTATTCAAACTGGAAACCAGCAGCAGTCCCTCAGCCAAAGCCTCACGTGCCGCCACCGACAAAGCACAAACATTTGACTTTATAACAAGGGCTGTTTAAGATGCAGATGGGAAGAGGCACGGGCTCCAGACCTTCTACCCAACATACAGTCTGAACCCTATTAAGAACGACTGCTGATATTCCCACTGGGATCTGACCATGCCTCGGTGCTCATCCATCTTATTTGCCAGTAGCATCACATCCTGCGTAATGATGGATGGGCAGCTTGGCTCTGCTGGCAATTTGAAGAGAGATTGTAGAAAACAACATTGGTGCTGAAAACAGTGATTGTGTTCCCCAATAAAGTTGTACAGCACATGTGCTGTCAGAAATGATTTTTTGCATTGGCATAGACTATTTGATGTTTTCATTTATTTTTCTTTTATCTGTCTGCTTTCGTCTTTGTATTAGATGTGTGATCATCAGGAAAATGTTTTTTTTTACTTGATGTTCTTTCTGTTGTATGCAGCTGATGTTTTTCAGGGACACAATGGCAGTATAATGATTCAATCCTTGTTCATGTGACCTTTTCTTATTTGATTAATTGG
This sequence comes from Periophthalmus magnuspinnatus, assembly GCF_009829125.3. Lineage (NCBI taxonomy): Eukaryota > Metazoa > Chordata > Actinopteri > Gobiiformes > Gobiidae > Periophthalmus > Periophthalmus magnuspinnatus. Next base: position 25,984,749 of record NC_047144.1, read on the forward strand.
TGTGGTAGATTACATTTTAGAAAACATTCTATTTTTCATGGCATAATACATCATTTAAAGCAGAACTAAGTAACTTTCATATAATCATATATTCAATTCAATTCAATTCATTTATTTTTGTAACGCCCAAAATCACAACAACAGTTGTCTCGAAGGGCGTTCATGTTTTGGTTGATGGGGGAAACCGGAGTACCCGGAGGAAACCCATCCAGACACGGGGAGAAACATGAAAAACTCCACACAGAAAGGCCTGGGCGACCCGGGAATCGAACCAAACCTTCTTGCTGTGAGGCATGAGTGTTGCCACTCAACCACCGTGCTGCCTACACACAAAAACAAAACAACAGGAAAAATCAGACAAAACAAGAAAAATCGGCCAGGCGAGGAGGAGGGAGGGGGGCGGAGGAGGGCCAGGCGAGGAGGAGGAAGACCAGGCGAGGAGGAGGAGAGCCGGGCGAGGAGGATGAGAGCCAGGCGAGGAGGAGGGCCAGGCGGGGAGGAGGAGAGGGTTCAGCTGTCATCGGGGCATCTGAAAGAGTTACACTCCACAGGGGGAGTGGGACAGGGGACAACATGTGAATAGCATTGCTGATGAGAAAATAGGACAAAGTAGAGGATAGTGCTCAGGTTGCCATACTTCCCCCAGCTAGTTATCTCCTACTGCAGCCTATCTTATCCCGGGTTTTAATGTCCCTAACTCCCTCACTAAGTAACCTGGTCATAAGCTATACCGAAGAGGAAGGTTTTAAGCCTGGTCTTAAATACAGAGACTGTGGGGGCCTGTTTAACATCAGCAGGGAGTTGATTCCATAGCACAGGAGCTTGGTAACTGAATGCTCTCCCTCCCACTGTACTTTTGGATACTTTAGGAACCACTAATAGTCCTGCATTCTGAGAGCGGAGTGCTCTGTTTGGCTGGTACGGGACAATAGCATCTTGCAGATAGGATGGGGCCATACCGTTTAGGGTTTTGTATGTCAGGAGGAGGACTTTGAATTTGATTCTTAGCTCGACAGGAAGCCAGTGCAGATATTTTAGTACAGGACTGATGTGGTCTCTTCTTTTAGTTCCTGTTAGGACTCTGGCCGCTGCATTTTGGACTAGCTGGAGTCTCCTTTTAGTACTTTTGGGGCAGGCGGCGAGCAGAGAATTACAGTAATCAAGTCTGGAAGTAACAAATGCATGGATGAGTTTCAGCATCGTTTTTAGGTAAAATATTTCTAATTTTAGTTATATTTCGCAGGTGAAAGTATGCGGTTTTACAAGCTAGGTTTATATGGGCTGTGAATGAGAGATTTTGATCAAATAGGACTCCAAGATTTTTTACAGTAGGGCTAGAAGCTATACTCACATTGTCGAGTGAGATTATCTGGTCCGACAGAGAATCTCTTTGACCTTTGGGACCAACGACAATGACCTCTGTTTTTTCAGGATTTAAGAGCAGGTAATTCAAGGTCATCCAGGTTTTGATGTCCTTCACACAGACACTGAGTTTATCTATTTGATCAGTCTGATTTGGTTACAGCTGTACAAGCTGAGCTGAGTGTATACTGTATATATATACACATATATACATATATATAGCACACACGCACCCCCCCCCCCCACACACACACATATATATATATAATTTCAGTTACTTAGAGACAGTTGGCGGTCTTATCAGAGAATACTGAAATCTGCTAAAACAAAGTATTTTTCTGATATCATTGTGTCCAACTGTAATAACCCTCCTGTTTTGTTTAAAACTGTAAACTGTGTACTTAATGCTCCACAGCCAGTCTGTGTTGAGCCCACTGTTGAAATGTGTGACAGTTTCCTTAACTTCTTTGTCTGTAAAGTTCAAAACACCAGAGCTCTTATTAGTCCTCCTCTGTATAATCCCCCTGCTCTTGTCATGCCTTCTGATGTTTTTGATCACTTTGAATGTGTTACTTATGCTCCTGCTCGCTCACTCAGGTCTGCAGATCTTTTACTGTTAGGTCGTATTCACACTAGCACTGGTTAGTACGCTTTAATCGAACTCTAGTTCTTTTGGCCACAAAGTCCGGTTCGTTTGGTCAGGTGTGAATGCGCAATCGAACTCTGATACGGTCCAAAAAAGCGAACTCTGGTCCGCCAAAAAACCTAGGTCTCGGTCCGGTTGAAGTGAACTCTGGTACGGTTCGAATGCATATGTGAACGCCAAGCGGACCACGGGCCGCTCCAAAGACAGGAAGCGGATTACATGCAGAGCATTCTGGGTAAATAAAACCAAAACAAACATGAGTGCAAAGCTAGCGGACGGAGAAATGGCTCATGGTCAGACGTGGAGTGAAGAGGAGGTAAAAGCCCTCATAGAAATATGGTCTGACGAAAATATATGTCAGTTACTCATGACCAGGCACAAAAACAACGAGGTTTATAAATTAATAAGTGAAAAAATGAAAGCAGTAGGATTCCCCCGCACTGTAGCGCAGTGTCGGACAAAAGTAACAAAAAAAGTTACATTTCCCTGCGGAAAAGAAGTTGCGTTGTATTGACCAATAGACGAGCGGCGTTTCTTCTTCATGGTTTTTTGTCTCGTTTCCTTCCATGGTTTTTGGTACAGCGCCACCACATGTGAAGGATTAGACAAGCTTCTCAAAAGGTTTGGTTCGTTTGACAAAATGCAGTGTGAAAGCAAACCGCTCCAGTTGAAAATGTTAACAATGTTTCAATTTTGGTCCCGAATCGAACCGAGTCTACTGGACTATTAGGTGTGAAAACCTTTTTTCATTTTTGGGACCTTAGTGGTCCCAAAAATGAGGAGGAAACTTCGAGGGGAGTCTGAATCATACATGAAAGAAAGATTAGTCCATGTTATACCTGTACCGCACATTACTTGACTTGTGCACGGAGGTGCGTGCGTGCCCATAACCGCACTTGAAATAAAGAAATAAAAAAAATTGTCACCTTACAGTACATTAGAAAAAGGAGTTGCCACTATATGGCGCTATCAAGTACTACAACATTAAAACACTTGTAATACTGACTGTTACAACAGGGACTTACAAAGATGTATAAAGAGGTAAAATATTACTTAGTTTTGCTTTAAAATACTTCATACAAATGTGTTATTTCATTACAAATTTCAGTATGTTGTTCAAACATAGAATTATGAACATTGTTCCTGCAATTGTTAAACTGCAAACAACATGGAGCTCTGACGACACCATGTTGGTAAAGAACAGCCTTGCAGCAAAGACCAGTTGCTTTATTACACCTACTGTGCTCACCAAAAAAGCAACAAATGCCTCAGTCTCACAATGCAACTCTAGCTTCACTCAACAGCCTCATTTTCCTCTCTCTAAAGGAGTGCGTCCAATTACAAGACCTTGAAAGCCACCATTGCTTTTAGCCAGTTTTCTTTCTTAAATCAGAGGCACAAGTTGGGACACAATTCTTAACCAGGTTGACACACAAAAAAACGAAAAAATGAAAATGAAATGCAGCCGACTAAAGAAATTCATGGTCGACCAAGGAAATGTCCTGCCAATCAATTAGTCGACTAAAAATGGGGTGGGGCAAAAACTCTCAAAACTATTACATATCTCTATGTATCTGAACCCAACTGCACTCACAGGACTACACCTGCAGGGGGAGCTCATGCAAAACAACTGCTTATGCAGAAGAAAGAACTGGGAAACAATGTATTGACACCATTGACCAATCAATTGACTGAAAGCCAGAAATCTGAGTGCTCATCACCTTTGTATCTGGGAACGATTACGTAATATATGAGACAAGCTAGCGCCAAAACTTACACTTAACCCTGAAGTATTATAGGCACATGATTTCACTACTATTTTGCCATCTCTTCAACATATTCCCACTAAACATGTGACCTAACTCTGAACCAGGACTGTCAAAAGTATTGAAAATTAGATAGTAACTGAAACTATTTGAAATTAGTATCGAAACTAGATAGTCATTTGAGCAGGCTTCGATATTAAAAAAGTCAACCGGACAGAAATGAAGCTTTCCTGAATCGCTTTAGAATCTTGAGCTGTATAACACCACATAGACAAGTGGACCACTATGGAATGACTGAAGGATTACACAGATATAACACCACATGGTAATATAACAAAAAGCACTGCTATTTAATGTTGAATCCACATTCTGTAATGTAAACAAAGTGTTTTTTTATCATTGTGGTATCGGAATCAGAAGTGTATTCCTTAGTATTTAAATTGAGTTTTAAAATTTTAGTAACGTGTCAACACTCCTCCGGACAGAACAAAATGTGTGTTGGGCTGTATCCCCAAAAAGATTAAAAAAAAACAAAAACTTTTTTTACCTTGCCAAGTTGCTGGAAGAAAACAGAGCAAGGAGAACTTTAATCCCCTTAATCTTTCGGCGCATTAACCTTTTCATAAAAAATTTGAATCCCTTCAAATATACTTCTATACTGATGTTTACAGCCCTGTTTCCTCTGTCTTTCAGAATAAAGTCCTGACCATCGATGCAGTAAAGGTCAAGCTGCAGGTAAGCATTTTAATCTGATTGTTCCAGAGCTTATGTAAATGCCCTCTGTGCATGCTTGCATCGATCAAACCTGTCTAGAGTGTTTGCGTGTAATTTTATTAACAAATCACTGACACCGCATTCCCATGGTGTAAATATCTCTCCATAACCTGCCTAGGGGGTCGCCCAAGCTCCATTGATGATTTAATGAGGCCTCGGTTAATCTCTGTCTGTCAATTAGGCCAGCTCTGCCTGAGTGAAGACACTGGAGGGAACGGCCAACTTTGAATTTGATTAACAACAGAAAATACACAAGAAAAGTCTCAGTGTGTACAGAGATATTTAAAAAAATAAACTGTGTCTAAACCTCTGCAATCCGTCACTTAATTAAAAGACAGATTCTGCCATAGAATTATACCTTTATTTTGAACTATGGACAGCTTATAATGTTGTTATACCATCTACAACCTATTGGTACTTTGCAGCTGACATCAACTTTCCCTGGAGGTGTGACGCTAATGGAGGCACTGCTCTGTCTGAAGCTCTGTTACTCAACTTAGACTTTAATCTGACCTTTGTTTTAACACAATCTGAACATAACAAATTGACATAGTTGGAACTATATCAGGTGAGATGATTTGTGCCGTTAAACAAGTCTCTCAAATAACATTACAGTCACAGTTCAACAGAACTATTATCGCTTGTATCGATCACAGGCTCCTGAAAATATGTTGTTTAAATCCATTTTGTATTTTTTTCTTGAGTTTTCAGACAATATAAAACTTTTTTGGTGTGTGTTGTGGCACCATGGTAACTGCTGAACATTCCGTCTTAGATGTTATTGCAAAGTATCAATTGCTGGGTTTATGTTGACATCACAACATCATTCAAAATTCTAAGATTAATACTATTAAAATGCAGATTTTTGCTGTAATACAGTGAATGACTGAGTCTAGTAAAACTAAATAAGAAATAAATAGATATATAGTTTAACACATTGCAAAGTTCTATGTAGCAGAGCAAACTGGCACTGCCCCCCATCTTTGAGTATAACATCATCACATTCTAACAATAGAGGTAAGGTGTAAAACCTTTGTGTTCAGATTAGTTGTTTACGTGACCTCAAATAAAGTGCCTGTAATGATTATATGAACAAGTCACTGTACATTTTAAATACCACATGATCACATGACTGCACAAGGCTAAGGACGAGCTGCACCAAAACTGAGAGGGGAAAGAGGCTTTTAGCTGTTTGCTTCACAAAAATGGAATACAGTCCATGGAAAAGCAAAACTGGATACTTTGGTGACACAATCGCAATTTAATAATCCACACACACCTGCACCTGTAATGCAGTCTTAAAAAGAGAGCCCAAATGCTCTCATTGGGTCCCCATGTATAAATAAAGATTTATTTGCTTTAAAAAAAAACAACAAAAAAAAACAAACATTTTTTAAAGCAAACAAATGGGTCAAAAGTATTTACACATTTAAAAAAGATCTAGTATTATAGTAAAATATAGAGAAATAGAATAAATCATGTAGTTTTTTGTGTCTGCATATGTGTATACTACAATATACTTAGTAGGTCTTCTTTCTTACATTCAGGACATATGAGTTCTGTTTTTTTTCTGCCATTTTGTATTCTATATGTTAAGAGGGTTAGGCAAAATAAGTGTTAAACCATAGCTTAAACCCATTCTGTAAGTTTTTTTTTTTTTTTTTTGTTATTCATGAATCATTGTAACATGATTAATGATTATGCCAACTGACTAACTGACTAAAACACATACTGTATAAATAGTACTGAACTTTAGTGGGAATGGAGAAAAGATACTACTCATGCTGCACTTGGTCATATCACACTGAGCGTACCCTAGCATGACACTCTAATTATGTTTTTTTGCAATTACTTTAGACCACTGTTGGATTTGCTGTTTAATTATGAGTGTTCTCAATTTCAATGAGACTGGAAGTAATCACCGCACGATAATGAAAGAGAGTTTTTTTTTCCCCCATGTACTTATCAGTGTCATTTCCCACAGTGGTGTATGTAATCATATCTTGTGATTGTGTTGTAGATTTGGGACACTGCAGGACAGGAGCGATTCCGGAGTGTCACCCATGCTTACTACCGAGATGCACATGGTAAGGCTATAGATCTTATCGCCGTAATCTTGTTTGAACGTGACTGGCATTTTTAACAGTCCATGATGCAACCAGTGAGTCAACCCGGCCTTTTTATTGCGTAACTGCTGAATTTTTGTTTCCTTTTGCTTGATTTCTGTTAGCTTTGTTACTTAGGGTCTGGGAGAGAACATGAAGCTGCCTATTAGGTGTTGTGAGCTATAGTCCAGAGAGTGTGGAGCAGGTACTAACTCAGCAGAACTGAGGTACATGTAGCAGACAAACAACAATACTACAATTCCAGACTCAGTATTAAACTTGCTGTACCTGTCTTAAAAAAAGTGAAAAAAGTACTAGTTCATTTTACAGTGGTTATTCATGTTATTCTTCTTTTGCCTTATGCATTCACAGCATCCTAATTGTTGAGTTTATATGTACATTTCACAACTCTCAGAGACCAGTGCAGTGTTTTGCATTCACAGTAAAGCTAACAACAATTAGAATGCTAACGTGCACTTTCTGATTATCTGACAATACAATGTTTTATAATTAGGATGCAGACAGCACACATATTTTTAGTGTGATAAGACAAATCTTTTAATTCAATTTAATTTATTTTTGTAAAGCCCAAAATCACAGCAGCTGTCGCCTCTTAGGACTGAACATGAGAATTGATTTAACCAACAGAAAGTTAGAAAATCAACTATGAAACAGAAGCAGAGAAACAAATTAATCAACTGATTTTTTTTGCACAAATACATAGGGAAAAGACTACAACTATTCCATATCGATCAAGGTACCACAATGATAAAAAAAAAACAACAAAAAAAACAACAAAACATTATTTTTTATACAATGAAGAATTATGACTGAAGAATGAAATGAAGACTCACTTGCAAATTACCCAGTGTTTCTGTTTAGCTATTTCCTCACAGAGTGGGCAAATAAAGTGTCCAGTGAGCCATCAACCCATACTTCACAGCATTCGGTGTCTGTTGCCAACGTTAAAATAAAGCTCATTCAAGATGACAGGCAGCGAGGGCAGTGGATACAGACTCCAGCTGTCACTGAAGATGTCCACAGACTGACTTTAGGGAACTTTAATACTGACTGCTGGATAAGAAGTCTTTTTCTCATATGTTCACGCGCCCATTTCCCTTTAATGCAGTTGCCTTTGTAGGTAATGTTATATTCCATTGCAATAATAATAATAATACAATCACATTCTCTATGGAACTTAAAAGACCCAAACAGCATCCCAGAAGACATTTTCTATTCATTCATCATTTTATAAAATGAAATATCCATGCAAAGGTAAGTACTCACAAAGCTTGAAATACAGCATGATATTGAAGCACAAATCATTCCCCTCAAGCCTTTTTCTTCCATTGACACTGCAATTGATATTACCTTTCAGATTTCTTTGCTTTACCAAAGTATTCTGTCATGATCATAAAGTGTATAAAGAAGTGAACTAAGGGAGTGTAATGACCCATAGTGTTTGGCTCCAGTCAAATGAAGCTCACTGAGGCTAGAGCAGTTATAGAGGCCAATTTGGAGGCGAGTTCCATTTGGGATTCTGACCACGAGTATCATAGCAACCAAAGAGCCTCGCAAAGAGTGACGCTGTTAAAGGTAAGGCTCCTTCCCACACACACCCCTAGTTTAGCAGGGATTGGGCACTTAGCAATCAAACCTGTTGCTAATGCTCGCGAGAGGAGCCTCATCTGTTATTAATGTTCATATCTTGATTTACGGACACAACAGTGAAATAAAGCAGGGTCATTTAAAGCAGCTTAATATGAACATTTTAACATCAAAATGACGAGCCTGACAGCAGCAGTTACAGAGAGAGGCAACAGTTTTTCAATAGAAAGTGTGTTGGAGCCAGTGTCAATGAAGCTGGAAGTTATATATACAGTAAAAACACAGCGCTAAACTGAAGCATTCTTTATTTTAAAATGTCAGGTGGGTAGTAGGCATGGCAAATAACTGTGATTAAAGATTATATCACGATAACTATTGCTGCTGACAGTTTAAAAAAATGTTCTGGTTATAAATAATTACAATTTCAATATTATGAATAGGTTCCATATTTAAACAACTGTTAAAGTATTGTACTTTGTTATGAGTGAAAACAACAGTGATCTAGAGGAGATTATCAGTGAGAAGTAGTTTTTTTAAAAGTATTGCGAATGATTATTGTCAAGCCTTTTCATCACGATAAACGATATTATTGTTTATCGTCCCATCCCTATATGAATATAAAAGTAGAAATATACAGAACATTAGTCCTTTCCTCTAATCCCCTCTTGCTCTCACCATTCAAGTCTTGTTTTATCCACTGTCACTCACTACTTTATAGTGAGCTGGACTGCAACTGTGACATTCAGTAAACATCACTTTAGAAGGTAGCAACAAAAATACATCTAAAGTCATCTGTGCTCACGTTAGATACCACACTGCATTAGTGCTGCGTAAGACAGTCTTTATTTGTCCCACAAAGGGGAATTATAGTGTTGCAGTGCTAGGTTCCAGAACAGCAGGAGAACACGAAAGATGCAGTCAAACTCAGGATAAATAGCGATTAAAAACTTAACAGTATACATAAAATCTAACACAACACTGCCAGCAGAGTAATAGAGATGTCTGTGATGTTACAACCTAATTATCAACTAATAGCTGCTGTGGTAATATCAAAATTTCTTTGGCTAGCTTTTGAATTAAAAGAAGTGAGGTCTGTGTTTTTCCAAGTATAAAAATAGCTTGAGAGAGGCGTCAAAGCTGTAGTTTGCAGTTACTTTAACAACATTTGAGGCTTTTGTTTTAATCCTCAGTCCTTTTCTGCCAATGAACTTCATATTTCTACACTGTAGATCAGTGAAATCTGGTGTAGTTCTATAGTTGATACAAGTCTTTTGTTTTAGTCTGCGACATAGGGCTAAAAATTAGAGATGGACAGATAAATTTGCTTGCAGATTTTGCACTTTTTCACGTATTGGCTATTGGCGTTAAAAACTTAAGCAAAGGCTGATATTTTGGTTGGTCCAAAAACATGACTAAAGTGAGGTATTTAGTGTTTTGTTTAAAATCTTAACAGCCCATAAAATGTGACTACTGCTTTCTTAGACGAGTTTTAAACATATCACTGTTTTTTTCTGTATTACTGTACTATTACTATGAAGACTAACGCCTCCTATTAAACTGAGTTATAGTGATTACATATCATTTAATATGGGGGAAATGACCAAAATGGCCCCATGTGTCAGCCTCAAAATAAAGATTGAGTTTATTGGCTGGCATCTACTTGGACTTGTTCTGTGCATTGGCCATGAAAAACACCAGTTGATCTCTAGCAAAAGTGCATTATAGAAAAACATAAGTAAGAATACTGGAGCAATGAAGAAACCATGGCAATACCCAAACTCAGGGATGTGTTTGTTTTGTTCACGACTGGCTTGGGTCACTGCTCCAGTCATTAGACCTTTAATGAGAGCGCAGGGATCTACACAATCAGCGCAAATAAGCAGTTGGCTGCAATCTGCCCAATCCATCTGGAGCCAGGGCCACTGTGAAGGTTCAGATAACAGGTAGCATTCTGATCCCCTTCTCGGTGGAGCAGACCATTTGTCATTTCCCTTGAACAGAGCCGAACCAGACACATGAAAAGACCAGATTACCAAGGTGGAAAGAGAGAGACGAGGTTTTGAAGAACATGTACAGCTTGGGCCTGCTATATAGTTAAAATCTATGATACCCAAGGATCATTCTGTTATAATGCAGAAACAACTGCAGTGCCCATTGGGAGCTGATGTCGCCATAAATGTCATCACAACAGAGAGCTGTGAAGTTGTCAGCACCTCCTATGGACAGCTGCACATCACACTAGCAAGCAGTGGATTTTCTTTCATTTGTGCCAAAATGACTATGTGGTGCTGCAGGATCCTATGTGTCTCATTGATTAAGAAAATAAAATTGAAAAATGGAGTAAGTATAGAGCAGTGGGCATACAAAGATGAAAACGGGGGTGTATTGGCAATATAAGCGTCTTGAAAGTAGGCAAGGCAAGACAAGTTTATTTGTATAGCACAATTTATACACAAGGTAATTCAAAGTGCTTTACAGAATAAGAAAGACATTAACATCACAATACAACAAATCAAAACATAAATAACACACAAATAATCATCATAAGATCAACATTAAACCTTTCAGTCATATGCAGCTAAACAGAAGTGTTTTGGGCCTGGATTTAAACATTGTCAAAGTAGAGGCCTGTCTCACATCTTCAGGAAGACTGTTCCAGGTTTTAGCTGCATAAAACTCAAACACTGATTCTCCATGTTTAGTCCTGACTCTGGGAGCAGCAGGAGACCTGTCCCTGAAGTCCTCCTCATGTGGCTCTAACACAGTGGTTCTTAACCTGGGTTCGATCGAACCCTAGGGGTGCGGTGAGTCAGTCTCAGAGGTTCGGTGGAGGTCAAAACACGCACCCGACTCATATGATTAGCGGACTGCGAGCGTCTCCAGACGTTGGCCCAATTCAACAAATGTACCCTTTGATGTGTCTATCGAAGTACCTGCCCAACTTAAATGAGCCGTTTGAACACTGCACACGCCTCACAGACCCAGCTCACAGTCCTGCGTAAAGACACAGCCCTGATTTTCAGACGCTGTACGCAGGAGCAGGAGGATCAGGAGGACGTAACTTTTGCTCGTCTCTCATGACGCGCTAAAAAGCTTGTCTGTAGATGTATAATGAAAATCCTGATAGGAAATCGCCACAGAAATCTATTTGATGTAGTAACAAGTTTATTATATCTGTGATAGATCTGCTCTTGTCTCCGTGATGACGTATCACGTATAACACATCAGACATGTCGCCCAAAAGTAGAGCCACAAGCGAGTGAAAATGAGCCAAAACAAAAGTCTGTGGAGAGCTTTTTAACAAAGGGGAAAGGGCCAACTGAGGAGCCAGAAGAGGAGACTACGACCTCCAAGAAAAAGGAAGTTAAATTTAAGAGACAATACCAGGAGTCCTACTTAAATATGGGTTTGTCGCTACAGGTCATTCTCACGTGCATAGTCCGCTCTGCGTAACATGCGGAAAAAGCAAATGAGGCAATGAAACCTTCAAAACTGCTTTGGCACATGGAGACTAAGTACCTGGGATTAAAAGATAAGCCTTTAGAGTTTTTTGAAAGAAACTGTGGAGCAGACTAGACATAATCACACTGTGGGTGTCATTGTCTCTCATCACTCCTCCATGGGTCCACCTCATCCCAAAGACACAAGTGCAGGGCTCCCTCTGATGCAGCGGTTTGGTGAGTTGTATTTTTTATGCACTTAACTTATTTTTTGCTATATTTATCTGCCACATGTATAGGCTTGTCCGTGAAAATAAAACCTACATTATTCCGTTGCATTATTATTATAATTATATATTATGTTATATTCATTTTAGATGTCAAAAAGTATTTGCTGCTCCCAGTGTTTTATTTTCCGTGGAAACTGGGTCCAAATGGCTCTTTGCGTGTTAAAGGTTGTGGACCCCTGTAGCGTGATGGAAATTAGGTGATGGGTGTGTGTTAAAATGTTAAAAATAATAAATAGCATAAATACAATAAGTTCATTGTTGAAATACATAAGGTTAAAAATTTAAATCATTTCAGTGTGGTAGAATTAAAAAAAGGTCATGTCTTTGTAAAAAGGTATTTGTTGTGAGTTCATGCATTTTATTGGTTTTATTCTTTGAACACAGTGATGTTAATGCACGATTCATTTTGTGCGCCAGTAAAACATCCATATGTCTTGAATTTGAAAAACAAACAAACAAACAAATCAATAAACAAGGGTTCGGTGAATGTGCATATGAAACCGTTGGGATTCAGTACCTCCAACAAGGTTAAGAACCACTGCTCTAACATGTGGGAGATGTTCTTTGGTGCTGGTCCATGGAGAGACTTGTTCACAAGCAGAGCTGCTTTAAAGTCTATTCTTTTAGCTACAGGAGCCAGTGCAGTGACCTGAGCACAGGACACATGTGTGAAGTACTTCCTGGTTCTAGTCAGGACCCGAGCAGCAGTGTTCTGGATGTACTGCAGCTGTCTTAAGGCTCGTTTGGAGAGGCCAGTGACCAGGCCATTACAGTAGTCTAACCTACTGGAGACAAATGCATGGATAAGTCTCTTTAAGTCTGGTTTACCTTTAATTTTTGACATGGTAAAAAGCTGCAGATGATAAGTAATAAGTAATAAGTAATTAAATAAGTAATTAAAAATTGCTCAAACATGGATGAATCACTCCATATACAACTTCCAGAGGGTAAATGAGAAGGGGAAACAACTATAACATGGTTAAAAGCTCTGGAAAGTCGATTTTACATAATAGGTCTGCTTTAAAGTAGAAGTGAAGCTTTAAGTCTGTGTACAAGATTGAAGCTAACTGAACGTGGAAGATTCAAGATTTTTATTGTCATAAAAAAAGAAAGTAAACCCAGTATAAACATTCACACAATAATGACATTCACCCGGCACTGGATAAGCAAAACAAAATGGATGAATGAACTTGGTTTGTTGGGATAGTACCTGTTGTAAATATAAATATATAGTAAATATATATCATAATCTCATGTAAGTCAAGTGGCAGTTTATGGAAAAAAGTAAAAAACAAAAAGCCAGAAAATAACCAAAAACATAACCAAACAAAGGTGTTGTAATTTATTTGTATTAGACTAATCTTAGGTATTGCGTTATTTTGGTACATTTTGGCCCTTGTTAACATTGTGGTTGCTAGGCAACAGTAGCTTCACCTGTCATATACACTTAAAGTCTACATACAAGAATGAGGCTAAATGACTGTGGAGGATAGCTTAATTACATAAAAGGGAGATTGGATACAGCTAGATTTAACTGTTCTCCAGAGGCACTGGCTTTTAGCAATGAAATTCATACAACTACTAATGTCACAGAACTGATCGAACTGGAACTGGAAAGATTAAAGGTCTTACTGAAAAATCTTACACTACATCTTACACTAATTGGACAACCATGAGTAACTGTTTTGCAATTTAAACATTAAAAATAGATTTAGCAATACTGTATAGTATGCTGTTGTGTTGATATACTTGCATCATTCCTCTGACTATACTGAAAAGAACCATATGTAAGACTTAGATTTGAATATACTCCATAAAAATAACTTATCTGTGTCCCCAGTGATGAGGTAGACATGTTCAAATCAAATTGATCTTTTTACTGATAACAACTCTAATACTGATTTATTAATAGTAACAAAAACACTGGACATGATGCCCAAGTTGTTTATGCTATAAACTGGTGTTCTCAAGAGGATTATCCAATCAGGAAAAAGAACAGGCCTCACAATGATTATCTTATTTGTGTTGCCAGAACTCTTCCTGATCTGAATCGTCACTACATAAACCCCAGCAGCAAATCATGAATCAGTGCTCGTGCAGCCTCTGCTGCTCCGTGAGGGAATTCTGGAGGTTCTGAGCTTTCACATGAGACACAGCCTTTCCATACACTAAGAATGAGAAAAAATTATATGTGTCCTCTATCTGCAGGTTAAGACAGTGGCCACCCAGGTTCGGCTGTGATTGTAGTATCTTTTTAAAAAGCTGTTAGAACGTGGGTTACATATAGTTTATTTAAAGACTCTGAAGCTTGTTGAAGATAAAAATAGCTTTTGCATTATCTTTCATATGAGAAATGTCCAGTTAAGAAAACCATAGAGGCAATCACCTGTACGTTTTGCAAAATGTGCAAGAATTGAAAACATGACAGAAAAACCAACACTGCCAAGTGTGCTCCAGTACTAAAAAGCACACTTTCTTTCTGCATTTGAAGACATGGCTGGACTTGATACATATCCTGTATGTGCCAAGAGGAAACTCAAGTCTGACCAATTGCTGTGAATATGTAACACTGAACTGACAGTGGTAAGCATCTGTTTTATTTTTACCTGTTTCTTCTATTGCAATGAATGTGGAGCATTCTGTAGCTAGAAGCTTTATGGACATTTGGTGGCTATGTTTAATTTTACTGTCCCTGTCAAATAAACCAACAAATGCATGAAATAGAAGGCTCTCTGAAAATAGCTGTGCAATAAGTGACAGCACAGATGGAGTTAAGGTAGGCCCCATAGAATGATTCTTCAGTCTTTTTCTATTAAGTCAGTCTCTGTGAGGACTTCGTTTTGCTGTAATAGGCCTTACCCTGTGGAGGTGCTGAAAAGGGCAGCAAAGACACACTTGACGGCACAATTTGCTTATTTGTGGGCTTCAGCTTCCTGTTACATGTGACATTTTGAGGACTATTTACCATTGAAAAGATACAGTATAATGTGTTTTAAATAGTTACTATGGTTACAGTTCAGATTTTTCATCATTTTGTTACAGTTTTTTATCACTGAAAACCAAATTTTGTAAAGACGGTTAATCAAAATGTGTTTGTGATTTTCTACACCTGGTATAGGTTGAGGAGTCGTCGATGAGGTATAACACTGCATGGTTTTGAAGTTAAAGTGCACCTGACAGGTTCTCATGCTTTTCTAATTATTACTTGGTTTGGTGGAATAGTACTTGTGGTTAATATTTCATAGTTTTACACCAGTTAAATGACAGTTTGTGGGGAAAAAGTTCAAAAGAAAAGTACAAAAATACGCTAAATAGGGGAGAGTTCTGAAACGGTAAAGCTCTCCAGCGACAGTAGCTCAGTTGGAGTGTATGTCCACTGAGAGTGCTATATATTGATGGTGTGTAGGGCTGCTATATAAAAAAAGAAATAATAATAATAATAAAAAAAAATTTGACCATTTACCATTTATGGCTGAAAATTCTATCCAAAATGCAGGGACATCTTATGAGCATGGGACACATTATTAATAATAGGTATTGTCATTGATATTTTAAAATTAATCTAACTAACTATTGTGTGTTGTGTATTGTGTAATACAACTGGAATTACCCCTATATATGTCACATCAGCTGCCCATGTCCAACTGGGAAGTAAAATAATAAAATTCACCCAAATTTTAAGGTCCAATATTACACAAAATTGACTCTTGTGAGCTTTAAACCATGTTGTTACCTCCTTAAAAACATACCTACATTTGTATTTTATTACATTCACACATTTAAATAATCCTGCATTATTAGTTTGTCTACATTTCCAAACTTCAGAATGCTCTGCTCCACCTTATGATGTCACAAAGTGGTAGTTTTCAAGTTAACAGCTCCTTTTACCTTTAGTACAGAAAAGACTGGCAATTTCAAATGATTCTAGTGAAGATGTGTGGAGTTTAAAAACACAGTGGAGCACTTCCTGTATTACCACATGATGACATCACAAGGTGGAAAAGAGTGCAGGGTTTGTTTTTAAACTCCATACATGTGTGAATGAAACAAAACACATCTCTGAGTATGTTTGTGATCAAGAAACATTATAGCTCAGATCAGAAGTTGGTGTAATATGGGTCCTTTAAGCAAATTGCCAAAACTAGGTGAAGTTTTTAGTAAAATCTTAAACTGTATTAACTGTGTTTTAGTGAATATGCAGCGGTTGCCATTGTTGTGCCATCGGTGTGAAACTTGGCATAGGATCTGCCAAATTATCAAAACCTGGTGGACAACCTGTAGTGTAAACCTCATTGCTGCCAATATTGCTGTTATGCTGCTGTCAGTCTGTAATTCACCTCATCAGTCTTTGTCTCTGAAAGTAAAACTGACTGTTCATATCACAGCTAATCTCAGTGTAGACCGATCCATCTTAACTATCAATATGGAAGTATGCATTGATTTTCTATATGCTTTTTCAATTTTTTTGAATTTTCTTTCTTGAATCCAGCTGTCATAGCCAAGCCTAGAGGCCAAACCGGTTCAGTTGAGAGTGAATTGATTGCAGGAAAGGTACTACACAACGTCAGGTTGTTGTTTGGCTGTCAGTCAGTGATTGGAGCTATACTTGACACCAGTTGCAATCAGCATCAGCAGTAGGGGCAGTATTTTTCTGGTGGAGTGGATGTTCAACGTGAAAAAGAACTAGTTTAAACTTCTGTTTTATGTCACGGTCATTACTTCATCATCTCGTCATTATGGCTTTTACTAAGAGTGAGAGTGTGCACACATGGCTGCTGAGGTACATTTCATGTGTTAGAGCAATGTTTGCCTTGTCTCAGTAGAGATATATTGTAATCAGTGTTTGTAGTCAGAATGTCAGCTGTGTATGCTGTCTGTCTGCTTTATAATGCATTTTATAGTCCAACAATCGTCATTGTGCATGGTTAGCATACTAGTTGTTAGCACTACAATGATGGCAAAACTGTAGGCTGCGTAAAGAACTTAGGAACTCATCGCGTTAAAAAATTAAAATGCTCGGAAAACGGTTGTCAAAATGATCAAAAATCAGATACTAATCGGTACTAAAACTAGCGTAAATATAGAGTGTTATCTTTGGGGTATCTGAATCAGTATTGATTATTGAGTCTAAGGGATGTTACCTTCAACAGCCTCACTCCTGATTGCCTCTTTTGTTGCTACAATCCTCGTGGTTGAAATTCCAAATATGAAACTCAGCTCAAAATTTGTCCCTAGAACATCTGGCCTTGATTCATTTGTGACATCACATTCACTTAGTCCACTTTTATTATACATCATCAGTGTCATAATGGGCAAGGCAAGGCAAGTTTATTTGTATAGCACAATTTGTACACAAGGTAAGTCAAAGTGTTTTATAGAATAAGAAAGACATTAAAATCACACAAATCAAAGCATAAATAATCGCAAATAATCATCATAAAATTACCATTAAAAGAGAAGGGTGCAGAATAAAAACCTTTCAGTCATATGCACAGCTAAACAGAACTGTTTGGAGCCTGGATTTAAACATTGTCAAAGTAGAGGCCTGTCTCACATCTTCAGGAAGACTGTTCCAGGTTTTAGCAGCATAAAACTTAAACGCTGATTCCCCATGTTTAGTCCTGACTCTGGGCACCAGCAGGAGTCCAGTCCTGAAGTCCTCAGAGTGCGAGATGATTCATATGGCACTAACATGTCAGAGATATACTTGGACGTAGGCCATGGAGAGACTTATACACAAGCAGAGCTGCTTTAAAGTCTATTCTTTGAGCTACAGGAAGCCAGTGCAGAGACCTGAGCACAGGTCTTCTGTGCTCGTACTTCCTGGTTCTAGTCAGGACCCGAGCAGCAGCGTTCTGGATGTACTGCAGCTGTGTTAAGGCTCGTTTGGACAGGCCACAGTAGTCGTTGGGAGAGGTTACAGAAGTCTAACCTACTGGAGACTAGGGATGGGAAGATATAAAATTTTAGACTCATGATTATTGTGGCCAAAATAATCGCGATTAACGATATTATCACGATAATTATTAACCTGTTAACGTTAACGTTAACGCGACGGCCCGGGCCTACAAATTTATAGCAATGTACATACACTTCTGCATCACCCACACAAACAATCTACACATCAAATGAAAGCTACAGCGCTTGTTTTTCTGGATATGCAAACCATCTTCACCTGCAATCACCAGTGCTGACAGGAAAGACATTTTTACAGAAAAGTCACAAAGTGTGAATCTGGACTTCACTTACCTTTGAGCGCTCTGGTTCTGTCAAACATCAACATATTCACACAAAGTTGGTCTCATTTGTTCTGTAAAGGTCCAGAAAATATAATCCAGTCAAGAAATAATGTCCACAAAGTAAGATCTTCCATGTCCAATCTGCTGCAGGAAAGTACTCCAAATATGAAATCTGCTCTGTCACTTCTTTGCATTTCTTTTGTCGATTTCAGACATAATAAACTTCTGACAGTGCCAACTTTGTTTGGTGCTAAACACACGTGCTAGCTTGTGATTGACACCAGTGTTGGCCAATAAGGGTGGGGGTTGTGGGTTACTGGAGCCGCAGACAGCGAATCAGTGCTACAGATGACTGAAAATTTACGCCCCACTCTACCCCTTGTAGAATCAACCAATTACATTACACACATTTAGTGACGTTTTCCTCTTACAGCCAATGAGCAGCGGAACACGATGTATGACAGGCCATGGTTTTCCGTTAACAGACGTACCCGGAAGAAAATGTGTACTCCTCATTGCCATGTTGTCGAAATGGACCAGTCCTTGTCGCGCCGGAAGTGACGCAAGTGCCCGTCAACGAACACTTAGAACGATGCATTTAAGGCACTTTGGCGAATTGGGAAATGGTCGAAGCTGAGTGAATGCAGAAGTGTGTGCATAATGGCGCATTTTACGCACTGTTGTTTTGCATTTTAAACATGTCGAAACAGACAAAACAAAGGGAGTACGTGATCGAGGACAATGTGGATGTTTGTAAAAGTTAAACTAGAGGCATCTCGGACCCGGAGCAGTTCATGTCAAAGAGTAAAGATCCCACAGTGGACTCAGGAGTAAAGGACCTTATTTTTTGATGGATTGGATGCTGTTCTCGATCGGTAAGCATGGTTTATTCTGCTATTGACTTAATTGTAGGTAAAATATACCGTGTATAATCGTTAGCATTGCTTCTGTGCACATAGTGCGCATTCGGACCATGGGCTCTGGCACATTTGTATTCAGCTGTATGAATTAGACTTAATTTGTCTATTGTTTAAAAGGTGTTGTTTTATTTTTCAGTTTGCATTATTGTAGGTAAAAATATAAGATGTACACACATTAAGCATCTCATCTGTGCGCACGGGTGAGGCGCGCACTGGCACATTCCTGTGGAGAGTTACAGATCAGACTTTGTTAATTGTTGATATCTGGCAGAATATAGTTCAGACAGAGATAAGCACAGAAGCTAACAAGTGTCATTGCTATGACAGAGTGGGCAAACACCAGAACTAACATCTAAACGTTGTATTGGAACTGGAAACATGAGGCAGTGTGGTGCCCGCGATTATAATAGTGTGCGATGATCACGATTATAAAAAAAAATGCCACGAACGATTAATTAATATAGCAATTAACGATATTATCGTATATCGTCCCATCCCTACTGCAGACAAATGCATGGATAAGTCTCTCTAAGTCTGGTTTTGACAGCTGCACCTCCAGCCACGACTCCGTCAAACTGGTTAAGTTTGCGATGACAGCACCCTTATCGGACTCATCTCGGATAGCAATGAGTCTGCCTACAGGAGGGAGGTGGACCGTCTGGTGTTCTGGTGCAGCAGCAACAACCTGGAGCTTAACGCCCAGAAGACAGTGGAGATGATTGTGGACTTCAGGAAAGTCACAGCCCCCCTGCCTCCCCTCACCCTGATGGACTCCCCCATCACCACTGTGGACTCTTTCTGCTTCCTGGGCACCTGCATCACCCAGGATCTCAAGTGGGAGCCGACCATCAGCTCCCTCATCAAAAAAGCCCAGCACAGGATCGTCTACCTGCGGCAGCTGAGGAAAGGCAAGCTGCCGGTCCAGATGATGGTGCAGTTTTACACAGCCATCATTGAGTCCATCCTCACCTCCTCCATCACTGTGTGGTTCGCTGGGGCCACTGCCAAGGACAGACAGAGACTGCAGCGCATTGTGCGCTCTGCTGAGAAGGTGACTGGCTGCAGCCTGCCATCTCTACAGGACCTGTATGTCTCCAGGACTCGGGGGTGAGCGAGCCGTATAGCAGCTGACACTTCTCACCCTGGACATGGACTATTTGAGCCACTTCCCTCTGGCAGGAGGCTATGGTCCATTGGGACCAGAACTTCTTGTCATAAGAACAGTTTCTTCCCCTCTGCCGTTTGTGTCATGAACACTTAATAATATTTACACAAAACTACAAAACTGGACACTTTATAATACCAGTCACTTTAATAAGTCATGTTTGCACTGTTGTATATATTTTCTACCTATAATTCCATCCATCCATTTTCTTCCACTTATCCGGGGCCGGGTCACGGGGGCAGTAGTCTAAGCAGGGACTTCCAGACTTCCCTCACCCCAGACACGTCTTCCAGCTCCTCCGGTGGGACCCCAAGGCGTTCCCAGGCCAGCCGAGAGACATAGTCCCTCCAGCGTGTCCTGGGTCTTCCCAGTGGGACATGCCCAGAACACCTCCCTATGGAGGCGTACAGGAGGCATCCTGAGCAGATGCCCGAGCCACCTCAACTGGTTCCTCGGGATGTGTAGGAGCAGCGGCTCTACTCCGAGCTCCTCCCGTGTGACCGAGCTTCTCACCCTATCCCTAAGAGTGCGCCTGGCCATCCTGGGAAGGAAACCCATTTCAGCCGCTTGTATCCAAGATCTTGTCCTTTCGGTCATTACCCAGAGCTCATGACCATAGGTGAGGGTAAGAACGTAGATTGACCGGTAAATCGAGAGCTTTGTCTTGCGACTCAGCTCCTTCTTTACCACAACGCACCGATACAGGGACCGCATCACTGCAGACGCTGCACCAATCCGCCTGTCAATCTCACGCTCCATCCATTCCTTTCCTCACTCGTGAACAAGACCCCAAGATATTTGAACTCGGTCAAGGACCATGGTCTCGGATTTGGAGGTGATTCTCATCCCAGCCACTTCACACTCGGCTGCAAAATGCCCCAGTGCCTGCTGCAGGTCCTGGGTCAATGAAGCCATCAGGACAACATCATCTGCAAACAGCAGAGATGAAATCCTGTGGTTCCCAAACCAGACCCCCTCCAACCCCTGGCTGCACCTAGAAATTCTGATCCACAAAACACATGTGGACTGGTTGGGCAAACTCCCATGAACCCTCGAGGACCCGATGGAGTACAGAGCTGGTCCAGTGTTCCGCAACCGGGACAAAAACCACACTGCACCTCCTGAATCCGAGGTTCGACTATCGGTTGGATTCTCCTCTCCAGTACCCTGGAATAGACCTTACCAGGAAGGCTGAGGAGTGTGATTCCCCTGTAATTGGAACACACTCTCTGGTCCCCCCTTCTTATAGAGGGGACCACCAATGGTCTGCCAATCCAGTGGCACTGTCCCCGAACACCACGCGATGTTGCAGAGACGTGTCAGCCAAGACAGTCCCACAACATCCAGACACTTGAAGTACTCGGGACGGATCTCATCCACCCCGGAGCCTTGCCACCGAGGAGCTTGCCAACCACCTCAGTGACTTCAGCCAGAGTGATGGACGAGTCCACCTCTGGGTCCCCAGTCTCTGCTTCCTCCTCGGAAGATGTGACGGTGGGATTGAGGAGATCCTCAAAGTATTCCTTCCACTGCCCGACAACATCCCCAGTCGTGGTCAGCAGCTCTCCACACTGTAAACAGTGTTGGTGAAGCACTGCTTCCCCCTCCTGAGGCATCGGAAGGTTTGCCAGAATCTCTTTGAGGCCGTCCGATAGTCCTCTTCCATGGCCTCCCCGAACACCTCCCAACCCCGGATTTTTGCCTCTGTGACCACACGAGCTGCCGGTAGCTGCCTCAGGATTCCCACGAGCCAACAAGGCTCGATAGGACTCCTTCTTCAGCCTGAGGGCATCCCTTACTTCCAGTGTCCACCACCGTGTTCGGGGATTGCCGCCGCGACAAGCACCGCAGACCTTACGACCACAGCTACAAGCAGCCACATCGACAATAGAGGTGGAGAACATGTCCCCAGTCTCCCGCGGGAGAAGCTCTCCCAGAGGTGTGAGTTGAAGACCCCCCTAACAGAGGGCTCCACCAGACACTCCCAGCAGACCCTCACAATAGGCTTGGGCCTGCCAGGTCTATCCGGCTTCCTCCTCCGCCAGTGGATCCAACTCACAACCAGGTGGTGATTGGTTGACAACTCTCTTCACCCGAGTGTCCAAGGCACGTGGCCAGAGATCAGATGACACAACAACAAAGTCGATCATCGACATCCGGCTTAGAGTATCCTGGTGCCACGTGCACCGATGGACACCCTTGTGCTCGAACATGGTGTTTGTTATGGACAAACTGTGGCTAGCACAGAAGTCCACTCCACTCAGGTTCAGGTCAGAGAGGCCATTCTTCCCGATCACGCCCCTCCAGGTGTCACTGTCATTACCCACATAGGCATTTAAGTCACCCAGGAGAACAACGGAGTCCCCGGTTGGTGCACTGTTTAGTACCCCTCCCAGGGACTCCAACAAGGCCGGGTACTCTACATTGCTGTTCGGCCCATAGGCAGGCACAACAGTGAGAGACCTGTCCCTGACCCGAAGGCGCAGGGACGCGACCCTCTCGTTCACCGGGGTGAAAACCAACACGTGACAGCTGAGCTGTGGGGCAATAAGCAAGCCCACACCAGCTCGCCAGAGAAATGGAGAGTCCAACCCCTCTCAAGGAGTTGGGTTCCAGAACCCAAACTGTGCGTGGAGGTGAGGCCGACTATATCTAGCTGGTAACGCTCAACCTCCCGCACAAGCTCAGGCTCCTTCCCCCCCAGCGAGGTGACATTCCATGTCCCTAGAGCTAGTCTCCATGTCCGGTGATCCGGTGGTCGAGGTTCCCGCCTTTGACCGCCGCCCGGATCTCTATGCACCAGCCCCATACGGATCCTCTCGCAGGTGGTGAGTTCACGTGAGGACGGCCCCACGTTGCTCCTTCGGGCTAAGCCCGGCCGGGCCCTGTGGGGAATGACCCGGCCACCAGGCGCTCGCTTTCGAGCACCCACCCCAGGTCTGGCTCCAGGGTGGGGCTCCAGAGTGGGGCTCCAGGGTGGGGCTCCAGGGTGGGGCCCCGGTGACGCTGGTCGGGCGACGTAACTCTACCTATAAGTATTGTATTTTATTTTTTTTAAGCATATCTTTTTATAAGTTTGTGCATGCCCTTATTTGTATTTGTATTTATTCAGTGTGTTTTATGTTGCACTTTATCACCGAAGTAAGTTCCTAGTTTGTGAACTGTGTTCACAAACAATGGCAATGAAAGTCTTCTGATTCTGACAGTATACCTTTGATTTTTGCAATGTTTTTTAGATGGTAAAAAGCTGCAGATGTTATTGAATTGATGGTGCTGTTAAAGTTCAAGTCTGAGTCCATTATTACCTCTAGATTTCTAGCCTGATTTGAAGGTTTTAGAGAGAGAGAGACTGGAGGTAACTGCTGACACTTTCTCTATGTCTCTGCGGGCCAAAGATGATGACTTCAGTCTTGTCTGAGTTTAGCTGAAGAAAGTAATACTACTACTATACTACTATATTATGTAAATGTAATGTGATCATTTCATACAGTAAGAGGTAGTACATTGGGCAACAAAAAAGACAACATTTTATTAGTTTGTATTGACAGTGAATAACACTTTTTGGCATAATTAAGAGCTGTTAGAAGTGGTGCTTACAGCCATACTGTAAAAAGAAATGGAATATTTCAAATCTTTAATAGCAAAGTCTGTCACCCTTTAGGACCATTTGTGCCTGGGACTTGAAAAGCACATCGTTTTGATTTGCACACTGATGATGAGAAGCGATGCAGGCGATTTCCCCCTCATGAACCAACGGTACCGCCACACTTTGAAATGCTAGTATCGAGACAGCACTAGCCTGGAACGCAACTATATCACTTCCTAGAATTGATCAAACTGGAAAGATTGATTGTCTTTCTGAAAAATCTTACACCCCAGGATGGAAACAGCTCTTTTTATCATCAACAGTAATTGGACAACCACAAGTGACTGCTTTATTTATACAGTAGAAAGCTTTAAGAATATTGATGGTGTATAGGGTTGCAATGATGAATCTACTAATTGTGATGGAGTGGATGGAGTCAGAATGCATAAGGACTACTAAAAAGTGTTTTAAATTAATTAGTTCTGTTTTTCACATTTTTAAGACAGTAAAAGTCAGGTACAGTGTTTTGTCAGACATGTTTGATATTACTGTTGCGCAAGCATTGAAATGAGCTATCATCCTGTTTTCTTTCCTTCTCACACATGACACCAGCTCTCTGCATATTAAACACATGTCCAAGGTCACATTCAAAGGTATTTTAAGTCCTCTTTCAAGTCTTCACGTCACTCCCCCATTCTAATGAAGCGCAGGTATCACTGTCAATATTCTCAGCAGGTTTCGACCCCTTTATCACATTCCACCAGCCGCACCTGTTAATTTTCCGATGCTTTAAAAGATCGACTGAGAATATGAATGTCTCTAGCTGGAGTAGAGTTCTGTAACCGTTTGTATTGATCCACGCATCCCCAGAATGGACACCTCGAAATGGGCCAAGATTAGCGCAAAGTGGAGTTCTAAATGATAACTGCTGCCCCGAGTGTCAGGATAATGATGATGCTGACAGAATGAGAAGAGGCCAGTGGTTATTTCAGAGGCTAGCGCTCATTTCATCACGCACTAACATCTGTGGCGGTACCGTGGGTTCGGGAGGAGTGCGGTAAAAATCATTCAGCAGAAAATGGTAGAAATCGCCTGCATCGCTTCTCATCATGAGTGTGCAAATCAAAACGATGTGCTTTTCAAGTCCCAGGCGCTAATGGTCCTAAGAGTGACAGACACTGCTATTAAAGATTTGACATATTCCTGTTCTTTTTACAGTATGGCTGTAAGCATCATTTCTAACAGCTCTGCCTTAATTATGCCAAAAAGTGTTATTCTCTGTCAATACAAACTAATAAATGTTGTCTTTTTTGTTGCCCAATGTACTACTTCTTACTGTATGAAATGATCACATTACATTTACATAATATAGTAGTATAGTAGTAGTATTATGACATTGGGGCTCTATAAAGAAGTGGACTAAGTGAATGTGATGTCACACTTGTTCAGCTCCAGTCAAATGTGGCTCATCGAGGCCAGAAGTTCTAGGGACAAATTTTGAGCTAAGTTCCATATTTGGAATTTTAACCTCGAGGATTGTAGCAACCAAAGAGCCAATCAGGAGCTAGGCTGTTGAAGGTAACGTCCCCTCCCACCTGCACCACTGGTTTAACGGAGCGGGCGCATTGCAATACTGTCACAGATCTGTTGCTAATGCAGACCTCAGGGAAAGAAGACGCCTGATTTGTCTGTTATTAATGCTCATATCTTGATTTACAGCAAAATAAAAATACCAGGATCATGTAGAGTGGGTTAATATAAACATTTTATGACCAAAATGATGAAGCTCACTGCAGCAGTTATAGAGACAGGGGCTGCCAGTCTGTGGTGGAGGTCTGCAACCTGTAACAGCAAAAGAGCCACATCAGCCCACTTCAAACCAAATGAAATTCAGATTTTTTTTTTTTTTTACAGATAACCAGACAGTGATTAGTTATTGAATTTTAAGAGAAGTATGTCGACTGTTTGCAGCTATCTAGTGATACCAAAGCTAGTCTTAGCATTGTCAAATACAAACTTAAATAAATAAAGTATATCCAAAAAATGTTTTCTTAAACTTTTTTTTCTCAGTCAAAGTGCAAAGAGCCACACTGGAGGCTTTAAAGAGCAGCATGTGGCTCTTTAAAGAGTAGTTACAAAATCCTGGTCTATGGGCTGCAATGATTAATTGTAGGCTTGTGGCCTACTAACATCATCATAATCATATTTTGATCCTCATTATCTGGTCTAGACCTTTTATAAAAAAGACAGCGACATTATTAAACCAAACTGTCTTAAAAGAAAACAAAATTTCAAATTATTGTCTATCTAGGAGCCTTCAGTCACAATAGTTTATTCTTTATTTAGTTCAAATGTATTTTTAAAATGTCTCAGTACACAATAAATTGTCTAGCTGACTAAACCTGGGCTCAGACTGCACACGGAACAGCTCCCGTACAATGACTGCAAGTATTTAGAATAATTCCAAGTAACAAGAGGAGGTCAGATTGCACGCCGAGCAGTGAGGTATGCTGGACGATTCTTTCAGCTGGGAGTCTATTCTCCCAAAGGTACAGACACCAGAGCCTTTTCCATTAATAAATAGTTTTTTGACAGTGGCTCAAAGGATCGATTCCTGTTCAGACCAAGTTCTGTCGTTGTGTCCTTAGGCAAGACACTTCACCTGCTTTGTCTAGTATGAATGTGGTGAGCGAGCAATTGGTGGTGGTCAGATGGGCCGATGGCGCAGATTTGCAGCCTCACTTCCGTCAGTCTGCCCCAGGGCAACTGGGGCTATATTGGTATCTTACCACCACCGAGTGTGGTGGTAATGAATAATGAGTACACTGTTGTGCTTTGAGCGGTTTCAACAAGTCTGCTGACAGACTTGTTGAAAGAGAGGCATAATCATAAAAATAACAACATAAGTTTCCTGCTTTTTATAAATGAACTTGTATCCCACAAAAATCATCTTGTTCTAAAAAAGTACTGCAGACTGAAGTTCAAGGTGGTGTCTAACTTTAGTACTTTGAAATAATGTACTATTTAAATTGGGGTGTTGGTTATGTTGCACCATTAATAAGTCATAAGCACTTTATTGTTCAAACTGCTCAATGTTAATTTAAATTCTGTGCTGTGATTTCTCTACAGCCCAATGGTCAACATTACTGTATGAAATAATTATGTGCTGCATAAGCAATCATCATATCAAATAAAATGACATAATATAATGACAATATTTATCACAATATTACACTCTAAATGCTACCAGTAACTTCTCTGCACAATGCCCTACACTTATTTTAATTATGTACTTGTGTCTCATACTATTTGTTGATGCTATTTATCTACACGAGGTCAGTGGGTAATTATTGATGCGGATTACTGTCTCAGAAATGATGGATGGTAATGCTCTTTAGCCATCACATCGCTCCATCACAGTTCAAAAGGCTGTATGCCTCTGAAGGTGGGACAGAGGTAATAGAGTTAGTGTATCAGTATGCAGCTAATTAAATGGGTCGTGTGTAGTTAGCCTTGCGGTAAATGCTGTTATGCTAATGAAGTGGATGGTAAAAGCATTAGGTACAGCCATAATGAGTGTTTTCTGTCACCATTTAACTGTATGTGGTCTGTAGTAGAGTTATGATACTTTCAAACTCGATACAAAGGAATACACTCCATACTGAATACAGATTCCACCATGATAATAAAAAAACACTTCATTTAGACTAATATAATGTGATTTTCAACATTAAATCCTAGTATTTTCTTTTATATTAACATACAGTCTTATATCTGTGTAATCCCTCAGTGTGCAGTAGGTTCATAGTGGTCCATGGGTGTATATTAGTCTATGAGTGTTATACTTGTTCTGATACAGCTCAAAATCATTCTAAAGCTATTCAGGAAAGATTCATTTCTGTCCCGTGAATGTGGCTTTTTAGTAATGCCAACAGCAATTTTTCTGACAAGCTTTGCTATTGTGAATAGGTTTGTGATTTATGTTTAGTCGGATTCTGCAAAGGGAGTTATCTATCCATCCATCCATCCATTTTCTTCCGCTTATCCGGGGAAAGCTGTCCTCCCGTGGACCCACCACCTGCGGGAGGAGCCATGAGGGGCGGGTGCGGAGAGATCCGGGTAGCAGTCGAAGGCGGGGACCTCGACGACCGGATCTCCGGACATGGAGACTAGCTCTGGGGACATGGAATGTCACCTCGCTGGGGGGGAAGGAGCCTGAGCTTGTGCGGGAGGTTGAGCGTTACCGGCTAGATATAGTCGGCCTCACCTCCACGCGCAGCTTGGGCTCTGGAACCCATCTTCTTGAGAGGGGTTGGACTCTCCATTTCTCTGGCGTTGCCCGCGGGGAGCGGCGGCGAGCTGGTGTGGGCTTGCTCATTGCCCCACAGCTCAGCCGCTGCGTGTTGGGGTTCACTCCGGTGAACAAGAGGGTCGCGTCCCTGCGCCTTCGGGTCGGGGACAGGTCTCTCACTGTTGTGTCGGCCTACGGGCCAAACAGCAGTGCAGAGTACCCGGCCTTCTTGGAGTCCCTGGGAGGGGTACTAGACAGTGCACCAACCGGGGACTCCGTTGTTCTCCTGGGGGACTTCAACGCCCATGTGGGTAACGACAGTGACACTTGGAGGGGCGTGATTGGGAGGAACGGCCTCCCCGATCTGAACCCGAGCGGTGTTTTGTTATTGGACTTCTGTGCTAGTCACAGCTTGTCCATAACAAACACCATGTTCGAGCACAAGGGTGTCCATCGGTGCACATGGCACCAGGACACTCTAGGTCAGAGGTCGATGATCGACTTTGTTGTCGTGTCATCTGACCTCCGACCGCGTGTCTTGGACACTCGGGTGAAGAGAGGGGCTGAGCTGTCAACTGATCACCACCTGGTGGTGAGTTGGATCCGCTGGCGGAGGAGGAAGCCGGACAGACCTGGCAGGCCCAAGCGTATTGTGAGGGTCTGCTGGGAACGTCTGGCGGAGCCCTCTGTCAGGGGGGTCTTCAACTCCCACCTCCGGGAGAACTTCTCCCTGATCCCGGGGGAGGTTGGAGACATGGACTCCGAGTGGGCCATGTTCTCCACCTCTATTGTTGATGCGGCTGCTCGTAGCTGTGGTCGTAAGGTCTGTGGTGCTTGTCGCGGCGGCAATCCCCGAACCCGGTGGTGGACACCGGAAGTAAGGGATGCCGTCAAGCTGAAGAAGGAGTCCTATCGAGCCTTGTTGGCTCGTGGGACTCCTGAGGCAGCTGATGAGTACCGGCAGGCCAAGCGTGCCGCGGCTCGGGCAGTCACAGAGGCAAAAACTCGGGGTTGGGAGGAGTTCGGGGAGGCCATGGAGGAGGACTATCGGACGGCCTCAAAGAGATTCTGGCAAACCGTCCGACGCCTCAGGAGGGGAAAGCAGTGCTTCACCAACACTGTTTACAGTGCGGGTGGAGAGCTGCTGACCTCGACTGGGGATGTTGTCGGGCGGTGGAAGGAATACTTTGAGGATCTCCTCAATCCCACTGTCACGTCTTCCGAGGAGGAAGCAGAAACTGGGGACCCAGAGGCGGACTCGTCCATCACCCTGGCTGAAGTCACTGAGGTGGTTGGCAAGCTCCTCGGTGGCAAGGCTCCGGGGGTGGATGAGATCCGTCCTGAGTACCTCAAGTCTCTGGATGTTGTGGGACTGTCTTGGTTGACACGTCTCTGCAACATTGCGTGGCGGTCGGGGACAGTACCTGTGGAATGGCAGACCGGGGTGGTGGTCCCTCTGTATAAAAAGGGGGACCGGAGGGTGTGTTCCAATTACAGGGGAATCACACTCCTCAGCCTTCCCGGTAAGGTCTATTCCAGGGTGCTGGAGAGGAGAATCCGACCGATAGTCGAACCTCGGATTCAGGAGGAGCAGTGTGGTTTTCGTCCTGGTCGTGGAACACTGGACCAGCTCTACACTCTCCATCGGGTCCTCGAGGGCTCATGGGAGTATGCCCAACCAGTCCACATGTGTTTTGTGGATCTGGAGAAGGCATTCGACCGTGTCCCTCGTGGTGTCCTTTGGGGGGTGCTCTCGGAGTATGGGGTCCGGGGCTCTTTGCTAAGGGCTGTCCGGTCCCTGTATGACCGGAGCAGGAGCTGTGTTCGCATTGCCGGCAGTAAGTCAGACCTGTTCCCAGTGCATGTTGGACTCCGCCAGGGCTGCCCTTTGTCACCGGTTCTGTTCATTATATTTATGGACAGAATTTCTAGGCGCAGCCAGGGGCCGGAGGGGGCCTGGTTTGGGAACCACAGGATTTCATCTCTGCTGTTTGCAGATGATGTTGTCCTGATGGCTTCTTCGAGCCAGGACCTGCAGCAGGCACTGGGGCGGTTTGCAGCCGAGTGTGAAGTGGCTGGGATGAGAATCAGCTCCTCCAAATCCGAGGCCATGGTTCTCGACCGGAAAAAGGTGGTTTGCTCTCTCCGGGTGGGTGGTGAGTCTCTGCCCCAAGTGGAGGAGTTCAAGTATCTCGGGGTCTTGTTCACGAGTGAGGGAAGGATGGAGCGTGAGATTGACAGGCGGATCGGTGCAGCGTCTGCAGTGATGCGGTCGCTGTATCGGTCCGTTGTGGTAAAGAAGGAGCTGAGCCGGAAGGCGAAGCTCTCGATTTACCGGTCAATCTACGTTCCTACCCTCACCTATGGTCATGAGCTTTGGGTAATGACCGAAAGGACAAGATCGCGGATACAAGCGGCTGAAATGGGCTTCCTCCGCAGAGTGGCCGGGCGCACCCTTAGGGATAGGGTGAGGAGCTCGGTCACACGGGAGGAGCTCGGAGTAGAGCTGCTGCTCCTACACGTTGAGAGGAACCAGCTGAGGTGGCTCGGGCATCTGCTCAGGATGCCTCCCTAGGGAGGTGTTCTGGGCATGTCCCACCGGGAGGAGGCCCCGGGGAAGACCCAGGACACGCTGGAGGGACTATGTCTCTCGGCTGGCCTGGGAACGCCTTGGGGTCCCACCGGAGGAGCTGGAGGACGTGTCCGGGGTGAGGGAAGTCTGGGAGTCCCTGCTTAGACTGCTGCCCCCGTGACCCAAAGGGAGTTATGTTACTTAAAATTTAGCAGTTTTTATGGTTTTCTAATTGTGACCACTCTTTTTAAATGAGATTGTGATCAATCTTGAAGCCCCAGTACAAAGAGTAATACAGTTTAGGCCTAATGTTTACTTATTTTTAGAGACTTTTTTAGGGGCTTTTTCTAAAGTTTAAACTCAGCCGTGCAGATTCTTTCCACACCACCGGATTTCTGCAATATGCCACATTATTTTAGTGCCTTTAAAAAATAATGAGCCCATTCACATCTCCTAACCTCACTCCTCACCTGTTGGGTTTTCTGGTGAAGGTATTAGATTTTCATATTCTGCCAGTGATGCTTTTTCTGGTAAATGAATGGTAATGTTCAGTGATGGAGAGGGTACTGAAAATTTGTACTTGAGTTGCATGGCTAAAATGTACTCAAGTACAAGTCCTCCTGTGAAAATTGCAATGTATGTAAATGTATATAGTAAGCATGAAAAATTCTACAGAATTTACCTTTTAGCAGGATTTTAGTCACATTTTAGATACAGCACTTAAGTAAAAGCTTCAAACTGAATTAAGTTGTTTTAAACCTTAATCCATGTATGAAGCTCAACAGTGACAACCTGCTCAGGTTCTGCAAAAAAGTTTCCATTCATTTTTCTCATAGACTTTTCGAAAAATTCAAATATTAAGAGTTCAAAAGCATTGCGGCAGCTAACCAGCTATGTGCTAACTAATAACCATAACTCAAAAGTCCAGAAAGGCAGTTTAAAATGTAAGATTCTGCAAAAAGTTTGAATAACTTTGCGGTTTATAAAGTTTAAGAAACAGATTTTAAATGAAATTATAGGTCATTAGTGGTGGTTAGTTATTATCGGATTATCCCAGAGCAAGCCTTTGAACTTTTAATATCATTTGGCCAATCAGAGCAGATGCAGTGCTCGAGACAGTGGTAAGACAACAGTGTATTGTGCTGTACTCAGTAACCAGCTGAATCAGGATCTGGCAACTGTCACAGTGCATTTCAGCAACTGTTTTCTTTGATCATAAACGTTTGTGTTTTAGACCAATTAAGGCCACATTTTGGTGAGTTGCAGGCTCTGTCCGCTCTGAGCCATCCTACAGGTTGATGTTGCCCCACTGTCTCCTTCTGTGAGACTGGTTCAGGCTACTTTCAATTCAATTCATTTTATTTTGTAACGTCCAAAATCACAACAGTTGTCTCGAAGGGCGTGAGTACTCAGATTCAGATTCAGAAAACTTTATTGATCCCAGAGGGCAATTCATTTGCAGCATTCTCCGAGCAGTTCTCACTCTAACATACATGCAAACACACAGTGTGTCAGTCCATTACAGTTTACAGTGGAACTCAAAGCACAATATAAGAACAATATACATAAAAAAAACTGTGCAAAACTTCAAAAAACACTACCTTTAAAATTTAGCAATTTAATAGCTGAGGGCAGACAAGAATTTGAAAAACGATTTGTTTTCCTTATTGGAGCATAAAGGCGACGCCCTGAAGGCATCCTGATAAAGTCAGGAGCCAGAGGATGGAGGGGCTGAGCCAGGAGACACTTGGCTTTGCTCAGCACCCGCTCCTCCCACAGAGAATGCAGCTCCCTCTGTTTAACCCCTGTAATTTTTGAGCAGGTTTTAACAATGTTTTGCAGTTTATTCTTATCCTTCAAGGACAGGGACTGAAACCAGCAAATGAAAGGAAAAGTCTCTTGATAAAAGAACAATAAAAGTTGTTGAGAATATTTCTGTTTACATTAAAAGAGTTCAGTTTTCTCAACAGATACATTCTTTGCTGCCCTCGTTTAACAATACTTTCAGTGTTTAGATCAAACCTCAATTTGTTGTCTATCACGGTGCCTAAATATTGACAATTTCGACAACATCTCCATGTATCCATGCACATCATTTCCATGTAGGAAATCTGAGCCAGGAACTGCCCAACTGCTGTGTACTTTCTCCCCTGCTCTTCTCCCTGTACACCAACTGCTGCACCTCCAGCCACGACTCCGTCAAACTGGTTAAGTTTGCGGATGACACCACCCTCATCGGACTCATCTCGGACGGCGATGAGTCTGCCTACAGGAGGGAGGTGGACCGGCTGGTGTCCTGGTGCAGCAGCAACAACCTGGAGCTCAACGCCCAGAAGACAGTGGAGATGATTGTGGACTTCAGGAAAGTCACAGCCCCCCTGCCTCCCCTCACCCTGATGGACTCCCCCATCACCACTGTGGACTCTTTCCGCTTCCTGGGCACCTGCATCACCCAGGATCTCAAGTGGGAGCCAACCATCAGCTCCCTTATCAAGAAAGCCCAGCAGAGGATGTTCCACCTGCGGCAGCTGAGGAAACTCAAGCTGCCAGTCCAGATGATGGTGCAGTTTTACACTTCCATCATTGAATCCATCCTCACCTCCTCCATCACTGTGTGGTTCGCTGGGGCCACTGCCAGGGACAGACAGAGACTGCAGCGCATTGTGCGCTCTGCTGAGAAAGTGATTGGCTGCAGCCTTCCATCTATACAGGACCTGTATGTCTCCATGACTCGGGGGCGAGCAGGCCGTATAGCAGCTGACACTTCTCACCCTGGACATGGACTATTTGAGCCACTTCCCTCTGGCAGGAGGCTACGGTCCATTGGGACCAGAACCTCTCACCATAAGAACAGTTTCTTCCCCTCTGCTGTTTGTCTCATGAACACTTTATAATATCTGCACTAAACTGGACACTTTATAACACCGGTCACTTTAATAAGCCACTTTGCACTGTTGTTCTGATGCTGCTGTTGTATATATTTTTCTCCCTTTAAGTATTTCACTTGATTTTTTTTAAGCATATCTTTTTAACTTTTTGCATGCCCTTATTTGTATTTGTATTTATTCAGTGTGTTTATGTTGCACTTTTTCATCGAAGTAAGTTCCTAGTTTGTGAACTGTGTTCACAGACTATGGCAATAAAAGTCTTCTGATTCTGATTCTGATGACACTAACACTATGAGAAGGTGCACGTAAAATCAATAACCATATCCTTAGTTTTGGCAACATTCAAATCCAGGTAGTTGGCATCACACCACTGGACAAATTGCCCCAGCGCAGGGCCATGATTTATCTCAGATCCTGCAAGTAGCGACACCAGGACCGTGTCATCCGAAAATTTAATGAGGAGTCTGTTTTCCTCTGAGGATCTGCAGCTGTCCGTGTACAGAATAAAAAGGAGAGGCGACAGTACACAACCCTGAGGAGATCCATTGTTAGAGATGGAGGGAGGAGACATTTGTCCATTTACAAGGACACACTGGACCCTGTCAGTGAGAAAGTTTAAAATCAATTAAAGAAGCTGATCTGGTAAATTAAAATCTGCAGCCAGTCCTTGAACCAGGACATGGGGCTGCATTTTGTTAAAAGCAGAGGAAAGGTCTGCAAATAAAAGTCTCACATGGGCTCCAGTGTTTTCAAGATGCTTATAGACAGTATTCAATAAAAAAAAGCTTTGCGTCCTCCACTCTTTTCTTAGGCTGATATGCAAATTACAGTGGATCCAGTTTTCCTTCAATTAAAAACAAAATGTGAGTCTTTAAGATCAGTTCAAAACACTTCATAACAAGTGATGTGAGTGCCACCGGCCTGAACTCACTCAACTCCTTTGATTTGTTTGATTTGGGGAGAGGTATCACCGTTGATGTTTTCCACAGAGTAGGAATTTGACAATGATCAACGCACATTTGAAACAGTTTGGTAAAAACAACACTGAGCTGGGTGGCACAGCGGTGCAGGGTGCGCCCACAGATGGCATCAGGACCCCTGGCCTTCTCTGTCTTTACCTTCTTAAATAGAGCATTGACCTGATTCTGTGAAATCACAATATCATATAAGGGTTTAAGACAATTCCTACAGTCAGACACATTTTTCAAGACATCCCCCCTTTCAAAACGAGAGAAAAAAGTATTGAAAGCCCTTGGCAACTCCTCATCAGACACACCCTTTACCGCTAGAGGTTTCCTGACCTCTTTTTGGTGGCCACAGGAGGCCATGTTCTTAATACCTCGCCAGGCCGCTTTAAGATCCCCACTGCTGTACTGGGCTTCCACTTTGTCCTTGTATTTAAGTCTGGCCTTTCTTAGCTCCCCTTTCACTTCCCTAGAAATTATCTTTCTGTCCAATTGGTTCCCAGTATACTAGATCACTTTCTTTTTATTTATAATTGATTTAGGATCTTTAGTTATCCACAGTTTATTATTTGGATGGATCACCACATTTTTAGATGGTATGATCGAGTCAACACAAAAGGTGATGTAAGAAGAGATCGATTCGCATACGTCATTAAGATCATCCGATGCATCAAAGAAACAGTGCCAATCCATGCATTGAAAGGAGGCCTGAAGTGTGGCAATGCTGTCCTCAGACCAACACTTCACAGTTTTTACCTCACGTGGCAGGTGCCTGAACACAGGGATATACCGCGGCATAAGATATACGCAGTTGTGGTAGGAGGATCCCAGAGAAGGAAGTGGCAGAGACTTGTACGCCCCACTCACTGTACCATAACACAAATCAAGGGTCGTATTCCTCTGTGTTGTGGTACAAGTAACGTACTGTTCGTACATCTTAAAAGTCTCGTTCAGATGACAGTGATTGAAGTCCCCTAGAATAAATTTTGAGGCGTCGGGGCAGATTGTGTCAAGGCGGTGCGTGACGCCACCAATCAGCTGAGCAGCGGCTGCAGCGTCAGCCCGGGGATGCATGTAAACAATAGTAAAAAACAGCTGTTGGAACTCCTGCGGCAAGTAGAACGGCCAAAGAGAGACTGACAAAAGTTCCATGTCAGGAGTACAGATCCTCTCCCGCACAACAACAGTTTTACAGTACCTTTCGTTAATGTAGCAGCACACGCCGCCCCCGCGGGTCTTGTTGGTTACTTCGCTGTTGCGATCCAGTCTGAGCGGAGTCCCAAAGCCGCTCAGTTGCAGATCCTCATCTCGGTCTGAGTCCTTAAGCCAGGATTCCGTAAAGACAAGTAGGCAGGCATTTTTAATCTCCTGCCTGACCATGGTCCAAGCTTCCAGCTCATCGAGCTTGTTCCGGATGGACTGTACGTTCCCCAGCAGGAAGGAGGGAAGAGCAGGTAGCCTGCGTCGATCCCGCAGGCTCAGGCGTTTAAGTCTCTTGTAAGTTCCTCCACGTTTACCTCGTTTACGGCGCCCTGATTTAACAGTCGTCACTCTACGAAGCGCCGGTGGGATGTCCGGAGGAGGCCCAGCACTCAGGGAGAACCGGAATTGGAGGAGCGATTCCCGGCTAAGTGTAATCCGCGGGAGGGCTCCTCCCCAGAGCGCATTCTGTTCATTTGTCTCAGGATTTAAACAACCCACGAGAAACAGTCCGCACAACAACAACAACCAGTAGTCCAGTTTAAGCACCCACATTGCCAGTAAACTGAGGAGGTGACACACCAATCACACAGGCAACTTTCATAAAAAACACAAATACTCTGCTCGAGGCAGCTACCCAGGTCGCACGCTGTGGAGCGCCCCGGAAGTCTCCACCCTCACTTGACTACTTGAGTACTTTCGAGCCTCCCGTTCAGAGCGGGTTCTGAATCTAAGCAACTCACCTTTTTAACGAGCCAAAGCGGCAAAATGGGATTAATTTGTGTTAACTTCTTGTTCCAGTGACTGTAGATCAGTGTCAGATTGAGCTGATTCAAGGAGTGAATGAAGGGATGCGGGGTCAGGGAGTGAGCGTGTGGGAGGGCAACCATCAGACTCAGAGTTGTGTTGAATGAGCAGCTTTTGCACCAGTCAAACTGAGCCGCAAGGTGCAGGTGAGGAAAGGGGCACGCTGTGTGAGAGAGCGAGCGCCTGGGAGGGCATCTGGACAGCATGGTTACAGTGCGAGGTGCTACTGTGACTTGAGTCAGAGTGAATGAATATCGACATGAGGTATGTATAAAAATGCCTTCTGACAAAATTAAATGGCATTTATATGTACACTTGCAAATTAAATTATTCACAAGTTTTGAGGCATTCGTTGCACCAAGTTTTTCTCAAAACAATTAATAAGAACAGCGGGGGGGCGTGACAACGGCTAGACTAGTGTATATAGAGTAAAGGAGTATCTAACCCAAATTCAGACAGTACGTATAGAGTAAAGGAGTATCTAACCCAAATTCAGACAGTACGTCACCTTTATGTGATATTACGATGTCCATTATTCAACTTTTAATAAGTTGAATACCAAGGTAAATTGTGTATATAAAGCCAGTGGCTACAAAAGTGTTTTTTAGAAAACAAGATGCCACCATTAGTTAGCACCTTATGCTAGCGGACTATTCCCCGGCTTGTTCCTGCTAATAAGGCTAGTGTGACATTATGGGTGGTCACCAACATTGGCTCCTACATTTGTAGCAACAACTGCACTGCAGTTAACCTGGAGAAAGGATTTCTAATGGCGCTTATTACAGAATAGAGCAGGCTCCACATTGAGCATTGAGTTTAACAATGTGATGACATGACCTACGTTTGAGTTAACTTCATCTTTCAGCATCTGAGCATAAAAAATACACTCGTTCTAAGACAAGTTGTGGCTTCTTTCAGTGCTGCTGTACAATGTTGCGTCAGACACGCGACTCACTGAGCTAAGAAGCATTAGGACC
This sequence comes from Periophthalmus magnuspinnatus, assembly GCF_009829125.3. NCBI lineage: Eukaryota > Metazoa > Chordata > Actinopteri > Gobiiformes > Gobiidae > Periophthalmus > Periophthalmus magnuspinnatus. Next base: position 26,022,350 of record NC_047144.1, read on the forward strand.
ATTCGCTGTGAGTGCGTAAATTAGTCCCTGATAACCACGTATAAGTTGTGGATCATGGACCGCCCGGGCAAGGGGGCGGGTCCAGCATTTTTTATGAATGGAAAGAAGGAATTATTTAATGTACTAGTCTAATGTATTGTATTCTGCCGAGATGCTGTGAAGTTAACTTAAACTTATGTTATGTTTTCACATTGTTAATTAAACCCAATGCTATATTATGTACAAATTTAACATCTAATATTTGTAACCACTTGTAAACTGTACACTAGCATTACACTAGCAAAAGTCAGGGAAAAGTCCACTAGCATAAGGCGCTAACTAATGCTAACATGTTGTTTTCTGAAAACACTTTTGTGTCCACACTGGGTTTATATACGCCACCATTAGTTAGCACCTTATGCTAGCGGACTATTCCCCGGCTTGTTCTTGCTAATAAGGCTAGTGTGACATTATGGGTGGTCACCAACATTGGCTCCTACATTTGTAGCAACAACTGCACTGCAGTTAACCTGGAGAAAGGATTTCTAATGGCGCTTATTACAGAATAGAGCAGGCTCCACATTGAGCATTGAGTTTAACAATGTGATGACATGACCTACGTTTGAGTTAACTTCATCTTTCAGCATCTGAGCATAAAAAATACACTCGTTCTAAGACAAGTTGTGGCTTCTTTCAGTGCTGCTGTACAATGTTGCGTCAGACACGCGACTCACTGAGCTAAGAAGCATTAGGACCATGCGCTGTGAGTGCGTAAATTAGTCCCTGATAACCACGTATAAGTTGTGGATCATGGACCGCCCGGGCAAGGGGGCGGGTCCAGCATTTTTTATGAATGGAAAGAAGGAATTATTTAATGTACTAGTCTAATGTATTGTATTCTGCCGAGATGCTGTGAAGTTAACTTAAACTTATGTTATGTTTTCACATTGTTAATTAAACCCAATGCTATATTATGTACAAATTTAACATCTAATATTTGTAACCACTTGTAAACTGTACACTAGCATTACACTAGCAAAAGTCAGGGAAAAGTCCACTAGCATAAGGCGCTAACTAATGCTAACATGTTGTTTTCTGAAAACACTTTTGTGTCCACACTGGGTTTATATACGCAATTTACCTTGGTATACAACTTATTAAAAGGTTAATAATGCACATGATAATGTCACATAAATGTGAAGTACTGTCTGAATTTGGTTTAGCTCCTTTACTGTATATAAACCAGTTTAGCTGTTGCCACAGCAACCCCGGTCCCCTATAGCCCCGCCCCCTGCTGTTTTCACGTTCAAATCAGCCGTTGCGTTTACAAATAGTTTTAAGACAAACTCACCGCAACAAATGTCTCAAAACTCGTGAAAGCACAATTTTCAGATTTGTACTTGTAAAATTACTAAGTTGTAAAACAATATTTGTAATGGTAAAAAAAAAAAAAATCTTATTTTCCCTTGTACAAATCAACATTTACACATTCAAACTTTTTGGAACAATTGTACCTTGATATTCAGAGCTCAAAGCATAACACAACAGGATAAACATGTGTGGATATAACTCTTATCTTAGCTGAAGTGATGAGACATCAAACTTAATTAATTCATAAAAAGCGTAACTATAGTTCAGATTTAATGTGGCCTGTTAAGTAGATTGGTATTAAATATTCTAGGGACATTTTGATCTGTTCCATATAGAATTAAATATTGCTGTTTTGGGGACATGTTGATGTGCAATTAAGAAGAAAATGTGTTATTTTAAGAACAAAAAATACACATTTGTTTTCACTATGACCATAACTTAACCATAACTAAGTAAATAATAATAAAATAAAGTAAATAACTCGATTACTAAAATAATTAATAGCTGCAGCCCTAATTTTAAATGTATCTTACTAGAGTTATATGCCTCTAGGTTATGCAATATGCCAACAAAATTATATCACGATTTCCTTGGAGCCAGATCACAATTTTGATTTTATCACAATTCATGTAGACTTTGTATTTTTACATTGCCTTAACTGCAATCAATAAAATAACTGCAATCATTTGCTTCACACTTCATTGCAATTGGTTAAATGTACCAGTAACTCACTCAGTGTCTTTAGCAGTCTACAGGAGGAGGGGGTGGAGAGCATAAATTCAACACAAAATTAGCCATTTTAATAAAATTGCAGATTGTCATTGCATGTTTAAAATGAGTACAATTACCTAAAAATCTACTTATTTACAATAACATGGCTGTGTAGTTTCTTTCCCGTCTTCAGTATAAGCTTGATTTAGCTTCCCTTTTGCAGTCCACTGTCTTGGATCGAGTCTTTGTGGCTATAATTGAATTACAAGAGCTTGGCCTGATGGCTGATAAGCTGACATCTCCCTGGCTCTGTCTCTTTACGCTTCTCTCACTTCTTGTTAATGTTTTCTTAGTGACAAAGGCAGAAGCACTCACGGTGATTACAACTCATTAAGCACCCTTCATAGACTAGTCTGGAGGAAATAAACAAGCGCCGAACTTCATATAAAACTGCAGCAAAAGCTACTGGTTAAATTGGGCTCAATTTTTCTGAAGTGTGAAATATGCATTTCAGAAAATATTCACATATTCACTCAATATATTGAGTGAATATATGCTGGTAATTAGTTTGTGCCTATTGACACTAGATCCAGCTGAGAAAATGACTTGGAATTGTCCACGTAGGTGTAATTGTCTTTCTAATGGCCAGCCTCGATGTGGGCTAAAAATACCAGAGGTGATTCTCCTGCTATACAGCTAATTACAACACTCATGCGTGCTGATGTTATCAGGTCTAACACAAACATTTGGATAATTAGCGTGATGGCTCAGCACTTCTACAGTTGAGTTAGAAAAGTTACGAAACATGGTGTCTGCAAACTCTAAAGAATCAGCGAAAATCTACCTGAGAGTCAAATTTGTTATTAACTTTATATTGTGCGTCAAGGAGCCTGTGTCAGATTACAGCTTGCATGAATCACTCCAAGCAGACGCAACAACATTCTGTGACTAATTAAGTTTAAATTTTCTCATTTAATTATACAGCCAATATGTTTACACGGCCTTGATGTTTTAAACAGAAAGATGAGAGCACATCCACAAACACCACACAAAAAATAAAGAAGAAAGAAATGTCACAAACAGCATCTTAAGTAATAGATGTGATAAAATAAAATAAAAAAGATAACTTTTACATCAGTAATTTTATGCTTTGATTCAAAATAAAAGGTAATCATACCTTTTGTATTTTCACAATGTGAACTTTTTAGAAATTTGCCTGAAAGTTAATTTTGTAAGATTTAGCTGAGCCCGTGCTAGCTCCAACCTAGCATCTATTGCTCTAATTGGTCTGAACTGGTCATGTGGTGTACGTTTTGTCTCACACGGTGGGCGGAGCTTAGCCAGTATTCAGGAAGGGATGCGGCAGAAAAGGTATTTTGTGGCCTTTTTACGCCAGTGAACGCAGGCCACTAAAAACAACACAATGCCATCTTTGGTTCATCATCCAGATCTTATCATACTTCCATGGTATTAAGTAGTGGATGTTTTCAGTACCTCTTATCAAGGTGACAAATGACATCCGCCTGAACACTGATGCAGGCAAAGTCTCAGTCTTGATCCTGTTAGATCTGAGTGCTGCCTTTGACACTGTGGATCATGGGATCCTCTTACAGAGTTTAGGGGACTGGGTGGGCATCTCTGGTACAGCACTAAACTAGTTCAAGTCCTATCTAGAAAACAGGAAGTACTTTGTTGAAATTGGAAAATGTGTCTCAGATAAAATGTCCTTGACCTGTGGGGTGCCCCAGGGGTCAATCCTGGGACCCCTGTTTTTCAATCTCTACATACTGCTCATCTTTGGCCCACAAAAACATAGAGAAAGTGTTAGCAGTCACCTCCAGTCTCTCTCTCTAAAACCTTCAAATCAGGCTAGAAATCTAGGGGTAATAATGGACTCAGACTTGAACTTTAACAGCCACATCAAATCAATAACATCTGCAGCTTTTTACCATCTAAAAACATGTCAAAAACCAAAGGGATATTGTCAAAACCAGACTTAGAGAGACTTATCCATGCATTTGTCTCCAGTAGATTAGACTACTGTAACGTCCTGCTCACTGGCCTCTCCAAACGAGCATTAAGACAGCAACAGTACATCGAGAACACTGCTTCTCGGGTCCTGACTAGAACCAGGAAGTACTTCACACATGTGTCCCGTGCTCAGGTCTCTGGCTCCTGTGGCTCAGAGAATACACTTTAAAGCAGCTCTGTGTGAACAAGTCTCTCAATGGACCAGCACCAAAGAACATCTCCCACATGCTGATTTGTTGTATTGTGATTTTAATGTCTTTCTTATTCTGTAAAGCTCTTTGAATTACTTTGTGCACAAATTGTGTAACACAAATAAACTTGCCTTGATACATTTTAACTTCTAAAACATGAGATGTGAGATACAATATGTTTCCTTTAATATAAACAAACTTTAAATTAAACAAATAATAATGAAAATAAATTCCTTCCTTCTTCCTCTATTCTCTTCCATTTTCATGTCTCATTTAATTATAATACTCAGCCATACTTGCACATAATGATTTCAGCAATTGCCAATGACACTAGTGATAAGTGTACGACCTCTGTACAAAATGATTGTTTCTTTTTGTGTACTTCCTGTGACACCTTTAGACATGTCGGATTAAAATGGGAGATGATTCATAATTCTGTTTTGTCAACCGCAGCTACAGCAGGAACCATGTTGGACAAAGCTACTTCTTTTTGTGTCATGATTCATCGCTGCCTTGAACAGTATAATTTTGGGTGTCAAGGATGTTCCATCAACACTTCCGTTTGCCGTCTTTGATAGTCCTCTTTCTGTTTGCATGTGGGCTTTCATTTCGTCAGTAGGCATATTGATTATTATACATGAGAAATGCAACATAGTTTGTATATGGCTCAGAAAAATATCAAAGTACTGAACTTGATTTTGTCTTCCTCTTAAATAGTTTACTAGTACACTGAAGACAGCACCAATGACTTAATGGGGGTTTGTTGGTGCTCTCAAGGACACCATAATTTACTATGTTTGCAGCACAGGGCTGTGCAGTGAATCAGATATTAATCAAGATCGAGATTCAGCCATTTACAATAGTCAATGATCAGTTTGGGTCTTTTAAACTGAGAGGTCTACAGCTAATCCTCTGTCCTCTGAGTTCAGATTTTTAGGTCAAATGGGAGTGATTAGAAGTCTGTTTTGTTTATGTTAAAGGTATTGATATTGATACCCATTTGTATGTGTTTAATAAAGCAAAATCAAATGTTATCAAATATCAGGATGGATCAATGAGGTAAAAAAACAACAACATTTTGATAACTTTTGTTTACCGTATTTTCCGGACTACAAGTCACACTTTTATTTTTTTCTTTTCATAGTTTGGTCAGTGATGTGACTTATACTCAGATACTCGGTGGCTCATATGTGGAATATAAGTCACATCTAAGTATATAATTTCCCATCTTCATTATGGTCACACTGACAACCTGACAACTGCATTTTTTTCTTTAGTATTATGGCTATTTTTACTTAGTCTCTGGAGTGACTTATAGTCCGAAAAATACGGTGTATCACCCAGCCCTTGCAATGTATGGATACAGAATGTATTTGAAGTCATGTGATTAATGTTAATTTGGAGATACTGCCTGTTCAGGACTTTACTGTTTGCTGCACCCGTTTGTTGCATAACAGGTGATGAGTTTAAAACCCATCACTGTGCACCCTATGAAAAAGTAGGTTGGCATCGCTATCTCTCACAACACTGTATACAATTTATTTATACAGGACTACTTGATAGACTATCTGAATATCTCACTTGCTTGTTGAACTTTGATACGGGAACTTTTAATACAAGATCTCATGATTGCAAGTCTAAAAACTTGCAGCAGCAGAACTGAGGTGGGGAAAAAAGCCTTTGAGTATCAAAAATGTATGTATATATATATATATATATATATATATATATATATATATATATATATATATATATATATATATATATATATATATATATATATATATATATATATATATATATATATATATATATATATATATATATATATATATATATATATATTCAGTAACATGCAAAATTGGATACTTTGGTGCGGTACCACAAATATATTCTAGTGACAAACATTTACAGTCACATCTGCACCTATCTTTTGTTTTTTTGTTTGTATTTTTCTGTATTTTAACAAGGCACTCATGAAAAGGAGAGTCTGAGTGCTCTCACTGGGTTCTTCCTATATAAATAAAGATAAAAAATAAATAAAAATACTAAAAAATACAGCTTTGTATCCATGCTGCCTATTGTATTGTATTGTATTGTATTGTATTGTATTGTGCGTCTTGGTTGTCCTTTGTCACGCTCTGAGTGACAGACAGATTTAACCAATCACCGTTCTGACTCTCAAAAGAAGCAGACAGCATTTGGCAACATGGAGCATAAGTGTGAATACATATTGGTAAAATCAAATTAGTTTTCTTGAAAAATCCAGATTTTTTTTTCCATATTTACCACCCATAACTTTAACCTTGTTTGTGTCCCCAGCTCTCCTACTGCTGTACGATGTCACCAACAAAAGATCTTTCGACAACATCCGGGTAAGCCTCTTTCTAGTTTTTAATATTTCCAGATATTTAGTGACATACTGTACTTGTTCTGTTGATGGATGATATTTGCATAGACTTGTCCATGTTCCCTGGCAACATTAGTGTAGAAATGCATGAAGTAAACTGTAAAGCAAGATAATGCATAGAAGATAGGAGCTCATTTTCCCCAATGGAACATATCATTTGAAGGTAACAAAGCTTAGCCCACTCCTACTGTGATTTTCTTGTCATTTCCGACTCCATTCCAGTCCCTTTGATTATGGAGCCGTTTAGAGCAGGGACAACTCAAAGAACCGCATTATAAAGAGTAAAGGGTCTGCAAAGTCTGTGAACTCTGCTGGATTTTTGTCAGCTTAACATATAGAAAGACTGTGTTTTTGTACCACCCACAACGTACTAGAAAAATAATACTAATAATAATTAAAAATAATTAATGTATAGAATTGAATTTACACAGGTGCTGCAAGATTGATCACACTTAAACCAAAATCAATATTTTAAGTATCGCTATACTGTGGTCCCTTGTTTATCGTGGGGTTATGTTCTAAAACTAACCCACAATAGGCGAAATCCACAAACTAATCAGCTTTATTTTTTACAATTATTCTATATATTTTGCAGCTGTAAAACCCCTCACCACACACTTTATACACTTTTTCTCAGACAAACATAATTTTCTCACATTTCTCTCTTGTTTAAACACTCAAAGTTTTACTTCTGCCTTGATATTGCATGATGCTGAACAAAGTGCACATTTGTTTGCTAGCCACAAAGCTGACCCAGCTTGTCTGGTAAGTAAAATAAATCTGGTCTGGTAAGTAAACAGTATAAACAAAAGTAGTGTCTAGGCTTTATTTAATTGTCTGGCTCCAACTTCATGATTATCATAGTTATCCTCTGCTTTTCAGATGGTTGTGATTAACATCTTACACAAGTCTAGGCATTACTGGCACAAATTAGAGCTTGTGTACCAATTTAAAGGGCCCATGTCACACTATTTTCTGATCTATGTCATAATGTTGTTTCCATCACAAATGAGTTGTGTTTTGTTTCACATTTTGTGTTTTGTTTCACCTTCATATTTAGGCTGTGTTCTTCTCTCAAACCTTCACTAGAATCATTTGGACTTGAAAACTACCACTTCATGACATCACAAGGTGGAACATAGCATTTTGACCTTTGGAGATATAGACAGACTAATAATAAAGGGTTACTTAAACATGTGTAAATAAAACAGAATACAACTTCAGGGGCGGTTTTGAGGAGGTAGCAAGAACATGGCTTAAAGCTCACAAGAGTCAAATTTGTGCAATATAGGACCTTTAGCTCTTGAGCACGTATAATCAAAATAGCAGCATTTTATCTTTCAATAACTGTTCCATGTCTTTGCTACTTGATATCTACCTGTGAAAAGCCTCGGCGTGCGTCACAGATGAGCTCATGTATTGTACACTAGGTCCTCGCTCTCCACGTGACTGCATCGGTTGTGCTGATTAGCGCAGATGCCCACTCGCAGGGGGGCCGAGTGGACAATCCACACGGACGGGGACCGTGTGGGCAGTGTACCCTGTGGAGAGGTCAAAGGGCACACCTGCTGTTCACTCCGCCAAGGCTCAACCCATGACACACACCGAGACAAAAGCTGCTCTCATTTGTTCTGCGTGTTAGTCCCACTGCGTGTTGGTGCAAAACACCAATATATTTAGATTGTCTTTTTGCTTAACATTCTACTTTTGGGAGTATTAGTTGTTACTTTATTTACTTCATTATGTCTGCATGATTAATCTCACATTATTATTATTATTATTATTATTAGTAGTAGTAGTAGTAGTAGTAGTAGTAGTAGTAGTAGTAGTAGTAGTAGTAGTAGTAGTAGTATCTGGCCAGTTCCTTGAATGCTTTTACCATATAATGTATGCATTTCTAACAGTTAAATAAGACATATAATGCTTTTGACTACTCTATTGTTATAATCTGACATTTGAGGATCATTACTATTTTATATTTTCTGCCATTTAAAATTCAAGTCATGTCGGCAGTGCATATAAATAGCTGCTACCTGTGCCTATGACCCAGCTGTCAGTCACAGCAGCCATTTGACTGCAGCTCCGGCCACTTCACATCAGTTGTTATTCTTCACAGCGCCACAGGCGGCATCACGCCATTGATGTGGTAATAAGGGTAGAAATGCAGGGCTGTGGGCTGTCCGGCAGCACACTGAAATAATGCTGTCAACTTTCACACTATGTGGTTCTGCTTTTCCCCTGAGCTGTGAGCTGAAGCCAAATAACATATCCTGTTTCAATTTGGTCTGCCATTCCTGCTCATACATATCACAGTATGTTATGAAACCGGCAGATAAACTGAAAAAACTCAAAACAACTTATACATAGTCATGTAACCCCTGAGGCTCACTTTATAGGCACATGGGAAGGTGTAGTCCACTGTGAATCCATTAGACACTCACCCTCAATGACAGGTAGATTAGCCAATCAGGTACACATCCGCCTGTACCAAAACAAATACAGCTGCTTACAGGGAAAAATAGAAAGGGAAAAAAAAAAAAACACAGAGGAGTGAAAAACATTGTAGATAAAACTTAATCTGAGTGAAGATAATTTTGATGATTTATGATCAATGAGCTTCTTTGTTACACGTGCATCACTGAAAAAACTCTGTGTCACTCTGTATAAAAATACAGAGATTCTGGGCTGTCAGGCAACACTACCAGTACACAACATTTTAATAGCACATTTAGATGAATGTTTTCTAGGCTCTAACCTCTGTAGCCATGACACCAGTGAAACTAAAGAAACTCACTAAACCAGTTTTTTCACTCCATATTGTGTAGCACGTAGTCAGTTTTGTTCTGTATTTTTCTTGTGTAATATAAAACAACTATTTAGCCTTAGTACTGATAAACTTTCAACAGCTTCTTCTGGCCCCTCGTTCAGCATCTTTAAATCTTATTGCTTTTAGTATATTATTTTTCTATCTTATTATTATTATTTAATATTATTATATTTCTATCTATAGTACTTTCATGGAACATTGTTGCTAATCAAGACCTGAATATGGAAACATCATTATGCAGCAAACAGGTAAACAACATTCTAAATCCCCAGAAGACGTAGGATTTACAATAAGCCTCATACCCGAGCTGAACGGATGCTCCCTAAGTACTGAGCTCTGTGATAGTAAAAGATGAGGACAGATCTGCAGTCACACTAGGATGTGCAGACATGCTCGCACATGTCTCCCATATTGATCAGCAGACCCCAGGCCACCTAGTAATCTTTAAATCATTACATCACTAAATGCTTCTCACAGGAGGCAGCCTTGTCTCGCCACAGCATCCGTCCACAGTAAAGTAAAAATCAATGGGATAAACTTGGTGTGTCAGCTGGCCCATGCCGGCAAAATGCGACGCCTGAAGTGGGAATTAGAGAAACATGAGTATTCAGGTGGAAGCATACATTTTTGTACTCCTAATATCACATGTTTTGCAGATACAGTTGTCCCTCACTATATCGTGGTTCATCTTTCGTGGTCTTGCTGTTTTGCTGATTTTGTGTGTGTGTAAATTTGCATGTTTTTTACAGTGTATGAACGTATATTGTGTCCTGCGTCCTGATTGGCTAAGGGACTGTAGACCATTGTCCATCAGTCTCCTCCGTGCCGTGTCTCCTGTACAGTACAGAATGTGTTCAGACAAATTTACATAAATGTTCGATCGCAGTGTGACCCTGTCGTTCAGCATTTATATCAATGACCTTCCAGATGTGTGCAAAGATGTAGATATCATCATGTACACAGATGATGCAGTCATCTACACACATGGAAAGGATGCGCAGCAAGTGGCCACCACATTATCTTCTGCTATGGACTAAATTGGTAACTGGCTTCAATTTTCATGTCTGACACTAAACATTAATAAAACAGTTAGTAAGTATTTACTAAAACTGACAGAATTAAAGATATGTCCAGCATCCTTGTTCCTTGTTAACGGAATAAAAATAAATATTGTAACAGAGACAAAGTATTTAGGGGTTCATCTGGACCAGATTTTGTCTTTCAAAAAGCAGATAAAAAGTACACAACTCAATCCGATACAACATTTCTTCCATAAGACACATGAGGAACAGCTTGACAGTATTTCAATGCCATTATGATCCCACATATGACCCCACACTGTGTGTCCTGCTGGTCTCAGGCCAATGAGAGCGGCTCAAACCTCTCAGATCCATCTATAATCTGGCATTAAAGGCACTTGATAAAAAAACTCATCATTATCACCACTGTAATATCCTAAGTAAATATAAAATGTTCAGTTATGACAATTTAATTTTGTATTCAAATCTAAGAAATGTATTCAAAATTATTAATAATGCAGCTCCATCTACACTGAAAAAATGTATTAAACTTTCTTCTGAACAAACTCCCCGATCCACTGAACAAAAAACTGCACAGTTCCAAACAGATCCTGGGCCTTTGCTCAGTCGCATTTTTGTTTCAAACCATCAGCTCCAGACTCTGAAACTGTCTGTAGATTTGAATCATGTTTACTAGAAATTTGAAAAAGTACATTTTAGATAATCAAATGTGTCCACATCAGTCTAATTAATTTGTATTATTTTGTCCTGCTAATGTCAATGATGAACTTATAATGTAATCATAATGAAATGTGTGTGTTAATGTGAGTTCAACTGCACAGGGACTGTGCAGGAAAGTAGCAGGAGCTCATCTCTTTTTTTTGTTAGATTGATGAATTTGTACATGGTCCCTGACAAAAAAGAATAAAGAAAGAAAGACTTTGAAGTGCTGTATGTCTGCAAGTTTCCTCCGCGACAAAACCCACAATGTCTATGAAACGTTCTGCACCGACAAATTTCAGAAACACTTTGGATTTAAATGTGTTTCTCTGCACAGAGAGGCGCCTCTGTTGATACCGCTGGAGCAAAGACACGTGAACAACACATTTAAAGTGATCATCGAGCAGGCAGGTTATAATATATGAAGGTTTGAACTTTGAGAGTGTTTAAACAAGAGAGAAATGTGAGAAAATGTTAATGCCTGTGTGAGAAAAGTGTATAGAGTGTGAGGGATTTTACAGCTGCAAAACATATAGAATGATTGTAAAAAAGCTGGTTGCTTATTGCGGGTTATTTTTAGAATGTCAGCCCCAGGATAAACGATTAAGAAACATCGGTTGCCCCATATATCTGGCCGATATGTGAACTTTTTAGCGTATGGGCTATCGGCCTTAAATCTCCCACAGGCTGTTTAAAGGTTGAAATATAGTGACTGAAGGCTTCTAAATACACAAAATTTATGAACCAAGTATATTATATATGAAAATCAGAAATGGTTTATTCTTTTATGACATTTTGATTTCATAATTCCATTGTCTTTGTTATAAAAGGTCTTTTCATATGTGTTTTAGAGTGTGCATAGTCCAGACGATTATGATTATCAAAATATGATAACAACTTTTTTTTAATACTGTTGACTAGTTGCAATCAGTTGATTAATCACTGCAGCCCTGATTGGTAAATTTCATCCAAAAAATATTCTTACTTGGTTTGGTAGGATAGTTTCTGTTGTAAATGTTTATCATAGTTTTTAGGTTTGTGAAGAAAAGTTTAAAAATCCTACTATCCTGTTATCAATACATAAAATTCCATCCAAAATATAGAGACAATTTATACACAAGGAACATGAGTTTAAACATTAATTTAACCAATTAAATTAATGCCATGTATTTTATTTACTACTGTGTGCATTAGTTGAGCTATGGCTATGCTATTTTCACAGTATGGTTTCTAGGTAACAATTACATGATAGCGACAGAAGCTCCGTTGATTGGAGTGATTGTCCACTGATCCGAACGTTGGTGGATCCCACTCTCCATATACACATCTTTGGGAGAACAGTCAGATCCACTGACCCACAGGTTGGCAGTGTGATTCCAGCTGCCACAGATGGATGCTGTCATTGTGTCCTTGAGCAAGACAATTAACCCACCTCGCCCCCAGTGTCTGTGTACACTGGAATGTATATGTGAATGATGTAAAGCGCTTTGAGTGCCTTGAAGGCGGAAAAGTGCTATATAAAAATGTGACCATTTACCATATGTCCTCTAGCTTTCAGGGGGCTCTAAGATTAATTTGTCTCTGGGGCCCCCGACAGTGGATGCCTCCTGGCTCAGCTATTGGTGATTCACATTTGACACATTATGACTCTGCTCTCAATACCTTGACCAGTTGTATTTGTGTTTATTTGAACAACATCAGACTGAAAACATCCAGAATCTCTCAACTACCACAGTCAAAAGAACAAAACACAAACATATAAGGGGAGGGTCAAGATTTTTTAAATTCTAGAAATTTCTAATTCGTTTCGGATGGATTTTAATGTGTTCCACAGTTGGTGACAGTGGGCTTACATTTACATTATGTCGGGTCCTTACACCAGTGTAAACACATAGCTGTCCTCACCTCTTCCCGACTCAAAAACAAATGCAGCAGCAGCAGATATTTTGCTACTATAGATATAAAATAAATGTAATTGTTTTAGAGGGATATTTAAGGTGCTGTAAACACACGCCAGCCCTGTTTGCAATAAAACCTGATATATTATTTTCAATATAAATGTATGGGCTCTTGGGGGCCCTCTGGTGGTCTTGGGGGCCTAAGCAGATGCTTAGTCTGCCTATAGGCTGGGCTGGCCCTGCATATGTCACGATTACTGTCCATGTCCAAACAGGAAGCAAAATTATAAACAAAACATTATAAAGATGCCAACATGAAAGTAGTAGGCTAAACTTTCATCTACACTTTAAGAACATAATATGATTGTGAAGTAGAAGCATTCAGTGCCAACTAGATTTTACAAACACAAATACTACACTGAAAATGACATCTACCCATTTTACTTTTTTCAAAATCTCAGAATTGGAAAGCCTCTGTAACATTCAGAAGATAATTCATATTTTATTAAATCAGTGTATATTCAATAAAAGTGGTATGTTTCAACATTTCTATTAACATATATACAGCCATATATTCTAGAAATGTCCTCTAGATCAGTCAGTATGTCCAAGGCTGGCTCAATCTATTCATTCATTTTACCATTTAACAGCCACACATTCAAGTGTAGATTAATTTCAGAAGCAAAACACTAGAAAAAGAAGAAGTGAAATAGCAAAACATACTGAACAAAAGTCTTGAAAAACAGATAATAATTGACACTAAAACTAATATTGAAACTAGATAGTAATTTAACCAAGTAATGATACTAAAACTTTTTTATTTTTTATTTATTTTTATTTTTTTTATTACAACTGGATAAAATTTGACCTTTCCTGAACAGTTTCATCTTGAGTTAAGTCAGTCATGTAAGACCCCATGGTATAATAAACAAATACTATTATTTTTTAGAGATGCACAATAATATCGGTCACCGATATTGGCATTAACATCATGACATCACACCGATAATTTTGATAATAAATATTTTTCACAGATAATTGATTTGATGATTAGAGGCCCAAAATACACTGATAATAATAATAATAATAATAATAATAATAATAATAATAATAATAATTATTATTATTATTATTATTATTATTATTATTATTATTATTATTATTATTATTATTATTATTATTATTATTATTATTATTAGGCCTCCTTAAAACTGCGTCCGGAGCATGGAAAATGGAAATTATCAAGTAGTAAACACGCTCCGACATGGTAATGAGTGGTATCAAAAATTATTACTTGACAAGCTATAATTGTCACCAAAGACCCCGAGAAAAAATTACGAAAGACGACTCAGTAGCGCCACCTCAAACTTTGATTTTCATGGGGGCAATGGGAGCCCGACTCAGAAAAAAGTCAACGTAAAAATCCAAAACTCACATCAAAAAATAGAACATGTCAGGACATGACAAAAATGATATTATGGCCCCGCCCTAAAATGTACAGGAAGTCGGCCATATTGAATCAAACCCAGGAATGACAAAAGTGCACACCCTCGCATTCAGGACATCTCCTAACACAGTTTTCATTACAACCACAAATTTGGCCAATTCCCACTAAACCCATGATATTCCAAAAATCGCAATTTTTTGAATATTTCAATAAAATATTTCTCTTTTACAAATTTTTTCTTGGGAAAACGCTATTACAGCGTTTATGCACATTTGTAAGCTGAACGCAATGATATGCAAATCGTGGCACTATTTTGCAAAATGGCTCTCTAACGCGTTCTTAAAATTTCATTTTCAAAAATTCATAGGAGACAATCGATTTGTCGTGGACTTGTGAAAAAATTCACAGGGGCCTTATTTGTGATTGGGCACAATGTGAGAAAGTCACATGACTGTAGCTGTTATGGTTTAGGAGAAAAATAATGGGTGGAAAAAAAAATTCCATTATTAGGCCCGAGCCTGGGACAACGTCCCGGCGAGGGACTCATTAAAACCGCGTCCGGACATGGAAAATGGCAAAAATCAAGTAGCAAACACGCCCCGACATGCCACTGAGTGGCGTCAAAAATTAGAACTCGACGAGCTCTAATTGTCACTGAAGACCCCGAAAAAAAGTAACGAAAGACGACTCGGTAGCGCCACCTCAAACTTTGATTTTCATGGGGCCAAAGGTAGCCCGACTCGGAAAAAAGTCAACGTAAAAATCTGAAACTCATATAAAAAAATAGAACATGTCGGGACATGACAAAAATGATATTATGGCCTCGCCCTAAAATGTACAGGAAGTCGGCCATATTGGATCAGACCCAGGAATGACAAAAGTCATGACATTTACTCCTCACACAGTTTTCATCACAAACACTTCAAATTTGGCCAATTCCCACTAAACCCATGTGTGATTAAAGATTATCAATTACATTTTGAATATGACTTTGGGTGTGGTCAGAGTGATTTTTCAACAAAATCGCAATTTTTTAAATATTTCAATAAAATATTTCTCTTTCCCACATTTTTTGTTGGAAAAACGCTAATACAGCGTTTATGCATATTTGTGAGCTGAACGCAATGATATGCAAATCTAGGCACTCTCTCACAAAGTGGCTCTCTAGCGCCCTCTTCAAATTTAATTTTCAAAAATTCATAAAAGACAATCGATTTGTTGTGGTCTTATGAAAAAAATCACAGGGGCCTTATTTGTGATGGGGCAAAATGTGAGAAAGTCACATGACTGTAGCTGTTATGGTTTAGGAGAAAAATAATGGGTGGAAAAAAATGTCCATTATTCTTTTTCTTATTATTATTATTATTTTGGTGGCCGGATTGAAGCCATTTTGACCCCCTGAACGTTAACGAAAAGTAAATTTTATTGCACCTAAAATTCAAGGTTGACTTTTTATTTTGACGTTCAAAAAAATTAACGTGTCAAAATTACTCAATAGCGCCACCTCAAAATCAAAATACAGTATGGCAATGAGAGGCCTTTTTCATCACAGACAAATGAAATTTGGTACAAACATTGAACATGTCAAGACAAGCAAAAAATTATATTATGACTTCACCCTAAACCCTACAGGAAGTCGGTCATTGTGGGCAGAACCCATTTTTTCAAAATTGTAACCCTCACATTTGAATTTATTACACTGTGAATTTTTATTCAAGAAAATTTGACAAAATTAACTAGGTCCATGTGGGATTAGAAGCTCCTCCGACGGCTCCTCTGGGATGTGAACAGTCCGTCCTGTGACCAAACATCCATCAATGACCAAAACCCCTGAAAAACAAACTTCTATGAGCACAACTAAAGTTTGAAATAACAGTACTGGAGTATACAGTTTTGGTTACTCTTCCCACTGTGAGGAAGTCTATAAGCACAGATGTGTAGTACTCAGTTACATTTTACTTTTTTAAGCAACTGTATCTTTACTCCTACTTAAGTAATATTTATTTTGAAGTAACAGTAAACAAGTGTTTATGTTGACGATATGAAATGATCTGAACATTTGTGTTCCTTGCACCGCTCTTCAGTAGTAGTTTCCCCAAATACTTCATATAAATACTCTTTGCTACTTGACAAATTTCTTGGGTTACTCTTAATGTGATTAATACAATTTGTGGCCAACTCGGACATCAAGGGAGCAACATTTGGCTCTCACAGTTAGCTAATAAGAACTAACATTAAACAGAATATATTAAATTTTTTGTGCATAAATTAAATGTCTAAATGTAGGTAAAGTATAGTTAAAAAAAGTAAAGTCATCCGACCTGGGACATAATGAGAACTGAAGTGGTTGAACTTGAGGCCCATTGAGTTCAAGTTCTGCTGAAAAACAAATGAAGAATTAGCCGATTAGCTTGATGCTATTAGCTAGTTAGCTTAGCTTCTCTCTCCGAGTGCAGAGAGAAAATAGCAGAAAATCGGAATTTAGGGGCTTATATTCTACTATTAGCAACCATGGAGTATATCTGGTTAACATGACAGCGGTTAGCTTGTTAGGCCCGAGCCAGGGACATCGTCCCGGCGAGGGACTCAATAAAACCGTGTCCGGACATGAAAAATGGCAAGAATCAAGTAGTAAACACGCCCCGACATGCCACTGAGTGGTATCAAAAATTAGAACTCCACGAGCTCTAATTATCACTGAAGACCCCGAGAAAAAAATAACGAAAGACAACTTGGTAGCGCCCCCTCAAACTTTCATTTTCTTTGGGCCAATGGTAGCCCGACCTGGAAAAAAGTCAACGTAAAAATCTGAAACTTGTATAAAAAAAAATAGAACATGTCAGGAAATGACAAAACTGATATTATTGCCCCACCCTAAAATGTACAGAAAGTCGGCCATATTGGATCAAACCCGGAATTGACAAAAGCACACACCCTCGCATTCAGGACATCTCCTTGCACAGTTTTCATCACAAACAATTCAAAATTGGCTAAAACCCACTAAACTAATGTGCAATGAAAGATTATCAATTGTCTTTTAAATATGACTTTGGGTGTGGTCATGGTGAATTTTCAACAAAATAGCAATTTCTGGAAAATTTCAGAAAAAAAAAAAAAGTTACTTTCACATAGTTTTTGTTGGGAAAAGGCTAATAGAGCATTTATGCACATTTGCAAACTGAACGTAATGATATGCAAATCATATCTTTATCTCACAAAATGGCCTCTTCAACTTTCATTTTCAAAAATTCATAGAAGACAATCGAGTTGTCGTGGACCTGTGAAAAAATTCACAGGGGCCTTATTTGTGATGGGGCACAACGTAAGAAACTTAGATGACTATAGCTTTTATTATTTAGGAGAAAAATTTCCATAATTATTATTACTTATATACTTACCGCTTTGACCCCCTGAATGTTCACGAAAAGTCAATTTTATTGGACCCAAAATTCAAGTTTGGCGAAAAATTAATTATTTTGATGTTCACAAAAATTATTCTTTCAAAATGACTCAATAGCGCCACCTCAAAAACAAAAAATACATTACAGCAATGAGAGGCCTTTTTTTATCATAGACAAATGAAATTTGGTACAAACATAGAACATTATGTTATGACCCCACCCTAAACCCTACAGGAAGTCGGCCATTGTGGCCCGAATGCAATTTTTTCAAAATTTTACCTCTCACATTTAAATTTTTTACACTGTGAATTTTAATTTAAGAAACTTGCAAACGGGAAAAAATGAACTAGACCCATGTGGGATTATAGGCAACTGATTTGGAATTTTCTACATCAAAAAATGTGGATGTAGCCAGCCTGTAAATAAAAAAGCAATTTTTTGAAGATCTAAATTGCGCGTAACTCAAACTCGCAGTATCCTATTTCCCGGCATTAATGTACATTTTGTGAAAAATGTTGATCTGAACGTAATGATATACAATTTGCATAGGTCATTGCATTACTCCACAGCGCCCCTTGAACTTTTGAATGAGACCCAAAAAAATTTTGTCCAAAAATTTTGTCAAAAAACATTTTAAATTTGGCATGGACATCCCTATTGCCATACTGAACAAAAAAGTTAATGAGAACATACCTCTATTTGCAACCATGTTACCGTGGTAACATAATAAATGTGTCATTGAAATGAATAGGGTTCAGAGTGCTGGACTTTGTTGTAGACTAAATAGATGCTCTACACTAATCCAGCTATGGCCTAAAATTCAAGAATGGTGAACATTTTAGAATTTTCATCTGCTAAAAAATGTATGCTTCAAAACGATTCAATAGCACCACCTTAAAATCAAAATACATTACGGCAATGAAAGGCCTTTTCACCATAGACAAATGAAATTTGGTACAAACATAGCACATATCAAGACAAGCAAAAATGTATATTATGACCCCACCCTGAACCCCACAGGATGTCGGCCATTGTGGGTGGAATCCCATTTTTTCAAAATTTTCACTCTCATATTTGAATTTTTTACGCCGTGGATTTTCATTCAAGAAACTTGCAAAAATCAAAATGATCAAAATGAACTAGATCCATGTGGGATTATAGGCTACTCTCTTGATTTTTTTAAGTCATAAAATGAAGGTGTAACCAGCCTGCAAAGAAAAAAGATGTTTTTTGAAGTTTTAAATGGCCCGTAACTCAAACATGCAGTGTCCTATTTCCCGGCATTAATATACGTTTTGTTCAAAATCTTGTTCTGAATGCAATGATATACAATTTACGTGGGTCAGACATATTTCTCCACAGCGCCCCCTTGAACTTTTGAATAGGACCAAAAAAATTACTTTATCAAAAACATTTGAAATTTGCCATGGACATCTGGCTTGACAAACTGAACAAAAAAGCCAATGAGAACATACCTCTATCTGCAACCATGTTACCGTGGTAACATAATAAATGTGTCATTGAAATACATGGGGTTCAGAGTACTGGACTTTGTTGTAGACTGAATAGATGGTCTACACCAGGGGTGTCGAACACATTTTCACCGAGGGCCACATCAGCAAAATGGCTGTCCTCAAAGGGCCAGATGTAAAATAGATGTAACTACTTTTTTTAACTTGTTAATTAACTGTTTCTGTATTTATTACTTATTCAAGTTTCTAATATTGGATGTTAATTTGCATAGATGTAAAAATATGGCTGTGTAATGAGATATCTCTTGATAAAATGACATGTTAAGACCATCATACCTTTTAATTTACCATGTTGAGGTTCACATAAAATGATGTGGAGGGCCACATTTGGCCCCCGGGCCTTGAGTTTGACACATGTGCTCTACACTAATTTAACTATGGCCTAAAATTCAAGATTGGCGACAAATTTTGTATTTTCATGTGAAAAAAAATTTATGTTGCAAAATTACTCGCGGCACGTCAAAAATCAAAATACATTACGGCAATGAGAGACCTCTTTCATCGTAGACAAATAAAATTTGATACAAACATAGAACATGTGAAGGCAAATAAAAAATGATATTATGACTTCACCCTAAACCCTACAGTAAGTCAGCGATTGTGGGCGGAACTCATTCTTTTCAAAATTTTAACTCTCACGTTTGAATTTTTTACGCCATGGATGTTCATTCAAGAAACTTGCAAATTGGTCAAAATGAACTAGACCCGTGTGGGATTATAGGCTACTCTTTGGATTTTGTCATAAGAATCATAAAATGTGGGTGTGGCCAACACGCAAACAAAAATGGCGTTTTTTTTCAAGTATTTACTTGCACTTAACTCAAAAATGCAGTGTCCTGTAAACCGGCATTAATATACATTTTGGTCACACTGATGATCTGAACCTAATGATATACAATTTACATAACTGAGACAATCCATTGCTCCACAGCACCCCCTTGAAATTTTAAAGGGGATCCAAAAAATGTTACTTTGTCAAAAACATTTGAAATTTGGCATGGACATCCGTATTCTCATACTGAACAAAAAAAGCCAATGAGAACATACCTCTTTTTGAACACTATATTGAACACATATATATCTGGAGTGACACACACCAAGAGTACACCAATATCTTACCCACACAGTTTTAGATTCACATTGAAACCCTCTCAAAAAAATTTTCCTAATGGGATGGCTGCAGCATAAAAGGCTTTGTGATAAACAAACAAAACAGTTGAATGGAGGGAGACAATTGTTCTACAAGGTCTTTGCTTTTGCCAGACAAAAAAAATTAATGACACCAAATTACTCTCCAGCTCTCAGCTTGTTTACAGCTTTCATTTACATAATGCCTGTGCCTCGCTTCCACTTTTCCAGTCAAATATTCAAATTGTCAAATAAGGTTAGCTTTTTATTAATTCAAATGATGTTGTTTCAGCTTTCATTTTCCACCAATATATCAAAGGACTGATGTACATTCTTATCTAACTAAAATCTTAGACAACGATTTTAGTTTTTTTTTAGGTCTCCACTTTTTTTTTTTTAATTAACATTTTTTTCAAATATCATTGTATCATTAGCATAGAATTATCAGCAGTTAAATGCCAAAAGAAACACTCATTATTAGAGATAGAAAAAAA
Organism: Periophthalmus magnuspinnatus; assembly: GCF_009829125.3. NCBI lineage: Eukaryota > Metazoa > Chordata > Actinopteri > Gobiiformes > Gobiidae > Periophthalmus > Periophthalmus magnuspinnatus. The sequence continues at coordinate 26,043,509 of NC_047144.1, forward strand.
ACAAACATCGCTTAGCACTGTAATGTCCACCACAGCGGCTTTGCTCTGTTGTTTATCCACAACCACAATGTCCGAAGGGGTTTCCCACCTTGATGTTTCCAGTCTGTACTCTGCACAGATGTTTCTGTACACTATGCCCACTACTTGGTTATGCCACTCCATGTATGGTTTCCCTGCAGCATCTTACACCCTGCTGTCTTGTCCAGTGGTAGATCTGGGCCTCTATCTCTCCAGTGCCCAAGGCCTGCTCCTGTGCTATCCTTCAGACCAGCTCTCGGTAGGCTTTCTTGATAGGAGCCACTTCAGTTATGTTCCAGTGGTACATCTCATGTCCTTCCATGATGGTCACCTCTTCCTCTGTGCTCCACTGTCTGAGACATTCTCTGAGCACGTCATCTGTTGGGGCCTTGTTCTTGATGTACTTATGGATCTTGGATGTTTCATCCTGGACTGTGGCTCTCACACTCACGAGTCCTCGACCTCCTTCCTTACGGCTTGTGTGCAGTCTCAGGGTGCTGGATTTGGGATGAACCCCTCCATGCATGGTCAGGATGTGTGTATGTTCTTTTTTGCCAGCTTGTGATCCCTGCTGAGTATCTGATTACTGACAGAGTGAAGCTATTTATTGTCTGGGTTTTGTTCTGTCATTGAGCTGACTCCTTGGAAGTATTTGTCTGTGGCTGCTTTCCTTTGTCACCAGCTATACTTCTCAAGCCCGAATGGCATTCCTATGTCTAATGTCTCATTCTTAGCGTACAGTTTGATGTCATCCATGTCGAGTAGCATTGTCATAGGTATTCTTTTAATCGCAGGGCGGGGATTCAAACCCAGGACCCCGTGTGAAAGTTGGACTTACCAGTTGAGCTAGACAGCTATGAGTGTGTATACAGCTAAAAGTGTTTACATACACTTTATAAAAAGACACAGAAGAAGAATAGTAGAAGTACAGATGTTATTTTATATTATAAAAGTGATATACAAATTTACTTTTAATACTTTTAATAAAGTCATCTGAATCTGAATTACTTAGTTATATTCACCTTATTCTGGAAGTTGCTGTGGGCACCGTCATTGTCATTAGGGCTGTATTATTTTGAATGGGCTTGCCAGTATCGGCAGCAAATTAATTCTCAGAGAATCAAAGCATCGTTGACTTGTTGGTGCACAAGTACATTGAACATTTTACATAAAGGAACCTACTTTATATCAGATTTTAGCAGCAAAACCTTTCCCAAATTGAATTGAAATGAATGGGATTCCCACTTAACCAGAAGTGCCACCACAAACAAAGCACAGTTTACACACATTTACACACATTTACACTAAAAGTGGGCCGGGCGGAATAAGGTCATTAATGGCCCCACACATTGGCAAACAAAATTAGACTTTGTTGTTTATTGTCTTATTATAAATTCAAAAATATTACACTGGTAAAAATGACTAAAATGAATGATTAAAGCTCCTATATGACACAAAATGGACTCTTGTGGACTCTGAAGGCATGTTCTAATATAGTGTCCTCCTAAAAAACAGACCTGGAGTTGTGTTTTGTTTCATTCACACATTTATTTTTTATTTATTTTATTTATTTATTTAAAAGGGACAGTGCACATTAATAAACACCAGTAAAAAATACACGTGTAAATGTGCCGAAGTTAGCTGCACAGCTAATTTTCATTCGCATTCCCTCAACATCTAAAATGGAACAAGAGACAGGACAACACAAACAACAATCAAACAACTCCACAGATCACAAAAGTGCCTATTTATAAAGTGCATATGTGGCTAAAGTGCTTCCAGTAATTTTGAAGTGTTCTGATAAATAAGTAAATTTAGTTTAATTTAGTTTAGTTTAGTTTAGTTCAGTCCAGATGTGTTAGTTGTCTCCTGCTGGTCAGAGACGACCAAGACACTGGAGTTTACAGAGCGCCCTCAGGTCCTAAAACATTCATACATATATACATATTTACATATTAACAGTAAAAAACAGTAACAGCATAAATTGCCGGCTACATGTATGCGGTGCATGCCTACTTGCGTACATGTACGCATGCACGGCACAGCAACAACAACAGTAAAATATGAGTCTGTTCAGACAATCATGGTAATGCTGCATATGGATATGTATCATGTACATGAGGTCTGAACAGCTCTAATGGGAGCAATGTTAATTAGATTTGAGCCATTTTTTAAGGTGAGTTTTAAAGGTGTTATACGTAGAGGACTCTCTTATTGTGTGAGGGAAGTGAGGGATGTTATTCCAGATGTTACAGCCTCTAACTGAGAGGACTGACTGTGCGAAGGTGGTACGTCTATAAGGAACTGCACAATCACCTCTAGTAGTCACCCTGGTATTCCTGCCAGTGGTAGGTTTTTGTTTAATGAATTCATGTAGTGGTGGTGGTGTGAGTCCATGGAGGATTTTGTATATTGTACAAGCATACTTAAAGTGTTTGAATTTGACAGTGGTGATATGAAATTGATTTCTTAGCAAAGATTTTTAGTCCTCTTTTATACAGTGATTCAATCTAAGTTTAAGTAACACTTTATCTTTTTTGACAACTTATGAGTCTGTCTACATCTCCAAAGCTCAAATTTCTCTGTTCCACCTTGTAGTCATGTAGTGAGAGGTTTCACATTTACAGCTACATTTTACCTTTAGTTCAGTAGAGATTGCCAATTCCAGGGCTGAACTCATCCAAATGATTCTAGTGAAGGTGTATGGAGTTTAAAAACACAGTGAAGGACTTCCTGTATTACCATATGACATCACGTGTCATATGGTATGACGGGTCATCAAGTGGAACAGAGTGTTTTCTGTTTGAGAGTGTGCAGTTTTTTTTTCTTAAACATATGTGAATGAAACAAAATACAACTATGGGTTTGTTGGTAATGAGGAAACTACATTATAACCTAGATCAGAAAACAGTCTAATATGGGCCCTTTAAATATAGGCTTTAGTGTATACTCCACAAACTGTAGATGAAATTATCAAATAAAAATCATTTGCCCCACTATAGTTTCAACAAACTCTATGAGAAAAACCTGTGAATAGTCTTGAAATATAGTAATATATTTTTTCAATGCATATTTGGGTTCATCTATGAATAACACAGCTAGCAAAATACTAATTTGTTCTCTTGCTACAATAGTAATTTCACACAAAGGCTGAATCACTTTTTAATTTCCAGTTAGCAACGTTATTAAGTATTATCACTCAAATTTCAGCTGGCCACAAAGCTACATATTTCCATTCACACTCTAACTCTAACTTTTAATTTACTCTGGCTAATAGGAGTCTGTCATTCCTCCTCTAGTCACTTTGAAAGATGAAACTGTCTCTCTGCCCTCCTTGTTTTGTTTCACTCTCATTCTTCAGACAGAGCCGGACAGGGCTATCCAACCGTCTCATCGAGTCTCTCCAGGCTTCTGTTCTGGCTTCCACTTTTACTTATTAGTAACTTGACTTAAATGAAATGCTCTATCAGTCCTTCAGTATGACAGTTTGAACTGCACTGTGAGTTTGTTGTTGAAAATATACTCATTGTCAACTTTTGTACAGTAAAGCTTGGAGTAAATTGAATGTGAAAATGATGTTATAAAGATCCTGAAGACTTAAAATCCACTGTACTTGTAAGTGTGAATTAATTTTAGCATCCTAAATATTCACCGTGGTGACTTTGTAAATACTTTTCACAACTCTCAAAGACCATGGCGGAATTTTGTCTTGACGGTAAAGGTAACAACAACTACCATGCTAAGATACATTTCCTGTTTCTCTGACAATAAAATGCTTTGTCATTAGATGCAGACAGCGCACAGTTGATTTGTTTTGACCTCAAGAGTTGGTTATACTATACAGTGATCCCTCGCTATATCGCTGTTCACCTTTTGCGGTCTCGCTGTTTCGCAGATTTTTTTAGTGCAATTTTACATGCTTTTTTTTACAGTGTATGAACGTGCATTGTGTTCTGCGTCCTGATTGGCTAAGGGACTGTAGACCGTTGTCCGTCAGTCTCCTGCCGTGTCTCCTGTACCGTACAGAGTGTGTTCAGACAAATATACATAAATGTTGGATCGACACTACAGTGGAGCAGCACCAGGACGGAAGGAAAGAACTGTGAAATACGCCTGAGTCACTATTAATCAATTAAACAAGAGAGAAATGTGAGAAAATGTTAATGTCTGTGAGAAAAGTGTATAAAGTGTGTGGTGAGGGGTTTTACAGCTGCAAAACATATAATAATTGTAAAAAATAAAGCTGATTACTTCATGGATTTCGCCTATTGCCGGTAATAAACGAGGGACCACTGTATATCTGTTCTGGGCCAAGACAAATTTTGCTCTAATACAGCAGGAAAAATCAGGTACAGGCTCTTCTGTTTCTTTAACCCCCTGTAAGACCCTGAGAAAGTTTTGTGGTGGATTTTTGTTAAATCTGGAGGATTATTTCAGTTCAACCTGGATTAGCTTGGATAGAATTATACAAAAGATTGTACAACGGCAGTAAATTGTAACTCTGTGTTAAAAATCCTTTTAAGAGTACAGGCTTGCACTTCTAGTTGCATAATGCATAAATAATATGCTGTTCAGGCATGGAGTTTGAAGTGGCTCATCTTGTAAACTACTATGGCCATTTCATTTCATTTCTATGTTCATTAGGTAAGCACTGACAGACCCATGAAAAGGATAGTCTGATTACTCTCATTGGGCTCTCCCTGTATAAATAAATAAACACAATCCATTCACTTCAGATCAAACTGCTACCATGAATACGTTTTTACAAAAGGCACAACCAACAGGTGCTGAATATCTTTAATATTTGCCTCACAATTCAAATTAGAAAACATAAACAGAAACAAAGCTTTATTGCAATGACGAGCGAACAAAATTCACAAATTAGGAACAGTGATAGTAAAAATAGTAAAATATAAAAAGACATGACACAGAAGGTGTACAGTAAATAAGGTATTAAACTTTGACTGAATACAAATAAATAGTTTGGACAGAACAGTGCAAAACTAGTAGTAAAAATAAATGTAGTTGAAGTATTGAAATATTGTTGCATGTCCTGTTTTTTGATAAAGAAACTATGCTACTGAACCAGTGTGCATTAAGCTAACAATAAAAGTAAAGCATTATAACACAGGACTAATTAAAGGTCCTATATTGTGCAAAATTTACCCTTGTGAAATTTTAGCCATGTAAGAATGTTGTTACCTCCTCAAAAACACACCTAGAGTTGTGTTTTGCTTCATTTACACCTGTACGAGTAACGCTGCATTATTAGTCTGTCTACATCTCCAAGGTATATGCATTTTAAGAACACAGTGAAGCACTTCCTGTATCACCACATGATGACATCACAAGGTGGAACAGAGTGTTTTCCGTTTGAGAAAAGAACTCATCCTAAATATGCAAGGTTTGTGTGTTAAACATGTGCAAATGAAACAAAACACAACTCCAGGTCTGTTTTTGATGAGGAAACACAGATCAGAAAATAGCATAATATAGGTCCTTTAAGGTAATATTACAATCGTTGTTATTCTCTTTTACTCACTCATGTCAGGGTAATGGCAGATTAGCAGTCCAATATCAGTCTCTTTTGTGGTCTCTCCTTGTTGCTAATTGCAGAAATGTCTTTGCTGTCATTATGTTAAGAACACCATGTGGACGTTGTGATAATCATACTACATTTACCCTGTAAGCAGCTGCTCTTGTCTGATTGTACACTTTATCTTTTATATTGTCTTGAGATTTGAGGCTGCGACATGATCAAATCTGGCACATCCTGGACATCATACATCTTAAAGGAACTGTATGCAAGATTTTCCATAAGCATGACCTGTGTCCTCAGTTACAAGGCAAACATGTATAAATCAAATATAGATTTTACTGATAATTCAACCAATCATTCTAATGTAATCCTTTAATAATCTTTTAGGAGCACGTTTCAATGTTGAAATCCAGTTCGTTTAAACCTAAAGGACTCTCTCTGATCGTGCCTAAACCCCAGCACTTGCTATCTATCTATCTATCTAAGGCTCCAGCAAAGGGGAGGGGGGCATCCCCTCCCCACGCGTTGAGCCGACCAGGTGAACCAGTTTTTTCCAACGCTGGCGGTCTAGGGCCAGCTGCAGCCTCTGTAGCTCAGTGAAAATTGGAGGTTCTGAGGTTTCACATGAGGCAGGGCCCATCCATATAATGAGAATGAGAAAAACTTGTAGGTATACCTAGGCCTGTCACGATAATTACTATATCAACTTCTTATATTATGATTATTTGTGATTATTTATGTTTTGATTTGTGTGATTTTAATGTCTCTCTTATTCTGTAAAGCAATAAAGTTGCCTTGCCTATAGTCATATATTGTTCAATATAAGAAACCTGGAACAATGTTTTTCTGGTGTGTAATTCTTTGCACTACTGGGAAATCTGTGGTTATTTCTCAGCTTTATGAAGATTTAAGACACAAAAGGTTGAATTAATAACTTCTACGACTCATTACAGATACAAACTAGGTGCTAAAGTGTTTCAATTTAACAATATTGTACAGAAGAGAATCTTTTTTTTGTGGTTTAAATCTGCTCTTGTGTTGTTGTGTCTGTCATAATTAGTTTTAGTTGATCATTTATTGTGTATATCTACTTAAGCAATATATCGAACTTCAAAATATGTTTTCATGACAGGCCTAGGTATACCCAATCAGTAGGATCAGGCACTGGCAACCCAGGTTTAGTTGCTATTGTAGTATTAATCTTATTCTTGAAGTTACCATGCATGTTGTACTATTTAACTTCTATAAGTACTTCAGAGATGTTTTAAAGACTCCCAGAGAATCATTGCTTGTTGTTGCACATAAACATTGAATATTTGACATAAGTCAATCTACTTTATATCATATTTTAGTGACAAAACTCCAAATTCTCCTTTGAAATGAATGGGATTCTCACTTAACTGGAAATGCTACCACACTAAAGGAATAAAGTAAGTACTTTTTACAAAACAATAAGAGATGCATACAGTTCCTTTATATTACCTTATATTTATATTTGTTTTTTTATAGTAACGTACATAAAAAAAAAAAAAAATAGTACAATCTTTTCAGACAGAAGGCATTTAAGGGCTGTAATGGTATGTATTTTAATCCCGAAAAAGTCTATTTATAGTCACAAAAAGCTGGAAGACGAAAGACAACATCTGCACCGTTTGACGCAGGCATAAGTAACCTACTGTTTTATTCTGGGACTCAAATCACAACCAAGTGCCAGGTGTATCTTTGGCAGGCATACAATCTGTCAAGCCCACTTTTGGTCCTCTCAGTGCTGGAAGTGTGTGGCAGTCTTCTTGCTGTCACCGCTTCTCTTCAGACTCTGAAACCCAGTTAATCTTGTTACCATTGACTGACAGAATGAAAGCCCACCTACCAACTGGGCTCAATCAATTCTGTCAATTTCTGATGTGTTCAATGTGTTCTTACCTTCTTGCATGCATATTTCCTCAGTGATCATTTGGGTTTTTGCTGCTACTGTGTTGTTCATAGTCTGAATAGTTCGATCTCTCTTGTGAAAAAGCAAGTAACTTCGCTATTTGTATGGTTGTTTCGGATTTGACTGGAACTGGTGGAGGTTTTTTGATTATTTTTTTAGTCTTTTCCTCAAAGACGCCATCAGAAGAGGCCATAGTATTAGCATGACGCAATTTCGTAGCAACCAACAACTCTTTGGTTACTGGCAAAGTAGTTTCAGACGATCTGAAGAAAGCCAAAGAGTCAGAGTTGTGTCGACGAACTATTCCGGCACCTTTGGGCTTAAGAAAATAGGAGTTTGTTGACATTTGACATTCTTGTACGGGGTATATATCAGAAAGAGGGATCTGAAGTGAAAGCCTCCCAGCGCGAGATTGCAATGATGTTTTGCCAGGAATACGGCGAAGCTTCCAGCCGAGAGGATCAGGACCTGTAATCATGGAGGTCTGGATGAGAGGTGCTGAGGAACAAGTTGAGATGTTTGAAGGAGATGGAGATACGATTTGCGGATTTATCCCGAAAGTTGGACATGAGTGGCATTTGCTGGTTGACCGTACGACTGATTGAGGTCTCAGTAGAGATACACTTCGCTTTGGAGGTTCTGGCTCTTTTTTGCTTTTCTTCACAATTATAAAAGCAGAAGTGGAGGACTTGCCAAAATCTGTCGACCACCGACAATGCCGAACACTCTCACCACACAAATCCATATCTGACAAAGGCCGTTGTCTGGACTGTGGTTGGGCATCTTCTCCTGTTCCTGTACGATTGCTATTGGATGTTTCCATTGATATCTTCAGGCAAGTTAACAATTTATAGATGTTCAGTTCTCCAGTTCAGTTCTTCTTAAAAGCCAAGAGCATATGCTTTGTGAGTCGGATGATTGCAGAAAGAGAATGATAGTTCACAGTTTTAAAAAGAGGAAATAAACACCCAACTGACTAAATGTATTTGCAACATTTCTTGTAAAATTTCGCAAGTGTTTCTTTGGCAGCAGTGACAACAATGGTGTTTTGGAAGTTATGAGCTTAAACTTCAACTTAATACTTATTCTTTACTTTTAGCATTTTACTGTGCATCATTTGTCAGTATGATATATTGATGAATAAAATATAAACAATAAACAATAACAATGAAACTAATTGATTATCTCCCAGAAAAAATAAATAAAATAAATAAATAAATAATTCTAAATGTACACTACCAGTCAAAAGTTTAATTTATTTGTTTATTTGATTGGGACAGTGCATGTTAATGAACATACATGACAAAAGCACGAATGTAAACACGCCGGATTGTAGCCATACGGCTAATTTCCATCCGTAGTCCCACGGGTCAGGGTCACAGGGATCAAAAATACAACAACAATAAAATTTACATTAAACAATGATCAGGCCTTAAATACAATTTTCCAACCATACAATCTTACAATCTTAGTCACTTTGCACAAAACTCCATTAACATTCACTCAGCTCATTATCCAGACCCACATGCAGCATACAATACTAAAACGGTCCATAAAGGATACACAATATATAATAAACAGCCTGGCACTTAGTGTGTGCAAGTTTGGTTTGGACACACCTGCTATTTTTTATTTTTTTATTTTTAACTGCTTTCTACATTTTATATGCATACGGAAGAGATAAAATATACGAGGCAAGATACATTGACTTATGTCTATAGAAAGTTAAATAATTACTTAAATAATTCTATATTAAAATCCACAAAGTATCCACCCTTTGCGTTGTCTTTGCTACATAAGTCCACATATCTTGCTTCATATATTTGATTACAGTGAATGAGAGGGTGGGTCCAAACTTTTGAGTGGTAGTGTACAAAAACATGAAGTGCAGTAGATAAATAGCAGAATAACACTTTAGTATGAGTTTGTATCTATAATATGTGATAGAAGTAATTTATTCAAGTTTCTACAGCTCAAATTTTATCGCAGGGAAGAAAAAAATGACAAAATATCCCCCCAAATGCAAATAAATTGTACACACGATAACACAATAACAATTGCACACACAAGTTGATAAAGTAATTACTGTGACAGGCCTAATCAGTTGTAAAATGTAAGTGAGACAAAACATCCATGTAACTATTGCAGTATGCTTTCAGTGTAAAACGCCATCAGGAACATTTTCCCTTAAAGTACCTAAAACTGAGTGACACTGTATTTTGTTTCTCAACATCTTCCCCATCCCATGCCCTCAAAACCACAGCTTCCTTAATTTTTTGTTAAATATAGCACTTTTACAAGCTAGATGAACAATTAAATGCCTAGACTTGATAGTTGCGTTGCTAGCATAGCTACGTTGCTATGTTTCTCTGTTTTTCTTTGTTTCAAAAGCATCTTAAAAAGCAGTAGTTTTTATGACTTTGTATTCCTCAGCGGGTTTTCCCTCCCAAGATTTTACCAATGAAACAGAAACATGAAAGTGCATACACATAAGAGATTTCTATTGTTATCTACTTTTACGATGACTGAAAAAACAAAAAAAACATAGTAATTCCTGAAATATAAATTGCTTTCTTGTTAGACAAAAATAAAATAACATAAGCAAACATAAAAATAAATTCTACAATATCCACAAACAACTTTCCAGCTGCAGTATCAAACTGAACCAGACTTTAACTGTAACGCAGTTCATAGCAGAACTAGGACTAGATCTGTTTTAAACCAAGACAAGTACTGACGCATGTCTAAAATAGGACTGAAGTATGTCTAAAATTGGACTAAAGCAGGTCTTAAATAGGACTAAAACAGATCTGAAATATAAGATCTAGGACTATCAGGTCTAAACCAAGACTAACCCTTGACTATGTCTAACCGAAATTATGATTCTATCAGGCTTTAAGTGCATCTTAAACCGGCCTAAATAAGGTCTGGGCAAGCACTGAAGCAAAACCAGGATTACCCAGATCTTAAAGCAGACCTATTATGTAAAATTTACTTTTCAGAGCTTTTAACCATGTTATAGTTGTTTTCTCTTCTCGTTTACACACTTAAAGTTGGATTTGGAGTGGTTTGTGCATGTTTGAGGAATCTTTAATCATTTATTTTTAAGACGCCATATTGGTGATCAACCCCATCTTCATCGCCATGGCATATGCTACTATTCTTACTCCATTCTCCAATCTTGTTTTCTTAATTGGTGATACATGTAGGGTTCGGCAGGGTCGCATTATGAAAAACTGCTAGTCTGATGTGCCGCTGTCCATTGAAGGGGCTGACTTCACAGCTCTCTGTGGTGATGACACTTATGGCGACGTCAGCTTCCATTGGGCACTGCAGTTTTCTAATGCGGAAGTCATTTACATGACTGCATTAAAATGTGCAAATTATAACATAGTGAACCATGGGCGTCATAGATTGTAACTATATGGCAGGCTTAAGCGCAGTATGTGTTCTTTAAATGTAAATGACATTACAACATCTGGTTCAGTTGATGCTAAGAGCAGAGTGCAGTAGGCTACCACAATAACAGCTTACTTTGCTACTTAGTGTGAAAAGAACAAACACAGTTTTGTTGCTACATGCACAACTGTCTGTCCTTACCAGTCGCAGGCTAATGGATAAAATTTCTTGTGTAAAACACTTTTAGCAGAGGGGTACACTTTAAAAAATTGGCTGTTGATTGCACAACTAAAATACAGCCAACCATTTTCCTTCGCAACCAGTCACCTCAGATTAGATTCATCGCATTGGCACAACTTGAAGAAGCCTCAGAAACCACATGCCCTGACATGATCCAAACAGCCTTCTCTGCTTTTAACCCAGGACCTCTGTGTTTTTCTTCCCCCCTCTCATTAGTCAGATAAAAGTGAAAGCAGCACAAGCATGTTCGGGGTGACAGCACTATCACATGTCGAGCAGCGCCTACGCGTGCCCTACCTACATAGTGTATCACATCGCGCAAGTACTTTGAAGTTCCATCACTTTTCTACTCCTCTTACTTCCTCGTAATCCACCCACGAGCCGCCGGAGTTTTCAAGGCTGTGGGTAATTGGCAGAACGGTGTTTTGTGGAGATTCAGGCTGCTAGGTGAGGCCCCTAACATTAATCTGTGTGTAATTAGGCAACGTAAACCCTGCGGAGAGACGGGGGAAAGTGTAAATCTGCAGATGAGGAACTGGGATTAATGCTAATTCAAGTGGATTCGACTGGCTTTAAAAGAGACATATTGTGCTTCTTTGGCCTATGTAGTATTTAGGCCTGTCACAATAACAAAGTTCGATATATTGCTTAAGTAATATATCGCACAATAACATTGAAACAAATTTATGCCACTGACGCAATAAACAACACAATTCAAACTACAAAAAAATATTCTAAATGCACAATATTGTTAAAAAAAGTAGCTGCAATAAATAAATTGTAGAACAAAACACTTTACTTAGTTTGGGTCTCTAATGAGTCATACAAGTTATTTATTCAACCTTCTATGGCTTAAATCTTATTATATGGTCAAAAAATAACTAACAATTTCACACTACTGCTAAAAAAATATACACGATAAATATTGACCCTCCCCAAAAATATTGTTCCAGCTTTCATATATTTAATGATAGGTCAATATAGTAATTATTGTGACAGGCCTAGTAGTGTTAAACTATAACATATAGAGATCCTTTTGTTAATTGTAAACCGCAGTATTGATCTAAAATGATGTGATAATAAAAAAAATAAAAATAAAAAAAAGGTTTATTATCATTTCCAAACTAGAGAACAGACAGGTCCCGTTGATTCATAGTGATGTTGTGGAATATTGTGGAGTGGTCCCAGGCAAACCATCTGCTCCTGAACAAGACTTCGCTCCATCATGGACACCCCTGCACTCCCACTGCACCAGAGGGACAGAGACAGAGGAGCTTGTAATCCAACAGGCTCCTATAGCTCCACTCAAACAGTGATAGGTTCAGGAATACAGTTATACCATACTACAAAACTTATGCAAAATCTTTGTACTGTCTCTCCTTACCTCACTTCTTGTATATAGCCTAGATATATTTTGTATTTACAGTGGTCCTTCATTTATAACTAGCTATTTTCCTACTTATTTTGAATTTTCATATTATATTATACTCATTGCTATAATATTGTAATATGTGAGCTACTGTGTTGAAATAATTTCCCTTGTGGAAGACTGTCTAAATCTAAGTTTCCCTGCAGCAAGCTGCAGATTTTCATTTACTTGTTTTTATTATGTAAAAATGGCTCTGTGACATTTTTAAAACCTACGTGTAGAACCTGGAGTTATTTTTTAATAGTCACAAGTAAGAACAAGACAGTAAGTGGAGGTAGGGGGAAGATGAAAAATGACATTTTCTGACAATACAGGTTTACTCAAACATGCACAGAAATTTAAAAAATCAATTCTGTCAACTGGACAAAAAAGTTATTAGAGTGAAGACGTTTTGCATCTCATCCAAGCTGCTTCTTCAGTTCTGATCAGATTACTGGTGGACACTGCCTTGCATCTTGAGCAGTGAAACGTTCAAAACAATAGAGTTCCAAAAGTATGGCAAGTTCTACTTTTGAAGGTGTCAAGGCTCTGTGGGTGTGACTAAAGCTTTCTTAGTGGTTCTTACACAATAAAAGTCTCTGTATATTCTCACTGCAGAAAGAGTCTTATTGTGAAAGAGTCAGACAGCGACAGAGCACATTACTGTGGGACACTTCAGCGCAGAGCCACATCAGTGTTTAAATGATGTCACTATATAATAATGTCACTATTTCACAATATTATAGTATAGTATTTCAAAAACACATTAGTAGATAGTATTTATGCTTGCAAATAAAGGCATTTAGTAAAGTAAATAATAAGAAAGAGAAAATATGTTATTTAACCCTATTGTGGCGGATTCTATTGTTGCAGATAGAGCGCAGTCGTGGATTTTCCATTAGCGTAACTCCGCAACCAATTGTGCTTCATGTAAATTCAAACGGCGTCTGAAAACAGAGGCATGGGGCTCTTTAAATATTTTACTGTCATTACGGTAATCTGTTTACATTGTCCCTCAAAGCTGACCAATCAGAGTGCAGATGCTGCAGGGATTTTCTTAGTCAGTTATTCAATGTGTCAAAGGAAAAATGCGGATGGATATGTAAAATAGAGATGCGTGAAAAAATGCAGTGCATTCTGATACTTTAACATGATATTTATAGCTAAAAAGAATAAAAGTCTGGGCGAGCTATACTCTGTAATGTGCTCAGTCCTTAAAGAGTTAAACATATTAAAAAATACTTAAAAGAAATAGTGAAAACGAAATGTGATTAATTGAGAGTTAACTCAGGACAATCATCTGATTAATTACGATAAAAACACATTTTAATCAATTGACAGCATATGGGGAATATCATTATAACATGGTAAAAATCTCATATAAATTGATTTTACATAATATGTGCCCTTTAAACGTAACCTGGATACATGTGTGCGCAGAGCTGACCTTTGTCCTGCTGTTCAATACCAAAGAAAGAAATTTAGCTGTATTGGGCCACTAGTCACAGACATCGATACGTGCTCATTGTTGTTTGAAATGTTGAAGTTGATGAAGTTAATTGTATAATAATTGTATTTCCTGGTTTGAGATAGGTAGCAAAAATGACGTAGAAGTAATTCCATAACTGTTACTTAGCACCCATTGTGGAAAGAATGGCCAAAGCATAAGACAATACCTTAATTTTCTTTAATGAATGTTTAAACTGTCAAAAAAATGTGTTCCTTGTGCATAAATTGTCCTAGTACTTGGGACGGATTTTTTTTAGAAGTCAGCTCTATTTTTCTTCTTCTAGTACCGGTGTAAACAATGGTAAATACAAATGAGAGCTTGATTCCAACTGTCAGTTTATTATTAAGTAGAACAAACATGCAGTGTCAAATGCATTAAGACTTATTTTGCTTTATTATGATCTAGCAAAAACATTTCTTGCCATCAGTAAAATAGCTACACATTTTCTTTTAAACATTGAATGCACCACAGAGAATACACAATGACATAGATGATTACCACCCTTATGAACTTCAGACGTCTCATTAGCATTTTGATGTCAAATGCCTTGTGCTAATTCCTCGACGACCTTATCGAGTCTTGTAGAACATGAACACAACTTCAACAAAAAAAAACGTGCCTTATTACATTAGTTGGAGTTTTTTGTTATTAGATAAACTGAACAGCTGACTGTACTGTATTTGCACGGTCTAGAATTTGTAGCATATATAGAGTGTATGCGATTAAATATGCAAAATAAATAAAATAAATCACTGTTTTCTAGAGCAAAGATTGCAATTTTGATTTGATCACAATTCAACTTTAGTTACTGCAACTTTCTACCCTGACTGTTATGATAGGTCACTCACTCAGAGAGTGGCAGAGGCTGACCAATCGGCTCTGTGCACTATAGCTTCAATGTTTGTGTCACTATTTCCTGTCCAATCAGATGTGTGCACAATAGTAGCCAGCTAATATGTATGAGGTTTGCCAAGTCGCACTAGAATCAATAAATCGTGACAGATCAGTGAACAGGGAGCTGCAGGTAAATATCACTTACAACATGTTAAACACTTTACAAATGCTGGTTAAACTTCTCCAAAGGACACTTTTAGAAACTTCTTTTAGAATGTTAAATGTAACTTCTATTAGGACATTGAATTTGTTGCGAGAATTACCTAATTATTTTTAGATGTAGATTAGTACAGTCAGTGGCGTTATTTAAATATTCATTAGGCTCCAAAATAAACATTAGCATTATCTCCGACACAAAGACGTACCTTTGTTAACACAGCAGTGTCCTTCTGTGAAGTTTTCCCTGCATTTGTAAAATATTAAACATGTCATCAGTGACATCCACCCGCAGCTCCCTGTTCACTGCCTCATCTGTCAGGATTTATTGATTTTAGCGAGACTTGGCAAAAACCTCATAGATATTACATTAAGCCAGAAATGGTTGTGTTGACTCTCCCTCTGATTGGAACGAGTGGCTACTGCTGTGAACACAGCGAATTGTATCTCTATGAGGTTTTAGCAGAGTCACGCTAATGAATAAATTATTAAAGATAAAGCAGTGGACAGGGAGCTGGGGGTAGATGTCACTGACAACATGTTAAACACTACATAAATAAAATGAATACTTCACAAACAATTTTGTGTTTAGAAATAGACATGTTTGTGTCTCATTGCTAACGCTAATGCAAATTTTGAGACATAATAAATATTACCCTATAAGAATGCCACAAACTGAAATATTCTACATACTGTATGAACATAATAGCATATTCTTTATTTTAATACATTTTAATTGGTTGTATATATTATGTTTTTCAAAGTATTAGAATTAAGACACAGTGAGCTATCTAGCATGCTGCTGTCACAGTGGCTATAGGCTGAGAGAGAGAAGCATTGATACAGGACATGACAATTTCACCAAGAGCATGTTGTCATGGAGACCGAATCACAATTAAATTTTTAATGTTACACTGCTGACCCCTAATTTGCTATACACACAATACGTTAAAAAAAGAAAAAAAAAATCAATAAAAATATTCAACGGAGTGTGAAAAAGTTTGTTGAGACACTTTCGATCTAATTCCAAGGCCGTCACTCATTTTCAAATGCACACAATGCACTGCTCCCATGAATATTGACTCAACCTTGAACCTTGAACAGCAGCAAATCCTTCACACTTTCTTAATACAAATTCTGTTCCAATACAGATTTTTATTTTAATGGAAATAAAATTCATGAACGCTATTATTAAGTACCTCTGGTGCAAAATGAGAACTTCTCATATTTTCCTGTTTGTTTTTGTGTGTAGGCAGCACGGTGGCTGAGTGGCAACACTCATGCCTCACAGCAAGAAGGTTTGATTTGAATATTATAATGACACTGATGCCACTGGCACTCACATGTAGGGCTGCTAGATTCATTTCAATTTAATTGAAATCTACAGACTTCAGTTTTTTAAGTACCATGATTTCCTCAACAAACAACTAAATATTCTTGGTAAATGGTCATATTTGTACTCATATTTTCAACTTCAAGGCACTCAAAGCTCTTTACATCAAAGAACCACTCACAAATTCACACACATATTCACACACCAGTGCACACAGACACTGGTTGTCAGGGGGGTTAAGGGCTCTTTCCCAAGGACACAACGACAGTATTTATCTGTGGGAGCTTGAGTTGCACTCCCACTCTGTTGGTGGATCTGACCACTCGATGTTTATGTCAAGAGCAGGATTTGAACCACCAAACTTTAGATCAAACCCTCCACTGCCCTGCTGTATGGGGTCTACTGCTGCTACTATTGGTTTGGTTTGTCATATTTCAGCAGTTTGTCAAATCTTCTGGATGCATTTAAAATGTTAACTTTGAACAGAATCCTATTATTAAAACGTGAACTTGCCCAAAAATACTGACACTCATATCCTAAGAGATATCTATAATGTATTTATAATCACATCATAATTTCCATTATCATCAAATGTAATTAACTAAAAGCAGGACAGAGGCTCTGCTGTAATATAAATCCTTGTACCCTGCATAATTTGTTGCTCTTTAGCATTACGACATAATTATAGACCATTGCTGTTATGCGTCTCTAGTCAACAGCCATGGTTGCTTGAAAAAAGCAAGAATGAAGAGCACTTTGGCGGACTTATACAACCAACAATGAGAGCTGCTTTAAAGGAATATTGCCAACCACAAAAAGCTTTCACAAATCTTAATAGAGGGACTGTTGCTTTCATTGTGGAGCTGTTTCAGTCAATGCTGTATTGTTTCTTTTACTTCACGCAACTAGCTGTTAATGGCAGATTGGCAGTGTATTTTAGTCACTTCTGGTGGGTTTAGGATACAAAAACTTGGAAAGTAAAGAAAAATCTGAAAAACTGCGAGGTCACATGTACGGCAAAAGTTTCATTCACACAGGCTTGAGTTAATTATTAGTCTGTCTAGATCTCCAAAGCTCAAAATGCTCTGTTCCACCTTGTCATGTCGTGAAGTGGGGGTTTTCAATTCATTTTATTTTTGTAACGCCCAAAATCACAACAACAGTTGTCTCGAAGGGCGTTCATGTTTTGGTTGATGGGGGAAACCGGAGTACCCGGAGGAAGCCCATCCAGACACGGGGAGAAACATGCAAAACTCCACACAGAAAGGCCTGGGCGACCCGGGGATCGAACCAAACCTTCTTGCTGTGAGGCATGAAGTGTTGGTGTTGCTCTGAGTGTTGCCACTCAGCCACCGTGCTGCCTACACACAAAAACAAAACAACAGGAAAAATCAGACAAAACAAGTGAGAACAAACAAGAGTTTTCAAGATAACAGCTTTGTTTTACCTTTTGTTCAGTAGGGCTGCAATAATCCAAATGATTCTAGTGAAAGTGCATCTAGTTTAAAAACACAGGGGAGCACATCCTGTATTACTGCATGACATCACAAGGTGGAACAGAGTGTTTTCTGTTTGAGAGAAGAACTTAGCCTAAATATGCAGGGTTTGTGTGTGGAACTTTTGCTTTTGTGACTGAAATAAAACACTCCAGGTATATATTTGATGAGGAAACAATATTATTATGTAGATCAGAAAATATCGTAATATGGGCCCTTCAAACACTTTCGCACAAAGAAGACTAAAAGGTTAAAGGTGCACAGCTCAACTTGGAGGGTTCATCACTTGCTTGTCTCCACAGAGATGTTATTGCTTTGCCTGGAATGTACATCAGTATGATACTAAACTCCACAGAGACAAGTGAAACAGGCGATGCCACTAGGCCGAGTTACAGGTTCAGATCTGTGAAGAAGTGAATATATCAAATGTGAGAAAATGTTAAGGCCTGTCTGAGAAAAGTGTATAAACTGTGTGGTGAGGGGTTTTACAGCTGCAAAACATATAGAATAATTGTAAAAAATAAAGTTGACACTTCGCAGATTTTGCCTATTGTGGGTTGTTTGTAGAACGTAACCCCCGCGATAAACCAGGGACCACTGTATATCGATATTAAATTAAAAATTACAATATCAATATTCTAGCAGTTGTAGAACGTAACCCCCGCGATAAACCAGGAACCACTGTATATCGATATTAAATAAAAAATTACAATATCAATATTCTAGCAGTCAATCGATACTTACCCCAGGCTGTAGGGGGCAGTACGTATGTTGTTTGCATTCAAAGACAAGTCAAAGCAAGTGTAATAAGTTATTTAAGTTCCTAAATAAGTTAGGAAGAGCAACTCTTCATTTATGTGGACACATTCTAGCTTTAAAACAAGAGCGTTGGCGTTTTTTAAAAGCTGAGAAAACATTTAATATGATCAGTAACAGCTAGGGTTATCAAAAGCATTGAAATTCAGATAATAATTGATATTAAAACTAATATTGAAACTAGATACTCATTTAAGCAAGTATCAATATTCCAAAAAATCACATTAACAGGACAAAATTTGAGCTTTCCCAAACATCTTTAGTACAATTTTGAGCTTTATCAGAACAGATAAGACCTCATGCTAAGACAAAGAAATCTATAAAAAATATATGAAAATTACATACTCAGAAAGAAGTTGTTTAATCTGAATTGTAGAATCATAAATGCTATTGATTATTGAGTGAATTCCTTAGTACTGAAATCGAGTTTGAAATTTTAGGAACACTCACAACAGCCATCTATCCTCGTTTGTAGCATTAGCAGTGGAGCTAACATTAGCAGCTCACAGAAAAGACTTTTATAGCAATTACACATACATACTGGTGCACACAAAGATTAAAGCCTCACCATTAAAGGCTTGTTTCGTCACTTGGAACAAAAAAATGTAATTCTGACACAAAAATGACAAGTTTAAAGCTTGTTACACATAGACATTTAAATTAAAATAATAATAAAAAAACACTGTCTAAAGCTCATACCTGACACCTCAAACAAGAATTATTTCAAAACCTCCCCAAGTAATACTCTTTCACGTTTTTATCCTGGGTCATTGCAGCACACCCCACACTAACCATTCAGTCTCTTAGCAACAATTGCCTGCTGCATTGAAGCTAAGATTGGTCATTGTGTCCTCGTTTTTGTCCATCTCTCATAAACTTCCTTTAACTTTTAAGACTGAGAAGGCACTAAACTTTCCTCTACAAAGAGCATGTTAAAGCAGTGTTTCATAAGACATTATACAGTCTAAAGTCAGGTTGGAACATCCTTTGAAAAGAACATTGCCTTTTGATATTTTAGTAATGATGTATGACCTAAGAGTGGAGTGACTGTGGCGTTTGCACAAGTTTCTAAAATATGACTGCAATCAATACCTATACAGTGGTCTCTTGTTTATCGCATGGGTTATGTTCTAAAGATAACCTACAATAGGCAAAATTCGCAAAGTAGTCAGCTTTATTTTTACAGTTATTCTATATGTTTTGCAGCTGTAAAACCCCTCACCACACACTTTATACACTTTTCTCACACAGGCATTAAAATTTTATCACATGTCTCACTTGTTTAAACACTCTCAAAGTTCAAACCTTCGTAGGTGCTTTGTCGGTGCAGAACGTTTCATCGACATTGTGGGTTTTGTCAGGGAGAAAACTTGCAAACATACAGCACTTCAGAGTCACACTGCGATCCAACATTTATGTAAATTTGTCTGAACATATTCTGTACTGTACAGGAGACACGGCACGGAGGAGACAAATGGACAATGGTCTACAGTCCCTTAGCCAATCAGGATGCAGAACACAATGCACGTTTATACACTGTTAAAAAAAAAAGCATTCATAATTACACAAAAAAAATCCACGAAACAGCGAGACCGTGAAAGGAGAACTGCGATATAGAGAGGGCCAACTGTATATTGAGTTCAGTCAACTGAAAAAAAAAAAAAAAGTTTAGTCAACTGGACAAAAAGTTGTTTTTTTTGGGGGTCTTTTTCCCCCCTGAATAAAGATGTTTTGCTGTTCATCCAAGTTCTCTTCAGTTCTGGTCAGATTGCTGGTGGACAAATTAAAACAATAGGATAGCCAGTATGCTAATAGGGTGAGAGAACCATTATGCAAAAAAGTATGAAAATGGATCTAGTCAACAAACATAAACTGCAAACAAATAGGTGTGTTAGTTTCAGTGTAGTTAGCTCCTCCCTTCATATATAAGACAGTGTCCAGCAGTAATCTGACCAGAACTGAAGTGTGGTATCGGAATTGTAACGCACCATATTTAGCTATATTGATATACATTGTTTTGTGAGTCCTAAATAGATCTCTTAAGTTCAGCTGTAAATGGGAAAGATCTGAATTGAACATTTTTAAATCATTGCAAATAAGTTACACTGGTTGCGGTTACATGCACACTAAAAATCAGATTATCAGATTTTTGAAGCAAAAATATTAAAATGAAATGTAAACAGGTCTAGAAAGGTTTAGAAATCCTATATTAATCAGATATTGGTGAGCTTTATTATAGTATGTGCATGCTATCCAAAGTCATTGCAGCTATTTTCTCCTTTCCTTAATTATTGCTGTTGTCACCAGACAGAATGCCATCCATCATTAAGAATTGAGAATGGCTAGAGCCTCTCCTATGTTATGTTTATGTGCGTGTGCATCTATGGTCCCCAGAGACTATAGCCTCCTTTGATCCAGCAGAGGTAGCAGAGTGCTGGGAGAGCAGGGGGCTTTAATTGGCACAAGACAGATAGAGCAGCAGCGGCCAAGGAAGTGAAAGGTGAAGAGGACAGTAGCAGAAAACACCAGGGCCGGCTCAAATGACTCTGCTCTCTCTCTTTCTCTCTCTTTCTTCTGCTTCATCCATCTCCTCTAATCCACTCTTCAACTCACTATCGTGTCTCGGGTCTGGTGTGGACCGGCGGGCTCCAGGCCTGGCTGACAGAAATTCATGAGTACGCCCAGCAAGATGTGGTGGTCATGCTGCTGGGGAACAAGGTGAGATAAGTAACACATGAGAAGGGAGAAGGTAACAGGCCGGACTGACGTTTGGGCAAAAGGAACTGATTTACATTTAGAGTTGTGAGGGGCCCTATTCAGTGGTCAAATCTAAAAATGTGTAGCCTGTGCTCTTACTGGTTTAAAAAAAAAAAGGTATTACAGTCCCAACAGAAGTTGGGATTGGGTTGCTAGTGCCTCATGCTACACATAGAAGACACATAAAAGTTTTTCTCATTCTCAGTATATGGACAGGCCATAACAGTATGTACAATGTTTTTTCTAAATAAAAATACACTGGGCCAAAAAAAAAGTCTGTGACCTTTTTTTTTGCCAGACAGTGTACATGTTAATAGTAATTTGATTTTATGGTGTTTATGTATCTGGGGACACAGATAGGCCATATATGACATACTTAAAATCTTAAAAAGCTGAGGTGTGGCCTTGATGAATATGAAAAACTCATTAAACCCAATCACACATGAGATCTACTGTGCTCCATGAGTAACAAAGACATTTAACCAACAACCGTGTGAGTGAAAAGGTCACAGATGGGGTTGATCACTGAGACAACTATAGTATATGGATCAGCTCAGGACTCCGGAGTAGCTTTTTTATCCCCAAGAGGAAGATTAAGTTCTTTCCATGATAGATATGGATAGTCAACTAGAAGAAAAGGTTTTTGATTGATCACATTAATAATGCAGAAAATGGGCCAATAACACATGAAAAATTTATTAAAAACCCTAATTCATGTAACTTGAATTACTTTGTTATTCGAGTAGAAAAACAGCACACACAAAACCTATTGTAACAGACCTAGCAAATAAACAGTGCAATACACACTTGGCAAAACGTGGATGTATTTATTTTTATTTATTTTTTACACATGATCAATTAGCTTTAACATGGTTTGTAGATTCTAATGTAGTAAAGAAAGGTCGAACAATGACATACCTTAAGATAACCATGTTGACAACTGGTGGTTTTCAGATTCTTGGATGTAATGATGTCATACTCCCAGATGAGGGGCAGGAGACAGTTTTCCCTATACATGACATTGTGCTTTGCCATGAAATATCCAAAAAGCAAATGCACAAAAGTTGAAACTGATCATTTCTATTAGTGACTAGACCCAAGAACTTGCTAGAGCTGCCTCCCAATCTGTATAAAATATTACTGGCCTTTAGAATTGTACATGTTTAATAAGCACATTTATTGTAGTCATCACATTGTCGTTCGGTTATAGTAAAGGTCAGGATTTTCTTTTAAGTTTTAATAATAGATTTAAGGCTTTGGTGTAGGGTTATGATTAGAGTCTTGCTGTAGAGTTAATATTAAGATTGGGGCCTTTTTTTGAGATTCTGTTTAAGGTTAAAACCAGCGTAGGGGTCGGGCTTATGGATTTACTTTCAAATATATATTTTAAATATGAGAAAACAGCTGTGGAAACAAAGATCCCTTTTTTCAAAATGCCCTAAGAGACACTGGGTTGACAGTTGATCTATTTATAGCATTCTAATAAAATAATAGTCAAAACCAGTGGACACCGTGTCATAATATATCACATGTATATACCTAACACCTGTGCATTCCTCTAAAGGTCATTTATCTGTATACAATAGCTGCATATGTTTGTATGTTGCAGGCTGATTCATCACACAACCGAGCCGTGAAGCGAGAGGATGGTGAGAGACTGGCCAAGGTGATGCTAACGTCGCACATATTTTATTTTATTGTTTTACATATTTGTATATGCAAAGTGACAGAAAACACGGCTGAATTATGCTCCCACATGTGCCGTAAAGCCCTTGTTGTCTTGATTAGCCTGTGCAATTATGCATCCATGGGGCGGTTGTGTTATTGTTTGGAGTAAATGACAGTGGAGGGGGGGTGCTTGCTAACTCAATTTTCCAAGCCGTTTCACTCAGATAAGCTCCAAGAGGCGACTTTGGAGTCAATCTGAACACAAGTGTTTGGGACCAGTGTGGCAGAAGAACAACAGCTGTCAAGTTGTAGACACGGAAGGAAAACTGACAGACAAAACGAATTGCATTTGAATTAGAATCCAGTAAAAGAGGTCTACTCACAGAGGAAAGTAGTGTGACTGAAGGAAAATGCAACTCTAGGTATATTTTTTGAGTATAACGTGGTTAAAAGCTCAAAAAAGTCAATTTTACATTTTTTATTAAATTGAAACCACGATTTTCCACATGGCCATGTAATTGTGCTACATCATAAAGACATAAATAGATACATTCTTCACATTTGCCAACAACCGCTTGACAATTTAAAATAACTCTCCCTTTAGAATATTTTATAAATGCCTAGAACATGCTTTTTGAGTTTGAATGACTATCAATGCCAAGACATACCAGTCTTACCACTTTGTGCGTTAAAGATGGCTAGCCCTCCTCTCAGATGCAAATGTAGGATTTTCAAGTGGCTCTTTGGATACAGAAGGTTGCACCTTCACTAATTTTTTACATTTCTTCCATTTAAACAAAATATTTTAGGCTCACAGATACACATACAATACAAGAACTTAGTCAAATGGATATCCTACAGAACTCGGGATAGAACGTCTAAAAATCTTACCTCTGTGGCCAGGTGTGCCAAGCATTCATAGAGATAACATTAACAAAAACTATTTAAAAAGGGAAAAAAGCATTTTAAAACCTGATATCCTGCTAGGTCACTACTGGTAAATACATTTATACACATCACACAGAGACTCTTTCACTCTGCCCTTTGTTTTATTTTTGCGATGGGTTTGAAACTTATCACTGTATTCTCTATGAAAAATTGGGTTGGTCATCACTGTCTGTTAGAAGAGAACAGCACTGTATGAAATGTACTGTATCGATCAGGAACTACTCCAAAACCTGCCAGAAAACCTTGTGCATATGTTACTCATTGATACTAGAACATTTAATACCAGATCACATGACTGCATAAGGCAAAGGACTGAGATGCGAAAGAGGCTTTTAGCTGATTTGCTTCACATAAATGGAATACACTACAAGGAAAAGCAAATCTAGATGCATTGGTGACACAATTTTAATTTAATAATTTGGTAACAGACTTCTATACACACACTGGCACCTGTTTGTTTTGTATGGAGTTATATACTTTTTTGTTTTGTTTTTTTGGTTTGTTTTTTCTGCTTGTATTGTATTTTAAACTCATGAAAAAGAGAGCAAGAATACTTTTGAATTTAGTTTAGTAGTCAACATCTCCATTGGTTTAACATTGGGATAACTCAAAATTCTCCAAAATATAGTGACAAGCTCTATATAAAAACGTAATTTGTGGTATTGTCCTTAATGTGGGGAATACATCCCTTTCAAAGTTGATTTGATGTTTTTTAACCAGTAGATGATAAATGTGAAACCTGTAGGGACTTAACATGGCCTTCTTGTTCTGTAAAGCACTTTGAGTTACTTTGACCATAATTGTGATTTATATGCAGTGCAGAACAAACAAATACGTATAACTAACTATACCTGTTTTTGGTGTTATACCAAGAGATTAGCAATAATTGTACAGTGTGTGTGGGGGTGGGTGTGTGGGTGTGTGCAGGAGTTTGGAGTGCCCTTCATGGAGACGAGTGCTAAATCTGGGCTCAATGTGGAGCTGGCCTTCACTGCTGTGGCCAGGTGAGTCACACACTACAGCAGGAGCACAGCGAGGAGAGCTACCCATGGCCAAAAACAGGAGTACCAAGTTTTGGAGAGTTGAAGGGGTTGGGTTCATACTGTGTAGGGGGAAGAAGTATGTTTTAAAAATATCATTTTGGATAGAAACAAAAAGAAAGAGTTTTTGAGCTGCATAATGTTACACAACCACACTTGAGTTGGTGATGTCTTAAGTTCAATCTTCCATGTATGAAGCAAAACATGGATTTTTTTTTATTTTTTTCTCTTGAGGTGAAAGGTTCAAGATGGATTCTTATACATTTTTGAACACACAAATATTATTTGCTGAGAAAAGTATGCAGCATTGAAACATTACAGAAAAAAAAAAATCATAGAACAAGATGGTAAAAGCAATCTGTGTTTCTGTAAACATCAATTTGCACTGCAGTCTGTAATCAAGGAGCAGCTCACAGTCTCCTTCAATAGTGACCAGTATACAGGTGTGTGAGACCTGGCATACTGTGTTTGACACATAATACTACTTGTGAGCAGAGACAGAATCAGAACATAAAAGTCATGCTTTTTAAGCAAAGAGACCTATTACCATATTTACAATAACCCTAATCCAGAGAGACTTTTTCTTCTGGGTCCATGGTCAGTACAATGTTCTATAATTCAGTATTGACAGCATACAAAGGTTTTACAGTGTACCTGACCTTCTCTACTCTAGCAGTTGTTGTGATATTACCATTGAAACAGATTTAGATATTTTGTGCAACCCCAAAATTGTGTTAAAAGGGGTGAAGCATAATGCACCTACCAGCTCTCTGAAACATCTCGCCCTCAAGAAAAGTTGAGTAGTTGTTTATATTTGTAAACCTGTGAGTAGTGACAGAATCCAAAATAAAAATAGTGCTTTTTAACCAAGGAGACTTATTTCATATCATAATCGACGCAATATCCCTAATGTAGTGAGGCCATTTCTCTCTCAATGCTCAACAGTTTCACTAAATAGTACTATACTAGCGTAATATATTCTTCATTTTTCTCATATCATGAAAACTATTGAGTTGCATGTCTGTGAGCTACCATTGCAAACCACTGTCCAAAACCATCATACTTTTAACAACTTATATTGCTCATCTATACTTCTAAATTACACAATGAGCACTCAGATAAAGTAAACCAAAATGACTTGAGAACACCGTGTTCCCAAAGTGAAAAGGCTTCTTTTTCTACTCTTGACAGATGATAGAATATGATGCTTTGAAAAAGTAGTGCAGTGTGGACACATTACGGCACATTTACTAGATGAAAGGAGATGCAAATGCGAGCTACACCATTAAAGTCGCAGTATTTTTCTCCAAGGGGACAAACATAACCATTTGCACATTCTCTTCCAGATGGTAACTTGACGATGAAAGAAAACAGAATTAAACAGTATTAGTTTTCCATATTACAGCAGGAGGTTTGAAATTTCTCCTGAGGGGCAGTATATTGTTTTTCCTGCTATTTAAAGGTCCTATATTACGCAAAGCTGACTCTTGTGAGCTTTAAGTCATATTAGAATGTTGTTAACTTCGCAAAAACCTGGAGTTTTGTTTTGTTTCATTCACACATGTTTGAGTAACCCTTTATAATTAGTCTGTCTACATCTCCAGAGCTCAAAATGCTCTGTTCCACCTTCTGATGTCATGAAGTGGTAGTTTTCAAGTTAACTTTTGTTCAGTAGAGATTGGCAAGTTCAGATCTGAAATCATCCAAATGATTCTAGTGAAGGTGTATGAAGTTTAAAAACACAATGGAGCACTTTCTGTATTACCACATCACATCATAAGGTGGAACAGAGTGGAGTGTTTTCCATTTCTGGAGAAGAAATAAGACTAAATACGCAGGGTTTGTGTGTTAAACGTGTGAATGAAAATAATAATAATAAACTCCAGGTATGTTTTAGATGAAAAAAACAACATTATATTATAACATAAATCAAAAAATAGTGCAATATGAGCCCTTTAAGTGATGGAGTAGTATCCGTGTATCTCACCTAGCTGTGAAGTGTTGGACAGAACGTGGGTGCTTCTCTCCATTTATAGCTCATTATGGCTACAAGCTGCTGGCTCGGTGAGCTGTTGCCAAGAATAGAAGGACAGTCTGGATTGGAGCTCAGTGCAACAATTTTCTTTCTGTTTTGACCATTTTTTGTAATTTTATATTCTTTTTTTGGCTTGCTACTTCTAATTACTTTCACTTGGAAATAACACCACATGAATGCACTCCCCCAAGGACCGGCGTAACCTAATTATCTAGCTCAGTTTTATCAATACGTCAGCAATATCATTTACAGACACACAGAAAAATCTTTTGTAAATTCATAGCTTTTTAATCTCCTCAGGCATTTTCCAAAGTTTCAGGAAGAGTTTGAAGTTTTAGCCAGTCTTGATAATTAAAGCTGGTTGTCATCAATTATGCATTCATCGTGACATCAGCTAGTCATTTTATATCTGGCTTTCATTATCTTAATAGTTAATGAGCTTAATATTAAAGGTGGGGTACATGTAGCCGCATTAGCTTCTGCTGCTCCACGGACTGACCGCAAACTTCAAAAATGGCTTTGAATTGGAAGAAGAAAACGGTCAAAGGGTTGTGAAGAGGAGACATGTCCCAGAAGAGAGAAACTAATTCGAAATATTTCTTGCATATTATTTTTCGCTATGGTGTGCACTGATTGCACAGAATGTGATTCCGGGTGAACAGGTGAGACTCATTAGCTATTTATTTTATAATAAGTCATTGATTTTGTGTTTAAAGTACCTGCTTCAACCATGTAGATTGTAAACCAGGTGTTATTTTGTTTGTAGTTCACGTTTTGTGCATGAAACTTTTCCATTAAAAATGCATTGTGATCAATAACTTGTGTCAGAAACTAAATAGGAATGGTAACTTTTATCTGACACCGCTTTAAAAGTTCTCACATGTAGCCAATTGATTGTCACCTACCAAAACTTTTTAACATGACTACGTTTAGTGGCTAAAATAGTTACCAAACAAGGCCAGCTAATGACCCTGTTGTAATGCATTATGTAGAGAGAAATACTTTTACATGAACATAATTGTGATAGAACATATGCATGTGCATTACCCTTGTATCTTGCTGATTTGAATGTTCTTTTATTAGTGCTTCCACAGAGATGAGAGGATTGTCTTATTACTCAATTGACCTGATACTCCTGCAAGGAAGCATTTATGGTAAAGATTTATGTATCACATGAATTGTAAATTACAGTATTGCTTGTTAGTGCTCTGTTATATTGGTGAAATATACAGATAATCTATCTTTTGTGTGTAAATTTTACAGCACCAGATTAGATTAAATGCCATAATATGTATGCCTGCTGACATGGTCTGGAGGAGGATTAAAATGTGAACTCAGCAACCAATTGCTCAGGGTACTCACTGGTTACACCCAAGTCTCTCTTCAGGTAGATTTTCTATAGTTAAATGTACTTCTGTGTGAAGCCCAAACTGCTCTGTTCTATTGTCCTTGCTTTACACATGCATGTATATTTTACCATAGTTTGGCCATGTAGGCCTTCAAGAGCTACATACATCTGTGTGCACTTGTCCACTGCTGTGACGACTCTGGTAGAGAGATGCACACAGGCTTGAGCGCTTGTCAGACCCAATGCTACAGTAACTGCAGCAGCTAAAATTTCAGGGTGAACATTTTTGTGAAATACCTAAAAAGTTTGTTTAGTTGAATCACATACAGTACACAGTGCCAGCAATGATACTTTAGAAACTACATTTGGATGGACTTAGGGTTTCAATTATGTGGAGGACCATGATGTTCTGTAATGTTTAAATGCTAATAAACTTATACATTTGTGTGAAAGCTTGTATTGTTTTACATTGCAAACGTGTTTTAAAAAGATGACATAGAGGTAATTGAGGTTATTAATTTAAAGGCAACTACGCTAAATAGTATGCCAAAAAATAATCTCATATTTGTCAGAACAGATTTTAAGTACACGGTACTTCATTGTCAGACTTAGCAGACATCATTCAAGTTTGTAGGAAAACATCTTTCAATGTGTAGTGCTTTAGGCGAACCAGGAGTGGAATCCAGGTCAAAGGTTGTTGCCTATACAAGTAAGATCATAGACATTACTTCACCTTTGAAATGTGCATCAAAATCACCTGATCCAGTAATCAACATAGTGATTTGCATAATGGGTAAACATAATTGTAGTACTGTGCTAAAAGCAAATATAGGCAGTGCCCTTCAGTTCTGGATGGGTATTATAATGGTCTAACACCTGAGGCTGGAAACGTGACAACCACAATATCGCTAAATGTGCACTTTCAAACAAAAATGACACATATTAACAATATTTACTGTTTATTTTATTTATTTATTTATTTGATAGGGATAATGCACATTAATGAACATCAGTATAAAACAGATGTAAATATGCCAAATTTTAACTACAAAGCTAGTTTTTATCCGTAGTCCCTAGGCAGGCAAATACATAAAAAATACAACATGCAATACAAGCAGCACAAACAAAAGTCTAGTGGTCACATGACTAGTTTGTTTTCAGCCATAGTTCCAGTTGTGTTTTAAAGCTGATCAGTGTAGGGCTCTCCTTTATATGCAGAGGAAGACTGTTCCAGATGTTAGTGGCCCTCACAGAGAGAGTGTTCTGTCCAAAGGCTGTTCTTCTGTGGGGGACCTCACAATCTGTTCAGTATTTTCTGTCTGGTGCAATAACAGAATAAGACAAAACTATGTCCTATTAGGCCACTGTAGACCACACTGTGAGCATACACACGCGGTATGGATCAGTGAAACGGCCTCTGCCTCTGGGGCAGGGTTGCCCATTGTTGGACCCTTGGTGTGTTCTCGCTTTAACTACACATATGTTGCATCTGGTTAACGAAGCACGGATCATTATGTTATGAATCAAAATACAACGTAATAAGAGAAACAAGCCCACTGACTTCTGCGTTAGAAAACTGTGGTGTCTGATGGGTAGCTGCAGATCACTCTAACAAGCAGCGGATTGTTTTTTTTTTTTTTTTTTTTCATTTGTACCAAAATGACTGCATAATGCTGTGTGTATCATCAATTAAGAAAATAAAATTGGAAAATAAAGTTAATAGAGAGCAGTGGGCGTATGAAAGTGGCACCCCTCAGAATCCCTCTACCTATGTCATCAACACAAAATGGTTACATGACCAACCAGGACGCAAAATAAAGTTAACCAAAATAGTTTGAATAAAGAAAAGTAGGCACAATTATCACGAAATTTTAAATATAATTATGGTAACTACATTAGTTAGTAGAAAGCAGTGGGTGTATGCCAGTGGCTGTGAAAATGGGAGTTTATGGGCAATATCGCATCTTGAAAATAACCGATTAAAGACTGTTCAAACATGCACAAGTCACTCCAAATCATAGACTGTATAAAGAAGTGGACTAAGTGAGTGTGACATCACAAATAGCATTCGGCTCCAGTCAAATAAAGCTCATCGAGGCTATATTTGGAATTCCGTGGGTATCATAGCAACTAAAGAGCCAATCTGGAGCAAAGCTGTGGAAGGTAATGCCACTTCCCGTCCACACCACTGATTTAGCAGCACTGGTTTTAGCAACACTGTCAATCAAACCTGTTGGTTTGATTGGTCTCTTCTTAATATTCATATCTTGAGTTACAGACACAATAGCAAAATAAAAATACCAGGATCACGTAGAGTGGGTCTGTACGAACATTCTAAGACCAAAATGTCAAGCTTTACGGCAGCATTTACAGAGAGAGTTTTCTCATGTAAAGTGAATTGGAGCCAGTGTGGATGGAGCTGGAAGCACAGCCCATGATCACTTCCTATTTGGAACGGGCTGGCTAGCAGGTTAGCTATGTCCATTTATATATACAGTCTATGCTCTAAATACAATTTTGAGTGAGTAAATGCCAAGGGTAAACAACTATAAAATGGTTAAAAACTCTAAAAGTTGATTTTGCTTTAATATATTTGTCTCAAAATAAAACAAATGAAAGATGCAGAGGGCCCTGTGTACCACCATGAGGCAGATTGTGCACAACCAGTCATACATCTAATGCTGTTTGAGAAACAGTGTACAAGCTTATCAAAGGGTTTGATGAGTATCAGAGGGCAATACTTCTCATAGTTTTAAGTGGCAGTTTGTAGAAAAAAAAAAAAAAAAAAGTTGAGAACAGTGCAAAAATGCAGGAAGTAGCAGTGATCCAGTAGTAGAATCCCTCTACCTATGCAATCAACACAAAATGGATACATGTCCAACCAGGAAGTAAAATTAAGTTAACCAAAATTGTTTGAATAGAGAAAACTAGGCACAATTATCGTTAAAACGTAAATATAATTATGATAACTACATTGTAATGCAACATGTCTAATCTGTCACATGCACTTTAAGCTTACAACATGACTACATAATTACATTTTCTGTGGTTATGATATTTGCAAGTTTGTGAGTACTAAATAATTTCTCCTTGCTGACAGGATGGTTAATAGGAATCTAACAACATGCAAATGTGTTTATTATTTCAATAACTATTGCCGCAAGCCAATTTTGTAAGTGGTTTGCTCTAAAAATTGTCAGCTCTGAACACCTTAATAGCGCAAAACATCCCCTCCATTTCCAGCACAAACTATTCCTCATTAGTTCTGCCAAATAGTTATGAATATGCAAATGAAGTGCATTCTGACTCAACTTCATCACCATGGCAAAGAGCTGTTATGAAGTTTGTGTGTGTGTGTGTTTGTGTAGGGAGCTGAAGCACAGGACCATGAAGGAGCCTGACGAGCCCAAGTTCCAGCTGCAGCAGTACGTGGACCGGGAGATGAGGACGGTGGGCTGCTGCCGCTCATAGGCCCCTCCCACACCACTCACCTGTCTGTATATACTACAGTGTGTGTGTGTGTGGGGGGGTGTGTGTGTGTGTGTGTGTGTGTGTGTGTGTGTGGGTGTGTGTGTGTGTGTGTGTGTGTGAGAGAGAGAGAGAGAGAGAGAGAGAGAGAGAGAGAGAGAGAGAGAGAGAGAGAGAGAGAGGTCATACACAGTGCAAAATTAACCTGGCTAAACTATGATACTCACTATAAAATGAAAAACGGTGTTTCAAAAAGCAGTAGAAGAGGTCCAGGAAATATATACACTAGTACACTAGGGATGCACCAATACCATTTTTTCCCAAACTGATATACATAAGTACTTTCTCTTGAGTATTCGCTGATACTGAGTACTGATACCAGGCATTTAATATAGTAGTAAAGCTAATTAATTTCATAGGATTTTAATAATACAGCCTACTTTTCCACTTTAGAATTATTATTTGCAGGACTGTTTTAAATTTCACCATAGTTAAGATAGATATAATTCCAACATTATTTAGAAGTACCTTGTTTGTATGCCTTTATTTCACTATCATTGTTTATGTTTACTATAATTATTCAGTGTTTTATGTTATGTTTTATGCATCTTATAGCCAAAGTGAATCTTGTTCCCTGACAATGGCAATAAAGCTCATTCTGATTTACTATTCATGCTCCACGCTAGCTGCTAAGGAGACACTTTTACCAAACGCTAGGAGTGATGTCGGGCACTTTGGCCAATACGGACATGTTATTGACCTTATTCTGCCCACCCACTTTTGCTGTAAATTAGACTAAACTGCACTTTCTTTGCGGTGGCACTTCTGGTTAAGTGAGAATCTCATTTATTTCAATGGAGAATTTGGGGAAAGTTGCGCTGCTAAAATATGATATAAAGTAGGTTGATTTGTGTCAAATATTCAATGTTTATGTGCAACAACATCTCAACAATGCACCGATTCTCTGGGAGGCTTTAAAACGGCTCTGTAGTCTGTATAGAATTTATTTGATGTTAAGCTCAGCAGCCCCATGCAAAATAATACAACCTGAATGACAAAACTTTTTTTTTCTGTTTTTCAGTTACAATTGGTCACAATGGACTTAGCATGGTTAGCTTGGTATAATCGTAAACATTAATAACACTGCACTGATATCACTGGTGAACTATGAAAACATTTAGTCCTTAATGTTTCTCATTGTTCCTGTGATAGTCACGTCTGATGTGGTGATGTAGTCAGAGAGCTGAGCTTAATGTGCACAGCAGTAAATGTACACTCTTTATGGTCCCGCTGAGAGACAAGCCCTGGTTGAGCACCAATACACAACATGGTTCAATGGTATCGATTCTCTGTATCAAGACACATCTAGTATCGAATTGATACCTAATACTGGTATTGGTGCATCCCTAATCTACACATACTGTTGGTGTAATCCCTCAGCAGTCCAGGTGGGATCCATAGCAAAAAAAAAGGTTGAAATCAAATCAACTGGACAGAGTTTTAAGAAATAACAGCATATGAACACTTTCATTTAGGCATCACATATTAATTGGTAATAAAGTCACAATTGGTATGTTAGGTAATTATTAGGCGTTAGGTAGTGTTTATAAAGTATTTATTAATACATATAAAGGTAAGATAATGTCCAATGACATTCATATGATACCACGGCCAGTGATAAAGAGTATTCAAATTGTTCATATGCCTACTACTACTAGCTGGCTATTAATATGTGGTCCCTAAACTAAAGTGTTGCCAACAATTTTGCTCATACACACTGTATATGACAGAAGCTTCTGCAGCCTGGTAGAAACAGGGCACTGTTGTCTTATTTATTTCAAACCCACCTTTCTTCTGCAAATGTGAATGTAATGTGAGTATACATGCCTGTGCATACAAGAGCATGTCCACACAGCTGTATGTGACATTTGTGAATGGCCTGCACAGCTTTGATTTCTATTCTGTCCTGTACAGAGTTAACTCCCATACTGATTTTGTGCTCTTTGTCCTATTAAAGTGTCATATAATGTTATTTATGGTAAGTATCGGACACATTTGTACAGAGAGAATACTGCACCTAATCTGTGCGCTGTTGAAGGCACACAGTCATGTTTATAAATATACATTTAACTCTAATTGTGATTATGATATTACATTAATGCGTCTATGAAGTATAATATAGTGTCCTTTTATACTCTATACTGTGTGTTCGAACAATATTAGTTTGACTTAAAGGTGCATTATGTAACATCTGGTGGATGGTCACCACCTCCATTGCCTATGATCCAGAATACACATTTCTTCTATACTTGTAAAGATGTGAGTATGGTGACCGGTTGAATCTCCCGATGTCCAGATGGGTGTGATTGACAGGTGAATTGGCCAATCACAGACATGTATGGTCTGTCTGTATCAAACCAATGGCTGTTATGTGGAAGAAAGAAAGAGAGAAACAAATCACAGGGAACTGAAATACGTTGCAGATTTCTGCAGAATCAATGAGCAAAGCACTAAACTCTGTTAATCTGAGAGAAAAGTAATTTTGTTCAAAATGATGGGTGACCAATGAGCTGCTTTGTTTCACATGCATCACTGAAATAAACAAATCTGATTGGACGATGTTTGGTTCTGGCTTGAGAAGGAGGGAGTGATGACCATATTAATATCCCTCATCATTCTGGATTTACCAGGCAACCACCATGGAGATGTTATTTCTTTGCCTGTTCCACATTATTGCATTAAACATATCTCAGTGGAGACAAGAGGGGACACCACCAACCCAAGTCATATCTATGGAGAGGTAATCTTGCTCTTACTAAGGATGCATGTTGTTTTGGCAATAAAACACCTGCAATCGAATAAATCCTACAGATGAATTAAATGACATACAGTGGAACATTTCACGCAAACCAATAACTACTGCACGGAGTCGAGCAGATGGCTGACCTTCAACGAAAAAAGTTACATAGTGCACAAATTTGATCTGCAGCACCAAATAAAGGCCACGGTTGTTCAATGTGTTTAGAGGTCTGTTCTGTTATGCTGTGTCACAAAGCAAAAACTTAACTCAATTCCACGTGGGAGAAAGGACTACATGCAGCACAACTTTATATTTCCACAAAAGCAGTTGTTTGCAAAAGCCATTGAAGCCCGGAGAGGACTATTCATTTTGTATTTCAACATGTTTTTACACACACAAGTTACACTGTTCCCTATTCTCCTGAAATATTTTTTAACAACAAAGCAGATATGCAAGTAGTTGTCATTTTAAAATCTAATGTAGAATGCAGACGTGGTATTTTGTGTAAATTGTGGAATTCCTATTTGTTTAGACTTGTAGATGCCTTTAGTAATCATTACACACAACTAACTGTGCTGTAATACATTTCTGCAGATTTTAAAGTGGAACTAAACACAGAAAAACATGTTTTTCTACTAAAATGCGTACATTGTGTTTTAATAGCCCCCTCTCTCTCTCACCTCCAGGCACTGCCCCAGTTTAACTCTTTTTGAAATGTGATTGTGGGTGGAGTTTAGGTGTTTAGTCCCACTTTAAAGGAAGTGGGTGCAGGAAAATAGCAGGAAAAAAAAGTAAATTACTTTTTACTTTACTACAAAACGTTAACAATGTGTTTTAAATGTTACTTATTTCTAATACCAAATTACTTTACATAGATTTTGAATGTATTGCACACAAAGGTTATTTGATGTTAATGTATTTTTCAATCACCTCCTGTTTTCGTATTGAAGTCTTAAAACTGTCTGCTGTATTACGTATTGCATCTTATAAACTATTTGCAATGTATCTGCTATCTGTTCTCAATAAGAATCTAAAATGGAACGAGACATTCTTTTCGCAATAAGAGACCATAAGGCAAGTCAATGGATCTATAGCTCCATCATGTGGTGTTAACCTTGCATTACAATATGATTTAAATTAAGTATGAACTTGAATAGAGGAACAGTATGTTGTCAGAGCATTTAACATTTGTTTTTCTTATTTGCAGGTCTTGGGGAGTAGTTGACAGAATGTGTATATCTGCAGAAATGTCATCACATAAGAGCCATAGTATGAGATTAAAGTATATATGACAGGTTTTGTTTTTATAAATATTACTTGGTTGGGTGTAGTAGTACCTGTGGAAAATATGTAACATAGTTTTACATCAGTTAAGTGGCAGTTTGTGGGGAAAAAAATTGAAAAGTAAAATACAGGAAGTGGCAGTGAGTTCTGAGACAATACTTCTGCCTATGTTGCCAACTGTCAATTCTATCCAAAGTGCTGAATCAATTTACACAAAAGGAAGGGATTCTGTGAGCTTAAGCCTTCATTTAACAAAATAATGATACATTCATTGATTTGTCACTATTGTGTGATTTAGACAAGCTTTGGCTCTTGTTAACATTATGGTTGCTAGGCAACAGTTATGGATTTACTTCTATATATGTCAGTAAAAATTCCAAAAAAGAATTAAATTAGCAGTCTAACCTGTCATATGTATTTTTAAGTCAAGTTTTGACAAGTTGATTGAGGTGCATTATGCATTTTTCTGTTTCCATGAAGATGTTGTTTCTTTACAATGTTCCACAGTATGGCTTTAAATATATCTATTTCCAAGTAGGTTACATCACCAATGGCCTTCACAGCAATTCCTTGACATTATACAGTATGGCAAATTTCTTCATTTCTTATTTTTGCTAGCACAGAGCTATTGATCCACATATTCAAATGGAGTGATACTTCATAGTAAAAATGCCATGTAAGAGTTGATTTTAAAGAAGAGCTACTGTGCTCATGTCAGCTATAGTTATAATATATGACACCTATGGATCATTATGTTATCATTTAGGCATTTTAAAATAATTGATTTAAGAATTTATTTAATTGATCGCACAAATCACTCCAAACACAATTTCAGGTGAGTAAATGGTGAAGTTAAACAACTATAAACGCTCTGAAAGGTGATTTTGCTGAAGATCCACCATGATCCACCATGATCCACCATGATCCACCATGATCCACCATGATGCATCATGGGAAACAGGAGAGAGGCAGATCAAAGATGGATCAGAACAGGTGAGCAGATGTGCAGACCAGCGCAGGCACAACCAAAGCCTTATGAAGAGAGATTCATACACCTTTGCTGGATTCATTTGTATCATTTCAGTAGTAAAACGGCCATCAGTAAGATGTGACTTAATCGTGGTCTTTCCTATGAAGATAGAGCAGTCTGTGTTCAGTCTCATTTGAAGTTCTCGTGCCGGGATACTTTGACGGTTAGATAAACATTTATGGTAGAAAACATTTGAAAGGTAGACATCTGTCATCAGTAGTGTGGTAGTCATCAGTGTATTCAAAGTCAATTTGGGAAATGCTGTCCAGATGACTATCTTTGAAACCTACCATGAATCACTCCTGGACAAGTGAGGGATTACACTGACTAATATACGTGTATTTTAAGACCAAAGAAGCAAAACAAAATGAGCTCCTAATGCACAGGGGTCCTAGAGGTAGTTCAAGAAGTGTGAATAATGTATGGTATTGGAGCTTTAAACAGTCCTGTTTGTAAATTAGGGCTGTGTGAGCTGAGCAGATGACTGGAGGAGAGCTGAGTTTAAATAAGGCTGAGCCATGAGGCTGAGCAAACAAAAAATTCAATTCTGTCAACTGAACAAATGAGGCGGAGGCTGAGCACTAGAAGAGGTGTAACATGTGCAACATGTGCTGATGAAGCAGGAGGCTTCAGACACGGGTCTTCTGGTCTGAACTTTAGCTATAGCTTCATACAAGAACTACATCTATCAAGCCTGACATTTATAGGTCTTGGAGACTTTTGAAAATTATTTTATTATGTTGAAGGTTTTTCAACATTTGAATGTTTGGCATAGCATGTACAATAATTATAATTTAATGGAAAATTAAACCTGCAGAAAAACAAGTTGTTATATTTGATTGAAAAGTACTTAAATCATGGAGGAACACTGAACAAAAACAACCTATTAACTCAGACGCCCTTTAGACGAAGGTTTAAGTTGCCCCCTGTTTTTAGAATGACAAATGCTTGCCTTGTACTCAAGAGTGGGTTCAAATGTGGTCATTTATGTTGGCCTGTCCTTGTCTGTCCTGTCCTGTCCTGCCCCTCTTGCTCTCTCTTTACCCCCTTCTCTTTCTCTGTACCTCCCTCTCTCTACCACTGTTTCTCTACCCCCTTCTCTCTTTCTCTCTGTTTCTCTACCTCCTTATCTCCCCCTCCGTCTCAGTCACTCTGTTTTCCTATATCTCTACATCCCTTTCTCTCTCTCTCTCACTGACTCAGTCCTCCTCTCTCTCACCCCCTCCTCTCTCTCTCCATCTTGCGCTATCTCTCTCTCTCTTTCTCACACACACACACGCACCCCCCCCCCCCCCACACACACACACACCCTTGTTTCTCTACCTCCCTCTCTCTGTCTTCCTCCCCCTCTCTCTTTGCCCTCTCCCTGCGAGTGGAAAGCACATGGACATGCATAAACCCAGTCAGTGACTCAGTCTGTGACTAATAGTTATTCCTGAGCCCTCACAACATGTCGTCCGGGCAACAGTATGAAAGCGACACACATTTTCCCCTTGTGTCCTTCTGTCCGGGTACAATGAAGACCCACCCTGCCCCCATCATCTCTCCTGTAAAAACCTTTGCAACAGTCACAAAAGATATCCTTGGAGTTTAGACCGCGGTGAAAAGACTACTGAGCATTTGTACTCAAGTAAAAGTACAATTATACGGCAAAAATATACTCAATTAGGCCTACAAGAAAAAGTACTGCTGCCAAACTGTACTTGATTAAAAGCAAAAAGTATGCATGAATAATACTACTCAGAGTACAAGTTACTAGTTACTTTCACCCAAAACTTGATCAATCAAAAAGGGTAACTGGTTTTAGTAGTTTTAAGTCACAATCTGCATTTTGTCTGAGCTCTGGCCAATCAGAGCGGGCGATGAAATTATGGGAGTTTGTCAGTGTAGAAAAAACAGAGACAACTGAAATGGAATTATTGGACTTGTACAGTATTCAGTAACATCTATTATTTAAAATGTAACTACACTTTTTACATGGCTAGAATTATACTCAATTACAAGTCCAAGTACATTTAAACATCTATGCAAAAAGTACAAAAAAATACTAATTTAGTCAGGCCTACTTTCCACGCCAGAGTTTAGAGATACTGCAAGTTCAACACCTAATGATAATCTAGGCTCTTGCGTCAGTTGCCAAATAAATGCTATGTTTGAGTAGAATGTAATTTGCGTCAAACAAGCGGGCAGCTCTTGAATTGTTTATCTCATGTGCTTGTTTTTGACGGCACTATCATTTGAGTGCATGATTGTTGTGCACCGTGCCTTCCTGTCTGCATAGCACTCACTCAGTTAACAGGCAAACATAAACAGACCTGCTTAAAATGACCTTAATGACCTTTTTTGAGTTTGTTAAATAATCCTACAGAACATCATACAGTTGAAGAATGTGCATGCTACTATCCAAGCTATAGAAGTAACAGTAATGGCCAAGAAATGTTTCACTAGCCTTGTCTGCTCTTTATTTATCACAGTTCTAAAGATGCACTTTTTTGTTGCAGTGCATTACAGCGTCAGCAGGGGACAACAGTGTACCTCTGTAGAAACTATTAGGCTGTTATACAGGGGTGTCCAAACTTGATTATCAACAGCTACACAAGGAAACAGATACACACAACAGATATAACAGACATAATAAGATTGTGGTCATTAAAGTGAATAATT
The DNA here is from genome assembly GCF_009829125.3 of Periophthalmus magnuspinnatus. Classification (NCBI taxonomy): domain Eukaryota; kingdom Metazoa; phylum Chordata; class Actinopteri; order Gobiiformes; family Gobiidae; genus Periophthalmus; species Periophthalmus magnuspinnatus. The sequence goes on from NC_047144.1 coordinate 26,083,293, forward strand.
GAAATGCACCAAGGGTTTCCAAACATGTGCAGTCACTGGGCAGGTGAACACGTTAAAATACACATTTCATTATGATCACATTACAAGACTAACAGTTCATCATAAACATTAGCCCTAATTAATCTAATAATAGCCCTGTAATTTTACATGTTCTTGTTTTATCCCTGTTGTGTCAGGAGGGGGCGCTGAGGGATGTTTTATGAATGTGTTCTGTGTTCAAAAAGCCAGAATTAGTTGTTATGTTATGTATTTGAGAGAAGAAGGACTGGATACTGAGGTCCGGGTTGTGTTAAGAGTTAGCATGAGCTGTGACTTAACAGCAGCTCATTCTGTGAGCCATCATTGTGGTAATAAACACATTTGGAAAGAACAAGGCGTGTGCTTCTCACCCGTGAGTACGGGGCATTACATCGGTGCTAGAAGCTTGAGATTCATCCCTACAGCTGTAAAACTGGAAAACATGTTTCCCAGGGAGAACGCCCATCCACAGGTAGCTTGCGCTGACATGTCCTCTGAGACCTTTATTTCACGAAACCCGGACTTCTCTGTTTCCCGTGTAGTTTAATTTATCTAGAGCAGCTCACCTGTAATAGTAGCCCGGTGGTCCGGAGTGGGATGTATTCAGGAAATGACCCAAAAGACAAGCTCTGACAGTGTAATAATATTTATTACAAAAACAGAGTATATGCCAATCACAGACAGAGTCTGGGTATTCTCTGAGCCAATGTGAGAAAGACCATGAACAAAGAAACTCACCTATATTTATAGTCTACAGATCTATAGAACTATAGTACAGCCCCTTGTCTGTTCAGGTATTTGGCCCCAAGGCTTAACAATTACCATACAGTGTACCCATACATTACACCCAGTGTGAGATCATGACCTTCGTCCCCTCTGAGCCTTAACCCTCTGGGCAGGAAGAAATTCCTGCACCTGATAACAATTGGCAGGCCAGATACCACACCCGACACTGGGACGCAGCTCAGTGCAGACCACGACCACGCCCCGGGCGGAATGTAAACAAAGATGGTAGCGCCCAGATGCAGGTACAATTCTTCCAAAAAGTTTGAACACGTAAATGACGAAAAAAATAAAAAAATCCCACTTACAAATTTCATTTTACGCTTACGACGTTGTAATTTTACATGTACAAATCTGAAAATTACACTTTTTGAGACATTCATTGCGCCAAGTTTGTCTCAAAAAGATTCGAGAGGTCACTGGCTGAAGACAGCATGGGGCGGGGCTAGAGGGGACCGTGGTTGCTATGAAACGGCTAAACTGGTGGGTAAAGGACCAAATCCGAATTCAGACAGTACTTCACCTTTATGTGAAATTATCGTGTGCATTATTAACCTTTTAATAAGTTGTATACCAAGGTAAATTGCGTTGATAAAGCCAGTGTGGCAACAAAAGTGTTAACAAGCTTTTCAAAAACGACATGTTAGCATTAGCTAGCTCCTTATGCTAGCGGACTTTCAGGAAACCGGAGGGTGAGGTGGCACATTGGCTAGAGGAACTGCAGTCCTTTCATTTTGAGATCGTCCACCGCCCCGGGACCCATCACACTAATGCTGATGCCCTGTCCCGCTGACTGTGTGCAGTGGCCAGTTGCAGCTACTGCGACGGGAGAGATGCCCGGAAAGAGGAGCTCAGAGGAGAAGTAACTGCAGCTGACGTTATGGGACTCTAGGTCACTAGGGGCCTGTGAAGTAAATTCAGGCCACACCGCTTCATGGATGGAGTGCTGCAGCGGGCATGGAAGGAACCTGCCACTGGGGAGGAGAGATGGTAGGTGGTCGTCTCCAAGGCCCTCAGAACAGCTGAGAGGGCATCAACACACCCCAGGAGAAGTTCCAGGCTATCTGAGACTGGCCGGTGCCGGGCAACCAGAAACAGCTCAAGAGCTTCCTGGGGCTGGCCTCTTACTGGAGGAGGTTTGTTAGGGGCGCCCTTCTTCCGCCTCATCCAGAACAGTCATCCCTTTACATGGACATCAGACTGCCAGGACGCATTTTTCACCCTCAAACAGGCCCTCATCAATGCTCCTGTCCTCATTCTCAGAGTGACGCCAGTAATGTCGGGATGGGAGCAGTGCTGTTGAAGATCAGCCCTTAAGGTGAGCGTGTGGTACCTTACTTCAGCCGTGTGTTTAAATATATAACTTTAAATATTACCTGTGAGGAGTGGCATTCACTATTAAAACAGACCAAGTTGCTCTACATTTAATCCTTGCTCTGGTTAATGTCTTTAGGGGAACCAGAAGGCCAGGTGGCACGTTGGCAGAAGGAGCTGTAGTCCTTTCATTTTGAGATTGTCCACCGCCCCAGGACCCAGGACGCTATTGCTGACGTCTTGTCAGCATTTTTGTTCTTGTTTTATCCCTGTTGTGTTGTTCCTACCCTCACCTATGGTCATGAGCTTTGGGTAATGACCGAAAGGACAAGGTCGCGGATACAAGTGGCTGAAATGGGCTTCCTCCGTAGGGTGGCGGGGCGCACCCTTAGGGATAGGGTGAGGAGCTCGATCACATGGGAGGAGCTCGGAGTAGAACCGGGAGGTGTTCTGGGCATGTCCCACCGGGAGGAGACACCGGGAGGAGACACCGGGGAAGACCCCGGAGACCCATAAGCGGAAGAAAATGGATGGACAGATGGTGTCAGGAGGGGTTGCTAATTCTGGCTTTTTGAACACAGAACACATTCATGTTTTATAAATGTGTTCTGTGTTCAAAAAGCCAGAATTAGTTGTTATGTCATGAGTTTGAGAGAAGCAGAACTGAATACTGAGGTCCAGGTTGTGTTAAGAGTTAGTGTGAGCTGTGGCTTAACAGCAGCTCGTTTTGTGAGCATTCATTGTGGTAATAAATACGTTTGAAAAGAACCTTCTTACCTGTGAGTATGGGGCATTACAATACAATAAATGTCCCCATGTCCAAAACAGTATGTTGCCTACAATCCGTACCAATTTAAAACATCAATTATGTGCAGGTTTTTACAGTGAGACAGAACAATACAAATTAACCAGACTGTGTGGACACGTTTGATTATCTAAAACATACCTTTTCAAATTTCTAGTAAAATTATTCAAATCTACAGACCATTTGAGACTGTCTGGAAGCTTTTCTGGTGTCAAAACAATACATTAAACTTTGCTTTTTTTTTTTTTTTGTAAAGGTCAAATATTTTTTTGTAGTTGAAGTTGAATACTTTGTCATTATTGTAAAGGTCCGTCTTGAAATCCTTCAAGTTCTCAGCCACCAAACTTGTATTCATTTATTTAGCTCTTGCTTATGGATAATTTGGGCCAATTCACCAGGACGCTTGTGGGCCTAAACAAAGATTGGTCAGAGGGCCACATTTGGCCCGGGATCATAGTTTGGGTACCCCTGCTATACAGTGACAAAGATCTTTACTTGCGGGGAAAGTTTTCAATCACTAAAGTGTGAAGTTTTATTGTTGCTATTGTTAGACTTAATGCATGTGTGCTTAGCTTTATTGGCTAAACTTTTCCATTTGTAGTGACATTATTGAACTAAACCTTTGATTTACAAGTTCACCAGATAATTGCTTTATTTTTAAGTAACATTGTTAATATTTTTACACCATTGCTAAGTGCACTGCTCCTCATAAAAACCTGTAGACAGAAGTGCTTTTGGTTAGATAACAACAAATGAAAAAACACATCCCTTTTATAAAAACAATTGCACTTGTTATTGATTATTCCTGCTTCACAGACTCGGAGTTCACTGGCTAATGGTCATAATGTCGAAATCCTTCATGTTGTTAAACAAATGGTGGGTGGAAAAAGGAGGCGTATGGCTGAACTCCGGTGCACTCCCTCGGGCTGAATATGTGTAAATGTGCGCGATGGTGTGAATAAGTAAACACGGCGGGCCATAGTGAGCTCACTGTGGAGGGCCTCATATGACTTGGTTAAGACCATCTGTCGCTCTCTGAGAGTGTCATTAGCCCAGGCTCAGGGCACCATAACCCCAATGCTCTGCCACAGATTGGTGGGCCACTTCACCAGTTGCCCAGCACTGGGACATGGAAGTCACTATGATGAGCCTCATGAATAGAATGGTCTATGCCTTTTTGGGATGGTAGTAGTAGTTATTCACAAATTTTGCACCACATTTGATAATAAAATAATAGTTCACTGCATTTGACCTGTCCTTCATTGGGGTATAACTTGCCAGGAGGAGTGTGCTATGATTTTGGACAGTACTATTGACTATGAATGAAAGAATTCAATGTATATTTAATTGCCTGGCTCGGAAAATGTATCTTTTGCATTTGACCCATCCTTTAATGCTGCTGGGGCCACCTGTCAGGAGCAGTGAGGCGCTCCAGGACCCATCTCCAGATCTTGAGCTAGGCTGGGTCAGGACTACCAAAGCTTTTGTGTTTTGGATTGATAGGGGAAACCAGAATGCCTCGACGAAAGCTACCCAGACACATGGAGAAGCAAAGTCCGCGCAGGAATGCCGTGACAATCTGGGAGTCGAACCCAGAGCCTTCTAGCTGTGAGGCCACAGTGCTGAGGTTACAAAGTTGTAGTTTTTTGTATGAACACTGACACCCTAACCCTTACCATATTGACACTTGCTCCCGCAGTCGCCTGGAGCAGTGGTATTTTTAGAGGTAGACAATGATGAGTATGAGAAGGAGCATTTGTTCTTCTAGTCTGTGTTTGTTGTTGTTGTGGACTGGATCTATGTCTGTGTGCACACTGACTCATTCACCCATGAGTCGATGACACACACTAAAACTCATTATGGCCTTGCTTTTATTATGGCTTTACAGTAACAGCGGACAATACAGCAATCCATCACATATTGTGTCTATTTACAATATATGCTTAAATATATATGTGTATAGTATAGTGTCTTACAGTGCCATTGTGGCCACACTGATGTAAACATGTTATGAAGTCTTTATTTTTTATGAGGTCACTATTATGAACTGGGTTTTTTAAGGTCGGATGCCTTTCTTCTCATAACAATATGAATCCCTGAGACATAACAGTATGTGGTGATATCAACTATAACTACCTTAACATTTTGTAGATACACTCAAAACTTGCCTTAAAAAACTGTATTCATATATTAATGTAAAAATATTATCATTTACGTGACAGAGGGTATGGGTTCCATTATTACATAGACTGGCAGCCTCATTTTTTTTTTTTTTTTAACTATACAAACACTTGGAATTGACTAAATAACATCTCCATGGAACCAAGAAAGTTGTTTTCTGATCACCCACCAGAAAGGTTAGTACAGCTTTTAAGGTGCTGTATCTGATTTTTACTGTCTTAAAAAGATTTTTTTTTTTTTAAAAAAACAACTAGTTTTTCTTTAAATGGTTTGCAGTGGTCAAAAGTTATTCCTCACTTACGTTATTCCGAGCATCCTAATTATTCACTGTGATGAGTTTATAAGCACTTTTCATAACTCTTAGAAACCAGTTTGAAGTTTTGCCATGATGATAAATCTAACAGCAAGTAGCATGCAAACAGGCACTTTCTGATTATCGGACAATGAAAAAACCCTTCATAATTAGATGCAGCAGATATCTGCACTAGAGCAAGGCCAATTTTGCGCAAATACATGGGGAGAAAAAAAAAAATAAAAAATGGGTACAGACCCTTTAAAAACACTCTGTTCTAGTGAAGTAGCACATTTTCTACTCACATCTTTTTTCATTCTAACCACTTAAACTGGCATTTTCTCACCCATGTTTTGAAAAGACATGGTGCAGTATATCCGTAGATTTGCATGTTTCAAGTGTTACTTAACAATCCAATTAATGCTGCAATTTACAATTCAAAAATCACTTGTGTTCTCATTTGAATGTCTGACAAGCTGTGGAGATGGGGAACCACCAGATGGAGAGTGAGCTGGGTCTTCACTGTGTGTCGTGATGTTTTGGTTTCACCAGATCACTCATGGAGGTATTGTTTGTTTCGAGAACACATTAATTAACATTGATTAGTGTTCTGCTCTTTAAAGGACCTATATTACGCTGTT